>NW_018407420.1:661580-1093806 GCF_002113885.1 Mizuhopecten yessoensis
CCCCCCTTGGCCCCTCTCTCTCAATTGAACCATAATATCCACTCTCTCTAAGAGGAAGATACTATATGTCATACATTAATAATGATGAGGATGTATGTATTATAATTACAGACTATTATCCCCCCTATCTCTTCCACCTTCCCCCCTTTTCTCTCTCTGTCTCTCTCTTATAATTTCAATTTATAAATTAAAGCATTTAAAAATGAAATAGTGTATATATGTAAATCAATTCTGCCATCTTGTTGTACTATTGTAAATATATGCTTGTAATTTGCTAGGAAAGGGCTTAATATAAGTTTGATAACTTGTGCCCAATTCATTTGCTTGGCAATAAAATATGTTTAAACTAAACTCTGTTCTAAGAACCGCTAAACATTAGTTCTTTCATATGCCTAGAACGCGAAAATTTAATTCATTGAAATTTAAAATCGCGAAAATGTATGCCCGCGTAAATGTAAGTTATAAGTTGTATTGTAAACTTTTTGTAACAATTTCCTGAAGCAAAGCGTGGTCTTTGATACCAACTCTGTAATTAGGGACGAATAAACCTGTTTGTGAGAACGAATTAACCTGTTTGGAGAACGAATTAACCTGTTTGTGAGAACAAAGTAACCTGTTTGTGAGAACGAATTAACCTGTCTTTGAGAACGAATTAACCTGTCTGTGAGAACGAATAAACCTGTTTGTGAGAACGAATAAACCTGTTTGTGAGAACGAATTAACCTGTCTGTGAGAACGAATAAACCCAACAACTGAAATATTTGGCGGCTTCTTATGTATTAACAAATTACGTTTAAAACTATTTTTTTTTATTAATTCACCTCTGATATTTTAAGAATTTTTCTTCCATTGGTAGTATTTTTTTCACAATATTTTTGATATTATATTTAAATATTGACAAAATTAACCGGAATACAGCTTTGAGCTTAACATTTTTTTTTTATTTTTTTTTAAATTTAAAAACTATGCATAACAGTAAAGAAAACAAAGTATTGTTTACTTTTTAACTGTTATAAGAAACACTATACTCTCAGTGGTTAACTAAAGTCTTGCTGCATGGATCATGCACTTCATTACATACATCTTTGTTTGCTTTGATCTTGTTTTTTGTCTGTTCTTTATTGAAACCACTGCCTTTTTGCAGTGTCGTCGTATGGATTATCATGGCGTAAGACTAATAATTTAAATACTGTTATAGTAACGAAATATCTGTTCTACAAAGAACGTAACGATGTTACATTTATATTAAAACCTCGTTATATCGTCACCATTCGTCCGGATAAGTTGTGTCTTAATATAAGGGTTTGTCGATAAATTGAAGGAAATGTATACAGAAATTCCTAAGAAAACGAGAAAAAGGGACATCAAAATATGTCGGCAGTAAGCGAGGTGGCAAATCAAACGAGGGGCATTATATCAAGGTTTTACTGTACTACATTTAAACAAGTATTTCATATAACGCCTTCGAGAGTAAAGGCCACCTAAAAGGTTACGGCCAGCATCAGGGCTTATAGACCAACGCCAGTCAGCTACCAAGTTAGAAATTCCAAGTGAGGAAGCATGGAGTTAAAAATTTAGTATGTTTTGTTTCGTTAGGCTAGTTTTGGGCTTGAATACTAAATACAGCTAAGGTCAGCTAAAGACGGGTTTAGTCTGTCCATGTTGAAAGTTAAACAAAGTAAACATCAACCATACGGCTATTTTGGTATGGTTAGGTTTGCTTTTATTTCTTTAACGTCCTATTGACAGCTCAGGTCATTTAAGGACGTGCCTCAATGTGCGTTGTGTATGCGTGAGTGTTTATGAGTGTGTTTATGTGTGTGTGTGTGTGTGTGTGTGTGTGTGTGTGCGTGTTTATGAGTGAGTGCCGGAGGTTTGGTTTGTCTGTGCTTTACGTCCTATCAACAGCTATGGACATTTAAGGACGTACCAAGTTTTGATGGTGGAGGAAAGCCGGAGTTCCCGGAGAAAAGCCACCGACCTACGGCCAGTACCTTGCGACTGCCCAACGTAGGTATCGAACCCGCGACCCAGCGTTGGAGGGCTAGTGGTAGCAGAATATCAGACGTCATAACCACTTGGCCAACGCGGCCACCGCGGCCCTGAGGCAGAGTATGTTGTTGTTTTTGCTTCCTTGTGATAGCGCGGATCTGATTCCGACTTTATAGTGCTGTCTCACTGAAATACCATCCCGAAGGCACCCAACACAGCATTCTGCCCGGTCACATTATGCTGACGACGGTATGTGTAGGACTCATTGTAATACAAGTAAAAAGAATGGAAACATAGTATATAAAGTGTTTCGAAACATATGTATAAATATAACAGAAAGAAAAGTTGCCTACAAACCATTTTATAACGCCAACATTTCCAACAGATATTTTTTGATGTGGAAATAGAGCAGCAATGATTGCGCATGTGCCCACTTATATCCTATTTAATCCCATTTAAAAAATAAAGCATTTGTTATAAGGTGACAGGACACAGGCAATTTAATCAGCTATTTTAAAGAGCGATCACTATCTAAAATTTGTCACAGTAAAATACAGTGCCATTGTGTGAATAAAATGTGCATTTGTTGACACTTTTATCAAAAGTTAAAAACAACAGCTACAGATGCTTTTTTACTTTGGAAATTGTAGCGTTTCTTTAGGTTGAAATATCTGATGGCGGATTTATAAACGGGTAAAAAGTCATGGGGTGATATTGTTCCGCTTCACCGGTTTGGCTTGTAAACTTCCGGTTGTCAATACTAAAGACTGTGGCACTCATATGTACCATTAAATTTGTAAACAACCCTTGTGTGACCTTTGTCGGGTATGGATGAACGTATTTATGAATATAGACAGCCGTCACTGGTTTTAAACTTTGAATATTAAAGTCAGTAACTCAAAAGCTAAGTAATTGCATAAAGGAAATGATTTAGTATCGAAGGTCTCTATAATTTCAACACTTATAAAGGGACGTCAATACTTTCTTTTCATCTAAAGGAAAAACGTTTCTGAGCATATATTTCATTTATTGATCAGGGCAAGATATTATGACATTTACGAATTTTTAAATTCAAACATAACAAATAAAATTCAGAAATCATTTAAAAAAAGCTAAATTGCTCTGAAATGCGGAGAATTGAACTAAATTATCATTCTTTTTCGTCATGTATTCATACAAATAATATCTTAAATATTTTTACCAAATACATCTGGCATCCCTCCATACCATATAACAATGATTAAGGAAAGAAACAAACACATAATAAACATGTCGTCGAACGTACATCCTTTATTGATTTAATTATAACCTAATTATATTTATGTTAATTATTGACATGACGCTCTTTTACAGTTTATCTAAGAGGGCATGCTTAGTACTGGTGAACAAGAACACTAACTGTCTTGCTATCTTGGAAAGTACGGGACAAACGTACCGTGACGCGATCTGTCCCAAATAGAAAAGAAGCACAGGAAAAGAAGGTCGCATCTACAGGTGTACAGTTTGTGTTTGAACAAAACATGATACGTTTTGGGGCTTATGTAAATATAAAAAGGACAGAGGTTGTCTAACCCAAAATCAATCAACGCAAAACATTAATGACACGTTTTCTCTAGATAAAAACAATGTATAATACAACTGTCAGGTCTTTGTATGGATAAATTTGAAGCCAAGGACACAAACTTGTTCGTTAAAAAAGTAACGAAATTCTAGTGAAAAACAAGGTTAAAATTTGTGTGCGCGTGACTACGAAGAAAGCAATCGCTTGACTGGCAATCAACATCAGCAGAGCGTTTTAATAGGCTTGTGTGATGTGGCAGCATACAAGGTAAAACACTACCTAGATTAACGGAAGTTGTAACATTAGACAGGGTCGTTTATGATGCTACAAATGTACTTTTTATTTGTTCGTGCGGTGCATGATCATGGTCTTCATAAAGACGCTTCGTGGAACCGGAAACAGCCAGGTCACTGTCATACAACTGAGGCATCTTTAACCTAAGTGTTTCTTAGTTAGATAGAAGTTTGTGGCTTGTCGTATACAGCTTGTCCCCTCGCGTTCTGATGAATGATTCGATTACCCCGTTAATGTGTTTGTAGTTACTTGTCAACTACGAACACACGCAAAGAGTCAAAAGAAACGTGTATGGCGCTGTTTGTAATGTTTGAAGTAAGTTCTTCAATTTCTTGCAATTTTTGTCATAACAATTTTTAACAATTATATAATACCGTATAGCGTGATGTTTCCGTGGGATTATACCTATGATATTTCGCGAGTTAATAACGTGATCCGCAGAATAATATGACAAGCGTAAAAATGGGCCGCGATATTAAACTTTATAATCGTAATGTCATGAAATAGCGAGTATGTGATTATAACGATTCAAGTACATAAAGGGTAATGATGCTTGAAATAGGTCAGTTTTGTTGATGATTTATTTACAAACATACACTTGCATGTTATTGCTCAACATTCTGTCATAAAGCCTATTCATTTTTACTATTGACATTTTGAGTGTCCCGCATTTGTGGTATACATGTATGTTAAACACCGCAAAAATACGTTCCTTTACATCTCTAGATCGCGAATTTGTAATCTGTGTGAATGATTAATTTAACAAATTTTAGGTCGAAATCGCGAAAATTTAAGCTCGCGTTAAAACCCCACTATTAGGTAATAGTAAAAGGATTGATGTAGGCTATAAAGAGATATAGCGCAAATAAAAAAGCAACTTAAGTCGACAAGATGATGTTACATCAGTAAAACAAGGAGGTATGTACCAAACGGAACTAATGCACCCCTCCAAAATATCGGAGGTGACACAGTATGGTATATCGGGAACAGCAAATGGTGCAGTAATTTTAAATCTCTATTTCACATTCTTTGTTAAAAAGGATGATATCATAGACCACGACGGAAGCATTTATGGATATTTTTATTCTTAATTCAATATTTAACTTATCATATTTGACTGCTTTGCAATTTTATTACATCATAACCGAAATGATAGCAAACTTTGTAAAATCACCAATTGTGACGTCACAATGAATACTATGATGACGTGGCACACAAAGTCTACACGACACTGACAGTGTTTTCCTTAAATGTTTCCATTCAAACTGCTTCACAGAATGAGCGAAATTGAATGATTCGTTTAAAAATGATCTTAAACTTGTCCCCATGATATGAGGAGTCTTGCAAAAGAAGCAGAAACACAATTAAAACAAACGTATGAGTCAAAATATTCGTAATAATAGGAATTCGATTGAAATCTTTCATATAATTGTTAATAGGTGACGTGCTGACGGTAACAAAATATAAATTTTAAAAAATGGAGTCAGTATAAGGACTTTTGTGAAAGTGGCTGCATTTCGGCGCATACTGCTGAACAACTTGATGGATTTTCCAAACTGTTCACTAATGCAACAGTACAAGTAACACGTAACTGTTTAAAGCGAAGTTGTTTTTTTTTGGGGGGGGGGGGGGTTGCAGGTACTGTGTTTTAATGCATTACTTGCGTTTCTTATATATGTTGCTGGAATCTGGAAAAAAATACACGCAATCAATTTCGTTGACAAAAGGTTAAAAGTCAAGTACATCGCCGTTAATGTTTTAAAAAGCAAACATAAAACTAGCACCTCATTTAAATGGCAGGTGTAAGGTTTTACCAGCGAAAGATTCTGCAAGAAGTTCAACGCCCGAAAGCATTCCCATTTGCAAAACCCCTATACTATAATTATCTGGTGACGATATCGTGGTGTTGAAAGAATGGTATTTCTTTTTAAGAATTGAAACAGTAGTTAATGTGCCTTAAAACTTTTGTGTAACATTTATCAATTTTAATAAATAGTCATGCCTTTTGACATAGATATTAATGTCAATTTCAGACATACCTAAAAAGGTTGACACCATTAAAGACACATTTAAGGAATTTCCCTCTGTCATGTTAACCTAATTAATTTTAAGCAATTGGGTATGCCACTTAAGCAATGATATTTACCATATACAACTACATTTTTTTTGTACATATACATCTAGAGTTGAAACATACTGATGTTGTCAGTTGATAGCTAAAGAATACGTGTTATTACTTTCTAATAAATATCATGTCTGGGAATGACAATCTAAGAATAATGTTACTTTTACGGAGACGGCTTTAAGATTTAGCATTCTAGAAGGGAACAGACCTAAGGGACTCCAATGGAATTGTTGGAATAAATTCTGAGGTAAATGTTCGATTGTAATTGAGTAAATACTATTTCTAGATATTGAATACTGAGATGGATTGTAAAATACGTTTCTTGAAGAAGCATCCCTTCCGTAACACTATTTTCTTATCCTATTTCTTGGAATGGAGGCGAATAGAATTGAGTTTGGACAAACTCATCCACAATGACATTTCTCAAAATGGTCAAACAAACATTCAATAGACACAGCTTAGCGGTTGTTGATATATTGGAATTGCAGCCGAATTTTGCTAGTTTTTGCACTTTTATAGTGCTTTGTGAGGATAGAGTGTGTTTTTATTAGCGTCTCCTCAGTTCCTGTTGCTGTCTTTAAGTACCATTTTAGAGTTTGGTGTCCTGGTGTTATATTGATTATGATTTGTACCTACCCTTAGAAAGCCCAATATACATTGACATACACAAACAGTTTGTACTTTACTTCTCAATCTATTCCTTCAATTGGCCGGGGTCATTATTGTAGGTACCAGATGTGGTGCCGAATAGGCGGCAATGTGTTGAATTTGCCTCCATTTTTTTGCTGGCCTTTCCTATTGTTTTAGTGTCTTCATAGTTTTTATTTTTGTCAACTGCTGCGTATGGTGTCCTTGTATATAAACACTCCTGAATATATTTTCCTGTTTTACCTGCAATATTTCACCTCCAGATTTTTTTACAAAAGCATTCCCTCCTTCTATTATTTTTGTTTTCCTCACATTTGTTTTGTAACGTTTGTTTTTGTAATTCCGTCTCGTTTTTTCTCTCATCTATTGTTATACGTCCTTACTTTCAACTTATTTTATTTTATAGTACACTAATTTTCACTGATGTGGTCTAACATGTTTATCTTATCTTCTATAACGGTTGTTCCGTAATCCCCTATTCTATTGTTAACTTTGTTTTGTTCTTTCATATGTTTTTTTGCGTCACTTTTCCTATTGCTGTAGTTTTACGTCCGTTTTTCTTTTCAAATTCCATTGTGTTATGTCTGATGTTTTTTTTAACTATTATTGATTTCAGTTCGTTTCCCTGTTGTGATTGTTTGAAGTTGTCGTACGTTTATTGTTTAACATCCGGTTTTCCCATTTACAATTATTTTCGTTTTTCTTATTAACAATTACTTACGCTTACGTTTTTCTTATTCATTTCTGTTTATTTTTTTCTATTTGTTTACGTCCGCTATTCCTGTCTTCATTGTCTTTCATCCTTTTTTTCCAAATTTATAATTTGAAGTCCTCATCATTTCATCGTTTCTATGAACTTACAGAAAAAAACCTTAATGTCTAAAATTCTGTAATACAAACGAAAACAGGTTCGTTAAATTTATTTTTGAATGTTACGAGGCGTTTCGGCTTTCCGATTGCAGCTGGTAAACTATCATAGGAATTGGCTAAGACGTTTCAAAAACACCAGTTCCCATAGGTCACGGTAGGATGTTTCGGATCACATACATGTAGCAGGGATTCTATCTCCGACCACATCGATCAGTATTAAGCTTATGTAAACGCATAGAAGCTAAGCCATTAACAATCTTGTACATGTGCGTGTACATTTCTATTTTGCAGTGTCGCCTATAGGGTACAAATGTACAGGAAACGAATTTAGGTGAAATAGCAATTGAAAACTGGTGCAGTATGCTATCAGTATTTCATATACAAATTACACGAAAATTTCATTTACTGCAGGCGGCTAGTTAACAATGTGGGACTGACCCGACTAAATCACACAATCAGCAAGTGTTTCATACCATTGTCATCCCTACCTAAAAGAGAAAGGGCTTCGTATAGGTTGCTCAACTTGTGCCCAATCCCATTGCTAATTATGTTGACAATAAAATATGTTTAAATCCAATCTTAAAATTTGATTCGGTTAAACGCAGTGCCTCTGAGTAATTTAAATGTGTAATTGTTGACAGATTATTTTATGGGGATGAATTCTAAAGGTAATTAACCTAAGAAAAATGTACACATTTACCATATCTTAATATCTGATCGCGGATTTATACAGAAATTGGTAAACAGTCAAGGAGTGTTCAAGTCCCGCTCCAGCGTTTTACATCCTATGTTCATTTTCTGGTACAGTGTAATATGTCGTTACAGCATTTTTTATGTTATTTTTCTGTTTATTTATTCATGTTAATACTATCAAAGTATATCCCTCAATATTTTTAAGCTGGGGCTATTCCAATATTTCTGCACCGACAAAGAAGAATTGATCGCTTTTAGACAATGTTCCAGACTTTCTGATATGATGTCCAAGCTGTTGTGGTGTGGTAACCATTTCTGTCTTCTTGTTATCAGCGTAGCAATATTATAGCGAGGGTTATGACGTCAAATGTTTAAGATTAGCGTAAAAATGCATCTTTGGTTCAAGAACTGTAATGACGTCATCTGAAAGACGTGTTTGAGATTATTGTTTGTGGAAATGTTGGCATCATTACTCTTTAGTCTAATTGCGATGTGGCATTGGCCATGGTTCAGAAATTCATATATTTTAAATATTTTTGATCTTTGTAATCTCAACATTAATATTCGCGTGTGAATATTTTCGCCCTTATTTACTCAACGAGAAAAACGCAAGCATTTCCATCACCCAACACCATCCACTTATAGATTTGTTTGCAGAAGATACCGTATTTACATTACTTAATCGTTTAAAACGTACAAAAAGTTCATGTTTAAAATTGATTTGTTCATGGATATCTTTACTTTGACCATCGGTTAGGTTCTTTTTAACACATGTACGACTTTGTACATGTTCATACTACATGTAGGACGATATGCGTACAATTACTGGTTGGTCAGATTGCGAGGTGAATAGCGCACTCACCTTCCCAAGACGGCCTGTGTCGACTCTCTGATCGGACGTGCAACGGTATGGGGTTACCTGCCCGATCACGTGGGTTTTCTCCGAGTACTCCGGTTTCCTCCAATATTTAGACCCAAGCGTACGAACATCTGGATTTGTTTGTTTGTTTGTGTTGTAAGACCTGGTGGTGGAGGAAAACCGGAGTTCCCGGAGAAAAACCACCGACCTGCGTCCAGTACATGGCGACTGCCCCTCGTAGGTATCGAACCCGCGACCCAGTGGTGGAGGGCTAGTGGTAGCAGAATGTCAGACGCCATAACCACTTGGTCACCGTTGTCCCACCAACAGGAGTGATAAATATAAGATGAAGACAAACTTTTTCATATTATGTAAGAATAAATTATCATGAATTACGTTGTTATAGCGAGGCAGTTTAAGAACATGATACAAAATATACGCACGTCTGGAAATATGAATGACATAATGAGAAATAAGAAACACATTAAGCGGTCAGTCAAGAGGGATCACGAAAAACAGCATTTTTAGACCATTCTCACGTATAATTGGTTCAGATTACGTTTGCTATAACATCTTTTGACATATGTATATATATATCAAACTACATTCGTACAATCATATGATGAACATGTTTTTTTTTTTATTCTTTCAATGACCAAAATATGATTGGAATAATTTTGACAATTTTTAATCATGAACAAGAGTTAACTCCAAGCAACAAGAAACAATAAGATAAACGGATTTTAGGAATCCTTGTACAATGTACCAATGCCAAAAGCTGTAGCCATGTACTGGAAACCGATTTTGATGGCACGAGTGTAGAGACGTTAAGTCATATTTGAAAAGAAAACCCATACGTTGTAGGTCTTCAAAGGTATAAAATTAACACAATTTATTCAACAGCAGTTTCCTCTGAGTTAAATTCGGCGGTACTAGACCGAGATTTGAACATTGGACTTCAATTGGTTATATTGTCATTCTTAACGCCTGAGCTAAGTAGAAACACCTAAATTTGTCATGAGGTATAACGAAATATATGACCATTTACACGCAGTTTATCCTACGTTTCTTGCCAAATTGATAATTTGCCATCTTAGACATTCTTTTTGAAATATTAGGTATAACTTTCAGGTAATAAACAGGTAACCTGCATGTACTCGAACCAGTTTAGATTTGTTTAAGAGTATAGAGAAACATGATTGAAAACAGTTTATTTGTTGAAATTAGTTTGATTTTTGATGTCACCTCACAAATGGGTGTATTAAGATTTTCACAACTTAGTAACTGTTCTCATGTTTACATGTTATCATTGATTTGAGAACGTTCTCATTATGTAGTGACTTGGATGATATTTGAACAACTTCTTCAAAACGAGTAAGTACTTCAATACGCAAACTCCTATCTACGGGTTACGGCTTTATAATATGGAAAAATAAGTTCTTCTTTTTAAATATTAAAAAAAAATAAAAAATATGAAATAACCTTTTTCAAATCAATAAATACAGAAAACTTGGGTCTTCCAAACAAACTTTGCTTGTTTGAGTACCTAACGAATTAGAAAATCTCTGTTCGACATGCAATGTGATAAGAATACTAATGTTTTGTGGTATTGGAATGATGAAGACTATGTCTCGTTTCTCATATATTTGAAAAGACATATCTTCTTTTGTTATATTGTTTTTAATTGTTTTGTTGGGTGTTTTATTTCAATTTGTTTTTTGACAATTTCTTATCGCGAAAAAGAGTGCCACAACTGTGAAACAGGTTCATCAAAACGGAATTAGGAGGAGTTGGTTGTTTGTATGAAAATCTATAGTGCAATGAGACGGGGATCCTTAAATGTATCTCCCCTTTTCATATAGCCGACTTTCATAACGTACACATTGTCGAACGCTTAAAGTCCTCGTAAGGTCTCCAAACAATGAAGGTTATATATTGCAGCTTTAGTAATTGTCACCTCCTGGATGAAATAATATTCCATAATCCATGATTAATAATTAATAATTCCATATGTGTCGTTAGTAATTCCATATGTGTCGAACGAGAGTGTCAACAGATATATCAAACTACTACCGGACACAGCTGTGTTATTGCTTAGTTTGTAGGATGATGACTTACTCCATAATACTACAGGTGTAAAGTATGTAACGTTATCCGATATCTACATGTGAACGTTGCACCGTTTCATAATCAGATGACGTCACATTTTACCAATAAGGTTGGCGTTATTCTTACATCGAGCAATTTTAATTGGACATCACATTACATGTAAGACAAGATACATACACGAGTATTGCAGATTAGTAAAAGGCGTATCGAAAACATAAAAACTTATAGAAATTATTCACGTACATAGGCATATAGAGAAACTTTCACCAGTCCTGTACATTGCCGGGAGGTTCATAGCGGTTGGCAACGATGCACAGGTAGGCATACCTTTCACGCCAATCGTGAAGTCAACTTGAACGAAATCTATAAACGAAGTATAAGGATCCCTGTCTAGCTGTAGCAAAAATACTAGATACTGGAGAATCCCAGTTTCTTTTTGTACATATGGTAGCTTCACGTTATTTTGGTTTGGATATAACTATAGAGCGAATGGACCTGGTTTCTACCGCTGAGCATGTAGCCAACTTGATGATAGCGACAGAATAATTATCAAAGGTGCAAAATCGAATTCCGGTCTGGCTTGTTTGCCTTTTTTTTTACCTTTTAACATTTATCTTCGAAGTTCAGAAATGTATTGATTTCTTTCCAGAAAAAGGATTATGCTTTTGGCAGTGGTACCGGGATCCTTAAAATCATTTTACAGAATATTTCATGAACTTTTTTTATGATACATGTATAATTATGAAAGAAAATATGATATAACCTTCCAGGAAATTCAATTATCCCTGCTCACGTGTTTTTTTCTCACGTGTGCATTGCTTTATTTGAACCAATCGCATTATGAACTTTTAGTAAATTGACGCCTCTTTATTTAGAATCGCCCACATTTTTCCAATATGTTAAGTAAGTGTGAAACTCCAAACTGCCAACATGAACTGGATAGTTTGCATAGCGACAAAAACACAATGGTTACCACAACACATTAGGATTAAAAGGTACCTGACATTAAGTACAAATAATGTGCTTTAAATGAACGCCGTGGTTATCTGGTGCCAAATATTGATTTTGATTTTGTTGAAATTTTGAAAATTGAGCTCCTTTAACAAACATTGAAATGTCTTGAAAATATATCCTTTGAATGATACATGATTCAACAAAAGTCCTTCTACCAAACATTCATTGTGTGAGACCGTAACGACTTTGAAACATTTCTGGTAAGCACAACACATTGGGATCAATAAGTGTCCGACATTAGGTAGATAAGAGCCATCAATGATGCGTCTTAAATGAACGAAATTGTCCTTTAGTTCAATGAAATGTATGCTTTGACTTTAAACATCGACAAACGAAAGGACTACGGGCGTTAAGGGTCATTTCCGGCCTCATCGCGGATTTAGGTTTAAAAAATATGCACAATGCGTCGATATTGTCTATGGTACGCAATTACTTTGAAACTTGGCCATCTTAAAGCAAATCAACAAATGAAGTAAACAAAAATATACGAATACTAAAAATAATCGTTCATATGATTCAGTGGTTGCGGTGGCCAAGTGGTTAAGGAGTCTGACATTCTGCTACCACTAGCATTCTGCTACCACTAGCATTCTGCTACCACTAGCCCTCCACCTCTTGGTCGCGGGTTCGAGACCTACGTGGGGCAGTTGCCAGGTACTGGCCGTAGGTCGGTGGTTTTACCACGAGCACTCCAGTTTTCGTCCACCACCAAAACATGGCATGTCTTTAAATGACCATAGCTTTTAATAGGATGTAAAACACAAACAAATAAACCTGAATGCTGAAATGATTCAAATTCATTTTCTCTTCGCGTTATCTCAAGTCCGTATTGTTTCGAGCACTTTCTTTTTCAATTGGGTAAATAGGACATGTCTCATTGGAAATATAAATCTTACCATATGATAAAAACATATGATAAAAATCAGTGGTTACATGTTATCATGATATAATTTATAGATTTTTAATCATTAAAAGAACTAAACGGAATTTTGACAAAATAATTAAGCCGTGATATTTAAGGTTCTAATGTCATAGGGTACACATGATTGCTAGTAGTAACCCTGACATATTGGTATTAATCTAACAAACAAATGCCAACGTTAACCTTTGAAAAGAAAGGACATTGACGAGTCGAATGCTCATCGGGCATCGATTTCAAACAAGGAATCTTTGAATACATAAAAATAATACACGTTATTGCTGTTTGGTGATCACTACACAAATGGGGTTTACGTGTATTATTAAGATTAATAAATCTTAAAGTTTTTACATACTTTCACGTAGCTATTACAAGATTTATATTTCACCATATTGTATTCATTTTTATTTTCGCTTTGTTTAAACTGTTACCAAGTCAGCTTTAAGTAAATGTGTTGAAATTGAATTTAAGAACACAATCTATACAATATTTCGAATTAACGTCACTGACAACATATTTTCTTACAGGACACAGTTATTACCAACAACGCAAATACAGTGCATATCAACTAGGTCAGTTTTAGTAAGACACTAGAAAATCTGTGTCAGATCTTCCTCGATAACTGTCCACTGAATATTCACGTGTGAAAAGCACGACCGTTAAGCAGATCTCTGGCCGAAAAAGGACAATCTGTCACCATGAAGTAGACATTTTGTCTTGACTATTGTCGGCTAAAGTGGTAATTATTTTCTACTATGGCACACGATATTACAAGGATAGTCAGCATAGGTTATATAGATCATCAGCAAAGATATCCCTTTTATGAGAAATTAATTAACGAAGTTATACATGTCGTGAATAATTTATCAAATACTCTTTTGTTCTATAATACATCGCAAAAGACATTGCCCGTCTATGTAGCAGTATCCAAAATAAAAGTATTCGGGGTTTGTAGTTCACGTTCGTATTTCCAACACTTCCAAACATGCTTTGCCAATTTTGGTGGATAAAAGTTAAACCTTCTTTACCTACTTAAATAAAGACAAATTGTTCGTGAATTTGTTCTAAAAATGTCAGCACTTCACAGTAGATCGCGTCATCAGTTTTGTTACCAAATTAAAGAGCCACATGTTTATTGATGCTACTGCATATGGTCCACCATAACAACTACATTGAATGGGTATATTTACGATAGGAAAGCGTAGGAGAAAAATACTTAATGTGTTCTGTTTGATATTGACAGATAAATATAAACCAAGCCCAGATTTAAACCCTTCAAAGTAAAGTTGGAAATGTATCTGCATCGATTACATAGGAGTGAGCGATTCTTTAAATCTTAAGAACAGATTCCGGCACCAGTAGTTCTTTACGGTTTTAACATTTCGCACATCTGCAAATTGCAGTATTAATGTGAGATTTAAGGTTACCATAAGCGTAGTTAATGTCAATTTATATAAAACAGGTGCCTGCGAAATGTGGGTGATATGAGTATCTACTATACATTAATCTGGAACAAGTATATGTATTTTACGAACAATATCTAAGAAATACAGAATGGTATTAATACTGTATTTTTTTATTTTTTTTTCCTAATTGTATTTTTTTTTTTTTTTTAATATTTGTATCAATTTGTACTCTGGGTACAAATATATTTATAGCTTTTAAAAGATGAATCAGGAGTTTGTTACCAAATTTCAACAAGGTAAGATGTCAACTACAACTATATCGGTTGTATTATTGTGAGCTTACATTTAATTCCTGTAGTTTACTTAAGCAATGAATCCTTTAGCAAATGTTGTTATTTTCCTGTAACACACATTTCTATTGATGACAGACTTAATACAGACCGGTAGTGCTTTATGTAAGTTTGTCAACAACAGAAATGTGTGTTATAGGACCATAACAATAATTACTAAATATGCATTATTCATATTTACATTTTGATAGAATATGTATTCTTTCTTTAGTTATTTTGAACAAGTCTTTGAACAGCAAATGAAGTCTTGACAACAATGAAATTGATGACGTCACAATAGAGATTGATGACGTTACGATAGCAAATGTTGTTATAGTCTCGCAACAACATTTGCCTTCTCAATGGATTGCAATGGAAGGATTCAGAGCTAATGTAAACATAGTGTTATCACCAAATTCAACCAATATCAGTTTTGCTTGTTAGGCTTCTGACCAGATGTAACTGTACCCTAAAAGGGATTCTTTGGTATTTTGGGCAATGTTGGGAGATTAACGTTGAATATAAGAGATAAAATAACTCCAGTTCAAATATCGCACAGGAGGTTCTCATAAAAAAATCTTACCAAATGAGCATTAGATTTGAAATTTATAGAATAATGAAAACGAAATCACAATTAATATTGTCGCTTGCAAGGTAAATTGTCAGATTCAGATTGTCTATGCAACTGTAACCAGTAGTCAAAAAGGGTGATTTACTGTTTAATTTATAAAAGAAGTTTTATGTGGTGAAACTTGCATACGTACTTTGCAATGTATGCCAGTTTCTTTGACCGCTTTTCCACAAGTGTCCTGTATTAGGTACACTGACGTTAAAAAAATACTTAATATAGACATTTAATTCTACTTTGTGCTATTAGGAAATATTCAATAAATGGACACATTCTAGATATGAAATTAATTAAGGTAAAAATAAGGACAAAAAATCATTAATTATTCGTCATATTTTTTCTGAAAAAGTGAAATGCATTTCCCTCGTAAACCTGAGACTTTAATCGATATCAAATCAATATGACTTTATAACAGCAATTTACGTAGGCTACCTCCCACACAAATGATCGGAACAAACATTTGTTTAAAGCTTATTCAGCTTAAGAAGTTCTCCATGTCAAATTGAAAAAGAACGATTTTGAAATCTAAAAATTAAAAATAAAATAAAAATAGATTCGAATCATCAATGGACTAGGTTCAAATTTTATTCAATTGTTATTAATAATTCTTTAATTCGATAATTCAAAGATTCTGAAAAAATATCGTTGCTAAAAATGTGTCGATAAGCTGACAATACAATACGGTGACGGTGCTAACAAGGTCGTTATAATAAACATTGTCTGTTTGTGTATGGCTGAGCGTTGGGACATTTCAATGTAAAGTACGGTACAAGATTGAGACAAATAATTACATATTGTAAAAATCTTATTAGGAGTTTCTATATAGGAATCTTCTCAAATGACATGTACCGTGTATGGTGATTCTCACTGAAAGGCCACGACCCTATATTGCATTCCCAGTGCCTGAACACGGACTTGTCAATATGCCAATCACATCCAATTAGAAACCTGGTGTGACCGGGTGTGTAAGTAAACATGGAGTGCTGGGTAAGATTAGGATAGATAGCGTTTAATTGGTTTGGTATTGTTTGTTTGTCGTAAAACAATTATTTGGTATGTAATGCTCGTACTGACGTGTTAGGTCGTGCGTTGATGCACCATTAACGTGGGTGCAGTAGGTTATATGATATTTTCGTCCATGTTGAATAATTTATCACAGACGTAAAGGGTGATATTAAGAGACCCCCATGATTCCACTCGTTCAAAAATTGGTACTTATCATTATTGAGTTTGCTCAAATAAAATAAATTACACTGTATCATGCATCTGCTTAGTCCTTCTAGGACTTATCGGTGATGCCGGGGTCAGAAAGGTGGATATGCAAATCGGTCTTAACTACCGTTTAAACAGAAGGTAAGGTATGCAAAACCCCTTAATTACACGGATTCAAATATCAAGATCATGAATGGTTTGTTTCAAAAATTTAATGAATGTGCATATTATAAACAGTGTCACTACTCGAAAGAAATAGTGACTATCAACAGTTCATTACTATAACATTCTAAAAGAGGATGCGTTCTTTCATTGATGTTACTTTCACTTTAAAAATTAGAAATCCGTGATGTACCATGTTGATAACAGGTCATGATAAGACAGTTTCTTTGAAACAGGCAATGCAAGACCGCTATGTTGGCGGATATATTCGGTCGAAAAGGTATAAAATAAACCTATCAGGTATCGTTAAAGCTTGAGACACCACTTTCACTTAGGGTTTTGTTTAAATATTCTTACCAATTGTATCAATCAAAAATAAGCTCAATGCCAAAAATGTAATTTCAGTTAAATTGACACGGACAATATGACTTTGATTTTAGATTTTGTCCTACTCACTGAAAAAACAATGTTTGTTCTGGAAATTTACTAATTTTCATGAGGCTTTAAATTTCGTTGATTTTGTTGGTGATTTTCATCCACGAACTCATATGTCCACAAAAAATATCATTCTAGGGCAAAATATGAACAAATCAAAAATTAACACGGAAACCCTTGAAACATACAGGGAGAATAAGACCATGTGTTCCAGAAGGGAAAGCGTCTTCTGCCTCATCGATGACCCACGACAATAAATCTAAGTCGAATTCGAGTAATGTCACGTTTTCGTTTAACATGTGATCGTATTAAAGTCAATGTTCGTTAATTCATATTATCTAAGATATGAAACGTTGTGAACTTGCGTCTCCATAGTTGAATCGAACACGGGAAAAGTAAATTGTATACGGAACAATTGCTGAAGACTACAACAACAGGAGAATAAGACACTAGGGTAAAAATGCAAATTCCTACACGTCCAAAATTGTAACATGGAAGAATGCATAATGGAATTGAATCACATACCATTATATTCAATATCATATATATTTGTTTTACCTATTTAACTATATTAAATGTTCAAAATACAATATTTGTTTATCTATTGTTCTTACTGCCCATGGAATTTTAGTGGTTTCCGACACCAAATTACCAAATTAGCTGTGTTGTCAGAACCATTTTTCAGGCCGCGGAATATTGTCTGTAACATTTTACCATCACATACCATTGTTATATATCGTTTGATGAACTAACTACGCATATGTTTTAAGCTAACATAAATCTAAAATGATTCACTTTACTTCCGGATCGTGAGAGTCACTATAAAACCGTAAAATGAGTTATCGCTTACTAATTGCCTCTTGACTATGAGAACACAACATGATTTTATACTGAAAAATTGAATGTTTAATGAATGGTCAAGCAGTCGTAGTAAAGAGAGTGTTTTAGGATACTTCTCAATAATTTGGGATAGTACTGAGAAGGAAATTGATATAATGTATAATTTATCTACATTTGAAGGATAATTTGCCTAAAAAATAAGTACAATTTGATTTGTAGACAATCCTTTTTTTGTCAATGCAATCAAATAGGACACGTGAGGTAGCAGAAATTGCGATTAATCTGATATATTTTCACGTGACATTTATGTGTGAAACAGAAACAGTTATACGAATCAAATTCACGGAGCTAAAAAAGTGTAGGTAGATACAATTATAGCGATGTCTAACTCCGTTTTGACGCTTAACCCTAAATGTCATAGCTGGTCAAACGAGGTACACGTGCAGGTGCACGTGGTTTGTCAGTCATAGGGGTTGGAAATGAACAAAAGATGTATTAACTTCTTTCAAATCATTATTGTATATATAATACCCGTACATAAAATTGGAACAAAATGAACGCTTGAAAAATTAGTCTTTTATAATTAACTAGTAATTCCAGTTAAGGGTACCATTACATCAGTTGTAATGACGATAAAGAGTTCAACTAATTTGTTTTTGATTTAAAGTAATCTGGAAACAAATAATACGTTTGTCAGAATAGTCTTATATCTTATTAATAATTCCAATTTAGGTTAAGGGTTCACTGTATCTGTTATAATAGCGATGAAGAGTTCTGCTCAGTTTTTTAATGTAAAGTTATCTTCCTTGTACATAGAAAGTGAACCAGCCAAAAGAGATGTTTTTCTGACTTAGAGTACATTATGCAACTTCCCGTCATAGACTTTGCGACCGATGAATTGGATTCTCATTTCAATACTGTTCATTTAATTAAACTTGGAAATGTAAAAGTTTTAATGTTCTAGCCCCCATAACAGTTTTGTTCTGTTTTCTTTAATTGATATCTTTCTTTAAATACTCAAATTTCAAACAAATATAATTCTATAAAATACGTCGGGACACTTTCGTTCTTGTTATGACATATAGTATGACACTTCTTCTTTTTAAAACGACCAAAAAACATTTATTTGACACTAGTATCAGTGGTATTAATATACTAAACTTATTGGTACTCTTTACCTGAATCCCCAGGCTTTTTGTTTCCAATTGACGTCTTTCTGAATCACCCCTGGCATCACTCGATACCTAACAATGATTCTCGAAAGTGGGATAATGAAGAACAACCGGAAAATGAGAAGGAAAAGTCTTTGTCATAACGCTCGATAAATATCAATTTAATGCCACACTCGTGTTGTAACTTGAAGAATCTGGCTATATTATACATGGTAGAATATCCGCCATTGGAAATCACTATAAACGCAGGAAGTATTTATGTTCTCAAAGACATGAAAATTACACGAATTATGTAATAACTGCACGATTTGACGTCTGCAATTTGTTTCTCTGTCTTTGCAAAATATCTATTAAAATGCTATTGATAGAACTGCAGATCTATCTGAAAATGATATATATATAATAACCTGTTGACAACATGAGGCAATAACTGTAAATCTTTTCCATGAAATAAAGTAGAAAAATAACACCAAAGCGAAAACAAAAGAAAAAAATAATCGATAATCACAGGATCTAAGGAGGCATTAAATCAAACGGAATGGCATCGGGAAACACAATAAAAAAACACTCATAATAGAAAAAAGTCAATGGTTTCTCACTGTAACGCAAACATATTTCACCCCAGTAGAATTAGTTATCGATATTTTACCCCTTCTTCGCATTCATGAGAATAAAAAAATAAAAAATAAAAAGTCTTAACAAATATATGTTAAAGTCCTGCAAACATATTCTATTGATACATAATAATCAAAATGGTTTGGCACAAGTTTTTGTAACTTTCATAACTCTCTTCTACAAATACAATATATCTTCACTTGAGATACAGTGTAACAGTTTAAGCAAACAAAACAATTCCATATGCTCTTGACAATCATCTCACTGAACGATTCGTATCGATATAAAACTGAAATGTTTGATATTCAACGTTCAATTATTGAATCTTCTATTTATTTAACTGTTTTGTGTGGGAGTGTCGATCAGAGATTGACGACAAGAAAAACATATTTTGACAATTACCATAATTTTCACAGCGTTTCCCAGTGTTGATGTCATGTAAGTTGTGAGAAGTTGTGCCAAATCTTTTTGATTCTCATACCAATAGCATATGTTTGCAGGACTACTGTATAATGGGAAACCTTTGCCCAGTCAAATATTCGTCTTTCACCTGTACAATCCATATCCGCAATGTGTTAATTTCACCTTTCTCATATAATTACTATGTATACAATGATCTTCACTCATGTATGGAATACATTTCTCCTCATTTTGGTGGGCAAAAAATAGCGAAAAGTAAACTACAGCAAAAATGTCACGAGATACAAAATAGCATTCCTATAATTATATACACCAACACTTGTTTTGTTCCCAAATAGAATTTTACTTATATCAAGGTCAATATTTTTACCAAGTTTATTATGAATCCATCTTCTAAGATTTTCCCATAAGTGTCGGGTGTTGATGCAATTCCAATATAAGTGTTCTATTTTTTCAGGGTATGCTCTACAGAGTGAACAAGTATCAGAGTCTTTAATTAATACCAATTGTTTTTAAGTACGAATTAGTGGTAACAATCCGGTTCAGGATTTTATATTGGAACCATTGGATTTTTGTTTCTTTTGTGGTTTGGAAGGGTAATTGGTATATTTGGTTAAATTAATTGCACTAAATCTATTATCTGATTTCCATTTTTGTTCTGCTGTATTTTTACATGTATTTTGTTTATTCAATAGTGTGGTGTACATATCTTTACTTCCCTTGATGGATTTTAATATTATTTGCAGGTGAAATGGAATGAAGGGTCTGGGGTGGTTGTTCTCTGATTTTGTTAAGTCTATATTCAGTGTATGTGCAGCTTTTTTTTATTGATTCACAGATGCTTCTATATTGGAGAAAATTGTTTGAGTGTATAGTGTATTTCTGTTTGAATTCTGCAAATGAGAGAAAAGTGTTATCATTTTGCAGAATGTCATTTACAAATTTTACTCCTTTGACATGCATATCTTTATAGAAGAAAGAGGAATTATTTATCAAAATATTTGGGTTACACCATAGTGTTGATTCGTGAAAATGTATAAGTGTTTTGGGAGGATTGTTTTCTGTGATGGTTACCCAAGCTTCAAGAACATCTTTCCAGAATTTACTGGGTTTTTTGTTAAGTTTAAAGTGGTCTACATTGAATTGTGATATATTGTGTGTGCAAGTTATTTCCGCTTAAAACAAATTAATCCATTCTGTTGATTTTGCTGTGAGAAGCCGTCTAATCCAAGTTGATTTGAGGCTAGTAATAAATTGATTTAAGTCAATCATTTTTAATCCTCCGTCTTTATAATCTTTCACTAGAGTTTATCTTTTATTTTTTTCTGTGTTTGACTGCCATATGAATTTGAAAATTGAAGTGTTTAGGTACTGAATTGTGTTTTTGCTCGGGTTAGGTATTACAATGAACAGATGTGTTATTTTGGGGATTATGAGAGATTTAAGAACTACTATTCTTCCTATGGGAGTGATATTTCTTCTAGACCATTGTTTTAACATTAATTATATCTCAGTTGTTTTGTTTTTGTAGTTAAGGTCTGTAATTGTGTCTAGTTCAACAGAATAATGTATTCCCAATAGATTGAAAGTTGTGACATTCCATTTCAGTTTCCATCGATGGTGATAAACATCTGCACTAAATTTCTTTGAGCCTATCCATATAACTTGTGTTTTGTCTGTGTTTACTTTCAGGCCTGATATTAAAGCATACTTTTCTAAAGTTTCCAAAGCCTCAGTGAAAGATTTCTCAGAACCATCTAGAATAAAACTTGTGTCATCGGCGAACTGCGAGAGTTTGTGTTCTTTGTTATTTACATTTATACCTTTTATGTTTTTATTATTTTTTACCAGAAAGGCCAAGATTTCAGCCACAAGAAAGAAAGGATAAGATGAAAACGGGTCCCCTTGACGACAGCCCCTTTTGATAGGGATAAAGTTTGATAGGAAGCCATTTTGTATTACTGCAGATGAGGTTTGATAATTTAAAGTTTTGATCCAATTTATAATGCTGTCTCCAAAGTTAAAAAATATGAGTACTTCATATATGAAAGGCCATGAAACAGAGTCAAAAGCTTTCTCGAAATCAACTAGGATCAAAAGTCCAGGAATATTGTTTTCCTCTGTAAAATGCATTAAGTCATATATTAGTCTGGTGTTTTCATGAAATATGTCAAGCTACGCCCATTAAGAATCCCCGTACGTACAACTACCAAACATGTAACTATAGAGTAAAAACTGACGTTTCAGTGATGTCTATAGCTTTGCTATAACATTTCCAAAAAAACCAATAACCAAACCTTGGGGGAATTAAATGAAAATAAATGACAAATTCACCCAAACTAATCAACAACAATGTCGAAGTGTACCAAACCAGTATGCTGATACCAGGATTCGAACCCTAGACCACAAACTGTTATACTTTCGCTCTTAATGACTTAGCTACCTGGTCGATGGAAGTGGCTCGGCCATACTGTGCTACAGTAATCTCCAATACAAAATTATGGGATGTTATTCTATATACGAAAAACCATAATGCGATGGAACAGGGTTCCTTAAGAATGGTATTTCAATATCGCATGCCCATTAGGCATCAAGCCAACTTTTTAAGTAGCATAGATGCAAAAAATTACAATTTAATAGAATTGTATTATGAAAATTACGTCTGTTGGGAAAAAAAGTTTATTTATTTATATCTTTTTAATTATCAAAAAAATATACAATTAATTTCCATTTCTACACGTAACCGTTGCTTTCTATAATTTCTAAACCCTGGAAACTATTGTTGGATTTTTGTTCAAGAATCATAACTGATAGTCTATGAGCAAGCGTCATATTTCATAGCGTTAAAGGTATATTGTACTAGTGTGTTCATAACATGTAATTTGGCTATTTTCAGACTTTTCGTAGAACAAGTCTTTGTCGCTGTTTCATCCGAAGGTCTGCTAATGTTATTCCTGAGCTTAAGCATAACCTAATTGGAAAAATGAAAACTTAAAAAAAAAAAATGTCTGTCACTTCCTAATTTTACACAAAATCTATATTGTGACTCGTGCGTACATAAATGGTTTATAATCATCGGGACAGCTGCTGTGTCGTGAACATATATCAAATTGATCTATCACGTGATTATTCTCACCTTTTCAAGTCCCCTTGAACTATATATCACGTCTGTCAGTTGCATGTGAACCCAAAACACGTGAGGTAAAATTGTAACAAAAAAATAAGCGATTCATCTGACATATTTTAACGTGTTTTTTTGTTTGTGTGAAACACTAACACCTGTACAGATACACTTGTTTACCTCCGTGGATTATAGCTGGTCATTATGAATTAAAAAAAAAAAGTATCATTTTTATCTTAACTTACATTGGACCTTATGAAAATTAAGAAGGTAATCTTAGGCAATGTGAGAATATAAACCATAAAAGCAACATTTAGTTAACAAAAAAGGCATTTAGCTCGCTAAAAGTTTGTGTTTAACTAACCGTACGATACCACGCATTTTCTCAGATTTGTCAAATAATTCCTACCGGGGTTTAGACAATTTCGTTCAATTAATATTGTAAGTACATTTGTGCTTCCAATCCCTTTACAGAACCTTGCTGTGGTCGAGAGCATGGGAAACCAAGTGTAGCTGATCTTGAGAGGAGTCAACATCAACTCATTCGCCGTGTTGAGAATGCTTTGTTTTCAGTCTAGAGGGAAAACACTGCAAATACATGTATTGCCGGCTCCTTACATTGGCATTATGTCAAAACACATGCACTTGAGAGATGTAGTTGCGGCGAGAAACTAGTTAATTAATAAATTATTTGAATTTTCTATTGTTTTGATATTATTTTGATACGATGTATGTTTTAGGAAGGAAATTCAGCATATCCTACTAGTATATACAAAACATAATATAATAAAGGTCACATCGATCCTATTCCGTCTTTGCGTATTGCAGAATTATCTTCTCTTATGTGCAGGTACTGATTGTTACGTCATTGATTTGTGTGAAAATAAATACGTCGTTTTCTCAAAAATTGATGACGTTACTCTCACAAACAAATGACAAAACAATCAATACCTGCTCACAAGAGCAGATAACTTTGCAATACGCAAAGACGGAATATAGAAGAGAACAACCCAGCAGACGACATTCTATTGAAATTAATTAGTACCGGAAAATATTTGGGCGGTGTTACGAAATAGACTTACAAAAATTGTGATTCGTGAAAATGAACTACCGCGAATAAGTACCGGAAACAAAATTGCGAAATTTTTCACCTGCGAAATTCAACAACTATACAGCTCTCGACCGTCTCACAACTGTACTGTTGATGTACTGTAATCTAGATGTTCTAACACAATGATGACGTAAGTGAAAGAGAAATGAAGCGTCGTTTTAGTCAAGTTACTTATATTTTATATGATTGACTTACGTTTCGTCAGTTTTAAAGAATCTGAAATATTCTCGCTTTGTTAAATCTCATTTACATTTGCATCTGTAACAATCGTTCGATTTTGACATGTCATTCGGAGAATTATACCCCCAATCAGGTATATGATTGTTGTTGTGTCTTTACTTTTTGCAATCATTACCAGTTTGTGTGCCTGCCGGTGGGCACCCCGTTAAGTCATATACAATATTTAACCCTGGTTTGCTTTATGATAATCTAACATAGTTTTTAGGGTAGGTGACTATAGGAGTGTGCTTGGTTAGTCAGAACCTAACGATGTAAGTGCCTGTTTGGGATCGCCCCGTAAACCATGTTCTTACCTATACTTTGAACACTGAGGCACGGGGTCACTTGATGCCTGTTTCCTGCTAGCTACTTACTCCACAGCTCTGGGTCGCTCAAGCTTCGGGGATATCCCATCAACTTATCTTAGTCACCAGCTTGATATCGCTCCAGTCGGGGATCGCCCCACTAATTTTGTTTAGTTATGCTGTAAATAGATATGTTTGTAACCAACAATGGTGTAGTTAGAATAAGTAACAAAGCAGCCCTAAGAATACCAAAAGATAATAAATATAACCTGAACAAGTTACTTTTGACTCAATACATTTTTGAACTTTATTTCTTGTTTTGTGTGTGTGTGTGTGTGTGTGTGTATAAATATGGATAAATACGATCTTGATTGTCATCGACACGTGATGAAGTGGGTGCATGTCATTGGTGGCTTATAAAGCAATATGTAATGTGGGACCACTTGCGGTTTATAACAGCATGTCAACATAAACGTCTGTCAGTTTTAACTGTACACGCCCAGCCACAATGGGATGAATCACACTGGACATCTGAGATGGTTTGGTTTGGCTTAATTTCACCAATTTGTTTGGTCTATATATCGACTTTGACATAAAAGATGTTTGGTATGGATACATAATACCTACATGTAAACTGATGTCAAATGATTAAATTTATAAAATAAAATATATAATATACGAAGGATGAGTGTCTATAAGGCCCTTTTTTTTGGCCCCGGTATATCCGGATCTCACCTCTTTAATTTGATCAAGATGTCTTATTGAAAAACATGCAAAAAAACGAAGGCAAACTTTTCACCTAAAGTGTTTTTTTGGGGTACCAAAAGTGGTTGTTTTAGCTCATTTTGAAAGCAGCTAATTATATCTGTGCTTTATACCCCTTTTGGTACCAAAAAAAGACCACCCTCGGTCTAACTTTTGCCTTATTTTTTTTTCACATGTAATACAAAAAGACATCTTTGAACAAATAATGAAGATGAAAATGCGGATACACTGGGGCCCGAAAAAGGGTCTTATAGACACTCGTCCTTTACAGCGAACTGTCGAAACAGAAAGACAACAAACGGATCTTGGGAGACATTGAAATAAAACATTATATATGTAGGTACACGAAGAACTATGGAACACTTTCCTATACACATACTGTGTCAGGACTTCTCGATCAGAATCTATGACTTTTGATTCGACCTAAATTACATAGAGTTAAATATGAGCGTTTTCTGAATACATGTCTATGCCACCTGTCGACTAATAAACCAATATAGCAAATTTTTTACATATGAAATTTCAACCTCCGGAGAGAATTTACAGTTTTCATCATGAGAAGATTTGAAAAAAAAGGAAAATCTGATGTCTTCAAAAAGTAAGTTATTGATAAAGTATGCGATAAATGAATAGTAATGCACTAAACAGCTGGTTCGTCCTTCTTTGACTCATCAGTGGTGCTAGGGACAAAACAAGTGGAAACCAAAAATGGTTTTAACTACTGTTGAAACTGTTTGCTACTCTGAATCATATTCTACATTGTCAGTATCAGAATATTTGGATGGATGCATCCTAGCGACAAATAACCTATTTAACCAATGGTTTCTGCTTGATTTGGTTTCATCAGGTTTAACGTACGATCAACAGTTAATGTCATTTAAGCACGAGCCATCATGTGTGTAAGTAAAGCGTGCATGTACGTATGTGTCGTGGACGCAGTATGTTGGGTAGTTGCCTCCTATAGATAGCACAATATTTCATCCGATCAAATTATACTTTGGTAAACCAGTTGTTGAGAAAAATCAACAACTATCATTTGTTAAGGATTTTTGAATGTGCCGGCCTGGGAACAGAACCCATTGCTTACCGCATTTTGAGGAACGTTTAACACCGATGCCTAAACTAGATAGTGGCAGGGAGGCGCTGGGAACAAGAAGATTGTATGGAAGTAGAGAGAAAATACAAAGGTTCCAAATATTTCAATCGCGGAAGCAGATCAAGGTTCTGCACAATTTGCTTCGATATATGCTCTACGGTATACATGATATTATTTTCAACCATAAGCATGTGTGTTTCAGGTATCCCGACTTACATATGTCCCAGATGTCCCTGCCAACTTTAGGACATTTAATCGCCTACCTGTATCAAAAACTAACTTATTATCCAGGAAAAGTTTACAGTCACTCAATATAAGGTACTTTCTTCTCGTTCTTGAAAGCTTAATAGCTAATTTAATATGTTGGGGAAATACATTGTCAAATTCGATACGAGGCATAATATTGAACTACGGAACTATGAACGTAAAAATGAAATTGAATATATATATATATATATATATATATAATAACCTATCGATCACCCTTTTTCCGGCATGTTACATGTACCTGAAACACACATCAGTTTTGTTTTGGACTTATATATTTTTTTTATTATTTCCAATCGTACTGCATTGTCTGAGATTTTTTATGACATAAGTAAAGATGCCGACTATTCACCACTGTGAAACCTTCAGATTTACATTATTTAGATGTACATATTTGCGACACATATGCAAAAATTGAATAGATAAATAACAAATTTACTCCGACATGTTACACGTGAATGTTAAATTCTCCAATTATCGTAGGGAGCTGTGTTACAGCGAAAGGCCCTGATAATCATTCTTCTTGTGATTATTAAATTTTCGGAACATTTTCATATCGCACGGACTTCAGTCCAATCTTAGTACATGTACTTTGTAAACATAATATATCCTTCATGGTTTTTTGTTGTTATCAAAAGACATATTTGCACGTTGTGAAAAAAACGTACGTTGATCTATTTTCCCGATTAAAGAAGTATAAAAAATCTTATTACGAACTAAAAAAAATCTTAACGCTAGACTTATTTTATTTTGATTTATTCAAGTGAACATATCAAACTTTAACAGGATGTAATCGAATTAGCTCTTATTTGACTAGTTAATATGTAATAACAAAGCACAGTCTCCTGAATAATTTACTAATTATTATGTTTTCAAATAAAAAAACCACAAAAAAACAACTAACCAACGAACCAAATAAAAAGAAGCAAAAAAACCCCAAAACCCCCCAACAACAACTAAAAACAGATATACAAACTGTACGTCAATAAGTTATGTTACTGTCAGCATAACACTGCGTAATGAGTTTGGACAAGGCTGATACGTACATGTAAGCAACATGATGTCACCAGCCATACCCGAGCCCTGGCGATAAAACGTACATTAAATAGATTAATTTGAATAATAAGACACTTAAGTAATCCGAAGGATAAGTACAGTATCAAATGTCTGTGACTTAGATATGTTTTTTTGTGAAGAAAATAAATCTAATGTCCCAAGAGAAAGTTGATGAGATCAGGGGAGGAAAAAGAGTTCGTATATATATCAGATATTTTACATGCGTCCTTATTACAAGTCCCATTTCCTTACATGACGTCAGAAGACGTCTGGGGAAATCCCGTGGGAGGAAATTAGGCATGCGGGCATGTATAAGGCACTGTGTGATACACAACGGTCACCTTACAAACATGTCTATAATTTGATATACAATGTACCACTGAGGATTTAGGTGCCTGTGCTATAGGGTATACTTCATTTGACTTAAACTTAGTATACTAGATGTGGTCGGGTCACAATACCGTACAGCGGGTTAATTACGCGGGCTTCACTTTTCGCGATTCTGATCCAAAATTCAATTTACACGAATTTTAATTTCGCGGTCTAGACAGGTTGGGGAACTAAATGTTCACGGTGTTTTAGTACAGATAAGGAACATTCGGTATATAACCTGTCAAACCTTAGTCAACGGAATAGACTTTATGACAGCATTTTGAGCAACCAATGTATTTTGCGAAACAAATCATCAACACAATACATAACTTATTTTCCAACATGATTACTCTTTATATGTATATGAATCGTCACAACCACATGCGCACTATTTCATAACGACATTGCGGTTATGAAGTTTAATTTTGCGGCTAATTTTATACGCTTGTCATATTGTTTTGCGGATCATATTTTCGCGATCACGTTATTTAACCGCGAAGTCGCTAAAAATATCATCCCGCGGAAATATACTGATATACAGTATTCACTCTTTATTTTCATAAAAAATATTTCTGAACAGTTAATGTGCAATTTAATTACGGATGTGGCTTAATTGTTTGATTAAAGACATGCATAACGAATACTGTCCACATCAAACTTTTCAAGGGCAATTACCACTATAAGCTTCACGAGTACAATGATGTACAGGGTGCAAGATGTTTACGCCTTACAGTTTTCCCGTTCTTATTATCCCTACCTCTTAAAAAATCGATATTTAAGAAGTCTTTCTCCGAATACTCATAGCGGAGCGACTTCTTTTCCAATTTTTATCATACATGTACGTTACTTACAAAATTATATTTCATTTTGTTTATTGTCCTTACTACGCCACCCCGCATTGACAAAAGCACATGCTTCTTTTGACACAGTCAGTTCCCATGTGACATCAGCATAAGCTGTTGCGAAAACTCTGAAACATTCAAATGTGCTTTTACCATTAACTTTTGGGTCAGCAAGTAAATCGCATGTTTGTTTGACGAAATAAGGTTATTTGATTTATTTTGAGGGATTTAACATTTTTATTTAAAACACATGATGTGCTTTCATGTGTTTTCGTCTGTATGCACTTTTTTAGTCTACATGTAGTTTATATACAATAGTAGTAACTGATCAATCCAGTATATATGCACGTGCCACAAGTAGGAATGATTTACAATGTCAAATGTACATGCACGTCATATATAATGTGTAAAATAACACTTATTACAATTAAAATGATGTTTGTAATACAAATACATAAGATTTTCTGCCTAAATGTCAGAACCCATGACAATGTCACCATATGAAGCTATAATCGTTATGATACAGCAAGTTTTTCAGTAATTTTGTGTTTCTTCAACTGTTGAACGTTTAAATAATACCATGCTTTCGAAAATGATTTGTATTGATCAAACAAAGACGATTCGTTTGCACGTTTTTATTACAAACGTGAATAATCGCATTTGCAGGGTCAACTCTCGTTTATGACGAGAATTGGTGTAACAAATCGGCGTGGGGTGTACAATTACTAGCCCATTGTAATCACGTGACCCGTCAAGGGAGGTGAAATGATACAAATCCCATTAACTTGTCAAGATCAATTCTACAAGATTGGATACGTTTCTATGCGTTTTCGCCACTATTAATTACATATCGTTATTAAACGGTAAGCTACACAAGGCTGGGGGTGCTGAGCGAATTAACAGATATATCAAATAAGATAAAAAAACAAATTACGAGCAGGTTTCATTACGTTACAAACTGAGTGTCACTGATCACTGATGGAAGTGTGCTCTTATTTAATTATTTGATGCTCTAGTCATTTTAAGGCTGCTTCAAACATTATATTATATTTTATTTCATATGTAAATGGATCGTTTGTTTGCACGTAGCATCTATCTTTCCCACAATCGTGTAAACGTCACTTTCCATGTGTTGTAAATCTACTGATTTATGCAAACGCATTTGATAAGCAAACAAAATTTTGATAAACAATTTGAAAGTCAGGCCTTAGAACAATAGATGCAATGCTATCTATTTACGCATGTGAAATTCAGAACTTTTCAAATATTTTATAGTCATTTTACACAAATGACATTACAAAGCAAATAAAATTGATCTAAATATGTTTACGCTCAATAAACTGTAGTATAACTACGTTCTGTTTTTCAAGCTATTGCGTAATCAGGGTTTCCCACTGTGTACGATGAATAAATTTAACAATCGTTCACATATTTCTATTTTTATCTGTTGGCCTTCAGTGTCAGTGATCAAAGTAACTCAGAAGACACCAGACCTTACGATATTAAAAGGATAATATATATCAGAGTGAGTCACAAAACCAGTCGTTTACATATTACACTCAGTGACAATCGCTCTGTGGTATTAATTACATACAGTTAACCGGGAAGGTTCCGCAACAGTTCATTTTTCGCCTATTTCGCCTATTTCGCCTATTTCGCCTTACCTAGCGGGGGCGAGTTTATCATTTCAGCGAATGTTAACAAACAACATAGTATACATAGTAATTAAACGTGAAGGGCGAAAACCATCCTTGACAAATACAAATTTTACCAGCGACAGTTCGACTTGACGATATTTCCCGGTAAAAAGCAACGATAACTAAATTTACACATGCGCTAGATATTTCATTTGATTGACAGGAATAATAAAAATTAATTATGAACATAATCTAATAAATATTAAAAAACGAACTGCAGCTCACTTTTCTGGAATTATTTTGGTGTAAAATGCAGCTTATTGGCGATAGTAAAGTATTTATCTTATAATTCCTCTTGATTTGTCTCCTCAGAGGTAATAGCAGGATATCATTGTAATCTAGTATACCATTAAAAGCGATTTGCGTGCGTTTTGGTCGTTTTAGATTGAGTCTGAGAGTGAGGCTGGAAGATCACTTCCGGTGTGAAGCTAATGACAGTCGGTCCCTCTGTCGATTATAAGGCGTTTTATTTATGGTGTTTACGGGCAATCTACCAGTCACTTCACTTCTATTGGTCAACGAATCGTTAGCGTTGCTTGATTGTTTTTCATTTGTTACGCGGAACGGAGGAAGCACACATCCTTCATAGATACGCAAAGTGCAAAAAAGTTGATGCAGTGCTTATATATTTTCCAAAGCTTGTTCTGTAGTTATCAGTTAAATGACATATTCGTACTTACCTTAAATGCCGCATTTCTTATCACATTAAAGAAACTATAGCATATTGTGTTTCCCTCCAGTTCAAATCCTGTTTCATAACCTACCTGTATGATTCGGTCGTTATCCACGATCGTCAGAGTATTATGTTGAAAAACATCCCCTTCCATACTTTTATTTATTACATACTTACTGATAAATACGGGTATTTTGTATATGCGATACGACACCATTGCTCTAACCCATATCATCCCTCGCCGTATCACACCCCAAAACCCGTATCAACCCCCGCCGTATCCCACCCAAAAACCCGTATCATCCCGCAAAACCCATATCACACCCCTTTTGGAAAAAAAATCGTTTTTCAATATTTCAAAGATGAAAATAAGTCATAAGATAGTAGTTTTTATTAGTAAGTATGTAATACCCAGAATAAACCACGCCTTTTTCCATATCACACCCGGTATCACCCCGAGACCAATATCAGCCCTCGGGCCTTCGGCTCTTAGGCTGATATTGCAATCTCGGTTTGATAGTGGGTGTAATATGGAAAAAGGCATGTATTATTATATAATATTTACATTCTGTATGCTTAGACCCATTGGCAAAAAATACATTCATAAATGCATAACACAGGTGTTCATAGAATCTCAGCACGTGGGAACTGATAGTAACCTGATCACACTGCGTAGTAATACACTACAAAAACTACTCACGCGGAACGACCGACCTAGATGCTTAATTCTTACATCTTAAAATATTATTGAACTGTGCTTTGTGAAATATCCACGTATTCACGTGTCCTGTGCTACAAATAAACATTGAATATGGAACTACATTTTGTTGTGTTATTGTTGTTGACGGTTGCTAAGATCTCTCACGATAGTGTCACATTTCCCCGCGAAAAAACACTGTTCTCGCCACTGCGTTGCACCCGTGTATAAGCAGGAACAAACCCTGTTTATTTGTTTTATTCGTTGTTATATCGATCCACTGAAAGGATTCGTCAATGTAAATATAAGCAATGATATTTATTTTTTCAACATTTATGAGGGCATAACAACAATGGGTTTATGGACATATTGAATTAATCGCGTTAGCGATTCATGTAAAATATGTCCAAAAACCCATTGTTGTTATGACCTCATAAATGTTGAAAAAATAAAAATCATTCCTTAATTGAATACATTGAGAATATCACACTTATGATATCAAATGCTCAGAAAATGTTATTTTACTCATTTTCAATCACATGCTCAGTAGTTCCCTAACCATACATCGTGTATATAACAACATATTGAAAGAAAAGAAAAGGAACAAATGGGGAGTAAAATAATATCGTTATCTGACTGTATTATCCATTCTACTACTTTTCATCATGTCGTAATATTGCAACAACGCATCTTCATGTTCTGCATTCTGAAATATATATAAAAAGGAACGAGAACAAAAATGTGTTAGCCATTCATGACAATCTTGTTTGATCAGTAATACATACTTAAGTATAAACAATGTGGGCTTATACCCTCTCCAATGAGATTACCCTGCTAAAGGAAATAATTTCCATTCATTTATAACAGTAAACTCTTTTTCAAAAAATTAAAGATCTCCTGAAAATGTTAAAGGGTGAATTGTGCAGGAAGTTCAAAGTACAACCTTTGATCCGCAAGCAATAACGTCGACACAAAGGTAGCACCACATCACATACAGCGAAGGCATTTAATTTTGGGAATAATGGAGACTTCGAGGTGGTCTGATCTGAAGGGGGGGGGGGGGGGGGGNACGCTCGCAGTATCATTCCAAAAATAAACAACAGATCACTGAGAATACTGTTAGACAGCAGAACATTGGTCAATGCACTCATTGAAACGGTATATGGCACTTTGGTCCTACTAGACGGTGGGAAATCGATGCAAGTCCTTGGAGATTGTGACCCCGGAGAAGCGAGTATCGAACAGATTGACGTTCTCCGTTGTAAAATGACGAAGTCATGGATCTATCATAAGTTTACCATCAATCGAAACACTGTAACTGAACAATACAACAAGAAAGACTACAGAAGATGCTGTCATACATGTGGAGGAAGGGCTATTGCAGAGCTTCAGGGGTATCGAGAAGAAGGACATGTGTGAAGCTACACATTGGAACTAAAGTACTACCTGTAGCTCAACGACATCGTCGTACACCATTTGATCTCAGACGTATCTCCGAGGTATACCTATCCCCAGGATTTCCTTATAGCCACACAGCCGATAAATGGACTTGATGAGAGATGGAGGAAAACACACACAGGTGATTGCACTTTTAAAACAATGTGCCAAAAATGAATGACACTCCACTTACAGCTGTTTCGTCTTTCTATGATCATCTGCTTTGCTAGGGGCCAACAATGTGGAAATCCAAAATGACATTAGCCTGTGAGTCAGGACAAAAGGTCATTCTGCTTGAATGTAATATCTTACCTACCATGGATGAACTTTACCATACCATAAACGTCGTTATATCCTCAGCGCCTGAGGTATCCAAAGAGATTCACCACGAAGTAATATTTTTCTGACTATGCAAAAACACGTATTCTGACCAAACACGATATGGAGTGGAACTGATCTAAGGACAGTGAACGTGACTTGAACTACCGAGTCCCTGAAACTTGAGCGAAACTTTTATAGCTTACAATAACGGTGGAAGGGAGTGATGGCTGATGGCAGTCTGGTACACATAGGAGCGATAACAGTATAGTTTCGCCGAGTTGTGTAAGCTCAAAAAGAGCAATGACTCCTGATAGATCAAGGTAGAATTAGACGGAACATAAAACATTACCAGTTCCAGGGCTTATAAACATTTCGAGATATATAAGAGAGAGCTGTAACATTTCACTGAAATGTCGAATTACAAACTCCCAGAGTGAATAGGTGAGAAAACCAAACAACTGTTAAGGAATCAGACAATTACACAATGCATTGTATGTCAAGAGACAGCGATATCATACTACGTACAGGTATTACAACACCCCGTAACCTTTAACGATAGCTCGTTGCGTGGGCAGGATACAGCGCAGAACTGGATGAACTTTAAATTGTCAGAACCTCTCCAATGGGTTATACTACTAGATGGCGTAGAGGAGGTACACTGCAGGACAACATTCTTTGAGTAGCATTGGCGTTTGAGAGGAGATGGGAAGTGGTGAAAATTTTAAACATTCCAGAATCTTGACCACGACGTCAAAATGGATGAACTGGTTGCTCCTAGAAATGTAAATGATTTGGCGCTGTTCGTTGTTCAGCGAGATAACAGTCCGATGACAGCTATTGCTTGGTTCCATCAATATCTGGAAACATGAAACCTATTCGGGATCCATTACGTCTAATTAGACAACAAAGGAATGATGACAATCTTCTTTTACCATTGATGCAAATTCAAATATATTTGACTGTATATAAAACAACGACGGTCCTACTTTGGAGCATTTGACCGCCTCACCAACAGAGAACTGTCAATCCGTGTATATAATGAGAGTTTTATATTAATATAATCATTTGAATGGCTACTCAGATGCGTAAACTTAAACACTATGTGATTTTTTTTTAGATGGATTTTGTTTTATTTCGATCGGCATCAGATAAAATTCATGATGAAAATCAATTAGATGGTCCCAATTAAAGCTATTAAGTTGTGATATCAGACGTATCACGCATTTTTTTAAAAATTTATTCAATGTGGTTACATCTGTTGCTAATAATCATTTAAACAAATATATAGCTACAAGTATCATTTTATAACATGATTGTGAATATAGAATATGTATAGACACTCGCGCTTGAGTTATGTACATGATATTAAAATCTTGTCTGATATGATATGGTGCCATATTTTTAACAGCGGTGTTTTTTTACGTTACATACCACCCCCACCCCCCGTGTATAATATGTTAGTCTATTTACCGTAATACTCACCAGGGCTTATATTTAATGACGTCAAATAAAGGTACTACTTACTAAGTGATCGTTTGATAATCTATCGGTAACTATACTGAAAAGTTATATAAATACTTGTTATTTAACGACAGAACATTACTATTATACCTTGTTATGGAACGGAAACATATCATCAGTGTATTTGAAATTGAATGTTAAGAGTCATGCAGTAATTTATGTATCTCTTTTCATAGCATGCTGCTTTTTAATTCAGCAATACAATATGTAGATGTGTTCTGTATCACTGCCATACGCACCAGGAAGTAAAGGTAATGGCGTTATATAAATTATCTACTCATGTACTCTCTCCGCCCTTACTCTGTTCAGTTACAGAAACGAACAGTTCTCGTATTCCCTGTTATCCTTCAAAACAGCATCATTATATCTGAACTTAAAGGATTATTCTAGTTGTTTATCTTCCTTTATGAACATGTTTTGCACAATAACTTAACAAAATATAGAAATTTTGTCTTATAGAATATGCAATTTTATTGCATTTCCATTGAATCTAAAATGGTAGCTTAAAACGTATTACTCTGGCGTAATATTTTTCACAGCAATGTTTCGTACTCTTAAACCGCCGCTCTTTGATAATTGTTCAGGATCCATGTCCAACTGAAACGTAGTCCTTCGTAAATACAGTATTCTCCCCGTGAATACCGTTTATAAATGCTTGTAGCACAGTCGGGTTAGGACACTTCTGTTCAGGTAGCTTAATTGGTTAGAACAATATCAATCTGAAGTCCATAGTTCGAATTCTGGTCTAATTTCGCTGACTGTTTTACACCCATAACACTGTTTTTGATAATATATTGTTTATTCCATCTTTTGTCGTCGTCGTTGTCGACGTTTTACTTTATACTTAATGTTATTAGGATATCACATGAAAGACATAGGTGTACATGGATTTCTAAGTTGAGTTTGCTCCTAGTCTATGAGTCCTCAAGGGCGTCCCAACTTTGTGGCTGGATATTAATCTGACATTGTTTACATGAAATACTAGTTAAGATAAGATACTGTGATCTGGCTAAGGTGGTAAATGAAACGTTATAAAAGGTATTTTCAATTCCTTGTTGCTGATGTTTTTTTCATATTTCTTTGGATTAATGTAAACGTGGATTGCCACTGTTAATAGTTATTGTGCAGTTATTGTTTGATTGGTTTGGCATTCTGTATAGAAATGATTAAATACTGGCTCTCTTAATTTCTACTTCTAGTAGTATTTTGATGTTAACAATCGATGCATATATGCAGTTTATTAACAGTTTAAGCAAATATTGCCAAAATTCTAAAGATTTCTAAAGATACTCTACAATATAGCCCATTGCATACTGGCTAACAAGATTAAAGTTTTCGGTAATTAAAATGATAAAAATATATGAATAATTATTATTTGAGAATCTCGATCAAGTAACACTGGTCCAGTTACATATGAAAGAATATATCAAAGATATTGACTTCAAAGCCAGTCAATTTTACCGTTGAGCGACCGACATATACTTTTATGGACATCAATAGGAGGTCGTGCACTGTATTCACTGAGCCTTCGATTTTGTCATAATATATTTCAGGGGTGCTTAGAGCAAACGTGATCGTAAACCCTGGATTATCGGGGATGGCGTTGGATACGTATCACCTAAGGTATGTCCCCATAGGGTATTCATTCCCGGAAGTCACACATCAGATATGCGATACCTTTAGTATATGACCTTGACGTGTTATCAAACGGATCATACAAAAACTTGAATTTATTCAATGTGGTTGCATCTGTTGCTTATACTTATTCAAACAAATATATAGCTACAAGTATCATTTTTTATAGTATGATAGTGAATATAGAATATTTGTAGACACTCGTGCTTGAACTATGTACATGATATTAAAATCTTGTCTGATATAATATGGTGCCATATTTTTAACAGCGATATTTGTTTTACGTTACATACCACACCCGACCCCCGTGTATATATGTTACCCTATTTACCGTAGTACTCTCCAGGGCTTACATTTAATGACGTCAAATAACGGTACAACTTACTAAGCTTACTACGGTGCAGTTGGACTATCGGTAAGGTTATATAAATACTTGTTATTTAACGACAGAACATCACTATTATACCTTGTTATTGAACGGAAAAATTATCATCAGTGTATTTGAAATAGAAGGTTAAGAGTCATGCAGTTATTTATGCATTTCTTTTCATAGCATGCTACTTTTTAATTCAGCAATACAATATGTAGATGTGTTCTGTATCACTACCATACGCACCAGGAAGTAAAGGTAATGGCGTTATATAAATTATCTACTCATGTACTCTCTCCGCCCTTACTCTGCTCCGTTACTGAAACGCTTCAAAACAGCATCATTATATATTAACTTAAAGGATTATGCCTGTTGTTTATTTTTCCTTTATGAACATTTTCTGCACAATGCAACTTGGCGAAAAAATAGAAATTTTGTCTTATATAACATGCAATTTTATTGTTTTTTCATTGAATCTAAACTAGTAACTTAAAACGTATTACTTTGCCGTTACATTTTTACATCGATGTACAACACAATAAAACTGCCCCTCTTCAAAAATCGTTTAGGATTCCTGTCCCATTACACTGATGCTATATAGAGTAATCTCCCCTTAACTTCCGTTTAGATATAACTGTAGAACAGTCGACCAGGTAGTGCAGTCAGTTAGAGCGATTATATATCAATCTCGTGTCCAGGGTTCGAATCCCGTCTAGCCCTGCTGACCTTGTTTACACTCTGATTTGGTTATATACCGTTTATTTCATCTTTATTATTTCTAATTGAAGACCCATTAGGTATAATTTTCTTTTCTGAAATAATTTATCAAAGCGATTGTTAAGCCTGATAAACACAGTCTCCAATAATTATTTACAGCTTTTGGCAATAGTACGGTGATCCTTAACATAGAACCTTAGATAAAACCGAAGGAAAATGCTATATACATGCTTGGTATAGAATGCAGGGGATACACATGTCATGATTATAGTATGAAGGGATAATGTTTAATGGCAGTCTTTCTGATGTTAATATTCATTTGAGGTGTTAATTGTAGAGCAGTATTAGTAAAGTTTGAATCATATATTTAATTCAGGTGAATTGAACATCATCATCATCAATATGTCATCATCGTCGGCGTCGTCATTATCGTCATCAACATCATCATATCATCATCATCATCATCATCATCATCATCATCATCATCATCATCATCATCATCATCATCATCATCGTCATCATCATCATCATCCCTATACTCGTCGTGGTCGTAATTTTGTATGAAACGTTTTTCAATAAAATTGTTCAAAATGACTTAATGTTATCAGGATATCACACAAAAGACATAGGAGAGCATGGATTTCTCAAGAAAGTTGAGTCTACTTCTGTACTGTCCTCATAGTGGTCAAACAAAGCTTTGTGGCTTGAATTTAATTTGACGTTATTTACATGAAACGCTAGTTAACATGAGTGATGTAGCTCAAGTGATAATAAGGTTCCTTTCCTTGCTGCTGATTTTTTTTGTTTTTTGTTTTGTTTTGATTACTGTAAACATAGATTGCCACTATTTAGTTCATGGTAATACTTATGCTTTCTTGCCGATATGGTGTAGTTAATATTTAAATTGTTTTTTTTTTTAGTAACTTTGGACATTTTTAAATACTGTGTCTCTTACTTCATAATTATATACTAATCTATGCATATATGCATTTTATTTAACATTTAAAGGAAATAGTGACAACACTTTACGATTCTGGAGATACCGTACAATTTAGCCCATTTCATCATGGCTCACATGATTCAGTATTTCTGTAATTAAAGTGATGATAATATATAAAAAAAAAAATGAGAATCACAATCAAGTTACACTGGCCCAGTTCCTAACGATAGAAAACATTTTTAAAATGCAGCTTTCAGATATTAAACATTGTATTTTTCAAAAAAAACACACCGTATTTAGCTTCACTATGATGAGATGGCATCACCAGCTGAGTAGTCATGGAAACAGAAATATATTTGGAAAATAAATGATACAACAGACGAATTGAGTATTTCTGATGAGTACAAAATCGTTTTTCTTCAATTCAGATATAAAGGTTATTCCAAATGAATAATTTATAGGGTTGATGTTAATCTTCATTGTTTTCTTCTTGTGTATTTGTCTCGTTGCATAAACCCTATCGTTCATGCGTATCCGTCCAGTAATAACAAAATTTCAGTCCAATGCATACAAGCAGCAACCTAAATACTAGTATAGGATTTCATGAAAAATCATTTTAAACCACAAAAGAAATCTTGTTCAACCTGCCACCATAATGTCAGCTTTGATTATAGTATCTTGTCATTTTAACAGCAATCGATTGTTTACTATAAACCGCTCCGTCACGGAGGCCGGTACCCGCCCAATTACGTATGGTTGATTAATTGAACTTGACAATAACAATAGAAATGGGGACTCTGGAAATCAATATCGGCCGCAAGGTGGCGCAGCATGTTTGACGAAAATGACACCAGAGGTCGCCAAGCTAAGCAGCCAGGGAGTGGGAAAGTATGTTCACGGGACGTTTGATCGAGACAATCGATTATAATCAGTATAGTCGAGTGCATAGCTTGGTGTAATTAACGAAATTTCCCTTTTTTCTGTGATGATACTTGACAGATTGCATCAATATACTAGAATAGTTATATGCAAACTGGTTTAATGATATTTAACAAAGAAAAACACCAACACCACCTCACTGTTTGGGCTTTAAATACACTTTTATGATATATATATATATATATATAATACATGTATATCAATATATACAGGTTGAAAAAAAAAGAAATTTATCTGCGCATATCTTTAGATGAACTGAAGCTGATTTCATGAAAGACAACGTTTGATTATTGGTAATATCTTATCATTTTTAGGGCGCACATGAGATGATAAATATTGCAATTAATTGTACATCAACTAATGTTATCACACTGATCAATAAAGGTCGTAACAGTGATGTAGTAATCTAGTTATGTATGCTTGGATCCCTGCGTGTGAGCCACCAGGATTTTAGACCAAAACAAAACACAAGTATTGACGTCAGAAGTCAATAAAACTTCAACGAGAGTTACAATGTTTCTATATAAAAACAGGGAAAGTGTGGTCACGTTAATTTAAAGAAGGACATTATGTCGGTATCAAAAACACAATCAGCTAAATATAAACTATATTGTCTATTGACGCTGTTCTTGATAAAAATAACAAATTTGATTATTTGGATGGACAGGAGCGGCATGAGGCTCTGGGTACGTCATAGTCTCTGTCTTTATCGTTTATTTATAATTATTTGACTCTTGTGTGTACGAGGAATAGCTATATCTACAAGAAATCAGTGACGGTATGACGCCTCTCCTTAGCATGTTATAAAGAGGTAAATGTGACGTCACCTCACTTGGTCCTTGTCAATTATCAATTAGACTTGTTTTTTGTTCATTGGTAAACAAGGTATCTTCTACCTTATCGTACGCAGTTGGACTTTCTGTCTATCATCTCACCGAGACCAACAGCTGATTAACTCGACAAGTGAAGCTCTTTCCTAGACCGAAGTCATCATAAAGTCATAGAATCGAAACATTAATTCAAGCAGAATTCAAACCAAATTGAACAAAACAGTACATACTTATATATCGTATGCTTACGTTTATGTGAATAATATTGCTGTAATCAAAAATTAAATCAGTCAAATTTTGACTTGAATAATGCATGAAAGAGGACTGAAGTGGATATCCCCTTTATTCGATAATGTAGCAAAGTTCTCAACATTTTTTCAGTTCACAATAGTAAGTTGTTATGAGTGATATATTTTGAAATTCTGTTTCAAATACTGTGAAATCAATAACTTTTTAAGACTTTTTTTTATTTCGATTATTTCGAACTCAAAATCGTTAAAACTACGACAAAATATGAATAAATAACGATTTACACCCTTAAAAAAGGACAAGGAGAATAAGATCAGGTGTTCCGGAAGACGACGACATCGACATGCTTTATCGAAGACAACCGACATCAAGGTCAAATCAAAGTACTGTCACAGCGAGAATTCGGGTAGAAACAACTACACCAAAAGGCTCTTCCCTATATACAGAGTTATTCTATAAGTATGATTTACCATTGTGCACGTGCACTACTAAAGGATGTCGAGTTTTGATAAAGATGTTTTAAAAAGCCTTGTTTTTAAGATAAGACATGAAATAATAAAATAAAAATACATAGAGTTAGTGAATACGTCCAGGTATATTATTTTCAAAGAACTATTAATATGAAATCAACAAAAACAGCAGTTGCACAGCCTACAATGCAATGTACAGGCAAACTATTTTATAATTATGAGTTAAGATTTGACTAAGATTCACATGGCAGGTTCCATCGATGAAGCAGAAGATGCCTACCCTTCCGGAACACTTGGTCTTATTATCTGTGTGCTTTTTCAAGGGATCGATGTGCAAATCTTTTTTTTGTCAATAATTTGTCGTATTTTTATCGATTTTGAATTCGAATTAAGGTTTTGTTGACATTTTGGTATTTTCCTTTTGTTGCTATTCTTACTCAGAACACATGCAATTCTTATAAAGACAAAAGTGATTCATTATACTGTATGTAATGATACATTAAACGAGAAGAAGCTATTGCCTCCTTATGATTACAGAGGCACTACTTCAATATACAAGAACCCAGCGGAATGCCATAGCCCATGTAAAATAAAAGGTAACAGTTACTTCAGGGAACAACATGATCTATTAACAGTTAGGGTAAAGGGCGACGGCCACCGTCATGTCATGCCGGTGTCTAAATAGGTGGACACTCAAGGGCAACTAAAAATTGCAATCTCGCTGAAATGCCACAACCTTGGCACGCTAACAGGACATTCCACCTGGTCACATTATTCTGACAACGAGGTAACCAGAGCTGTTTAGGGAGACGCCGCTGATTCAAGAGAGCATGTAGCATATACATAAACAATAAAATACAAGATGTCTGATGTGGTACAATTTGGGCAGCATATATGTGTCCGTCTCTTCTGTACTCCAATGAAAAGGTCAACTAATATTTATGTTCAGGTATGTTATTGCATACACGAACCAAACGGATTGGCCACAAAAACAAAACAAGAGAATACCGAAATATTGTCGAAAGTGTAATTCCGACTTCGAACAAAATACAACGTATAAACAAACGATAGAAAACATAGACAATCTTTGAAAAAGATCGAGGAGAATGAGATCAGGGCCCGTATTCATGAAACCGTTCTCATGCTCAAGCATGAATTTTGTGTTTAAACCTAATTTCCTGTTCTTGTTACAAATTTATGAAAACAAATTTTATTTTTCAATGATTTGGAAAACATTTAAAGAAAAGTAAATTTTCAAATGACTACTGTATATTTGGAATATATTCTAGTTTCAATGTTTCCATTTAATAAGTTGATAACGAGTTATAACCTTATTTAAATGGAATACCTAATCATTTGCTATGACATTATGTAATCATTATAATATAGATATCCATAAATCATCGTCCAACGATTGATACCATTGAGGGCACAACATTGCGTTGTAAGCGAAGATTGTCTTCAAATTTATGTTCGAAACATTTGCCTCGTCAGCATAACACATAGGTGATGGGAAATGTGAATGCACTCTTTGGTTCTTTTTGTTTTGTTTTGCTTTATTTTTCGATTAAAAGTCAGTTCTTTTAATACTTCAGTGTGTGCGTCACAGTTGCTGTATATAACGGTTGCCGATGTGCTTGTTTCTGTGTCAAATTGGTACTTACTGTAGACATAAATGCATTTGCGCGCAGCAATGAATGCAGAAATGTATCAGGTTAAGCCAATGGAAGGTGAAATATAAAAATAAGATGATACTAAATGTTTTCTGTTCCAATATAAGATGTCAAAATCGCCCACTACGTACACAGATTATGGAGAAATCACTGAAATCGTCACGGTTGAAGATCCCAAGCCCCTTATGTAAAACATAGAACACACACTAACACATTTAACAAATATACTCAGTAGGAATAATTACAGTCACTGTTAAAGAAAAGGATCATAAAAGAAAACGTTTTATTTAAACATATCTAATAAACTTGACTGAAATAAACAAAGGAATAGTTATCAAATCTGTTGACGCTTACCCTTCGGGGAACAAGTGGTCTTATTCTCCTTGTATTTTCAAGGGTAGCCATGTACAGTTTGACTTTGTTAATTTTTTATTTGTATTTACAGGGATATTTCTGTTCTCCTGTTGTATAGGCACATTTCAGATCAACATGCTGTAAAATTGTGCATGTAAAATTTCGCGAATTTGTTTCCGGAATTGTTTTTCTTTTGCTGAGTTGTTGTCAGCTATACATGATCCGTTTACAGTTCAAGATATTGTTAAGTGTTTTACTATCTCGGGTAGAGTCCGTGGTTAAGGACAGGAAAACTTGTGATAACGATGATAACAGTAACATTGAACCGATTTTCAGCGTCATTCTGTCTGAAGAGTAGGCCACGATCTCGATATTCATAGACTCACGATGGCAATTTATTCGTTGAAAGATTTCTCACATACACGTGTCAAGATGTCTAAAACTGTCCCGAGGTACAGAATTTTGCGAGGTTTGAAGCATTTGACAAAACTAGAGAAATTAAAAGCAACTATACCGTATTACAAAGGCATAACAATATTGGTCATACCCTTTTCACGTATTTAATTATATAGTTAACACGTAAAAGACGTCAGGGCGCAGAATACAAATTTAACACTGCTCTTAATTAAGGATTGAAATGTATAATATTATCAGTTACTTTAGCATGATTCCCATTTGCTTACAAACATGGTGCATCTTGAAGACTTGAATATCAAATAGGTGTCATACCATTATGAATGCCAAGACTTTGCATTTTTATTCTTATCTAATGTTCAAAATAAGAAAGACGTTTCAAAGGAATGTAAACTAAGCCATGTGAAAGTTTTTTTTCATCTTAGGAGATTGGATTTTCCTAACATACGTTCAAGGTAATAACACACAACTCGTGTTGGTCCATTCAATTCTATCTCTGTCGAAAGCATAATGGTTTTCGTTTTCTTTGTGGTGCTTGACAAATGCGATTGAAGCTATACAAAATACAAGTATGTTTCTTCATCATTTGGTAGTAATATAACCCGTAAATAGCACAGAAAGCAAATTCAAGAAAGCGCACATGAAAAAGGATAATTCTGTTGAATTTTGTCTTAGCTGCTAAAAAGAAGACTTAAATATGTATAAGAATTGAAACAAGTATGCTTACCATTTATTAAAGTATAAAACACAATGTTTTGTTATGTTATTAAAGCCGTTACTATTTTCTCCGACAGTTCTGCTTTAAATATAAAGAAACAGAATTTTTTAACAAAATGTTCCCCGAGTGAGTCTGTTTGAATGCTACAACACATGACGTTCACATTGTTTCTTTATTCTGTATACTCCCCGAATTCCCCGAGATGCAATATAACATGCACCGGATGTTGTACTGCAATTACTTCCGGGACTGAGGGTGCCATAATGCCTTTGCTTTTGTTGTCCATTGTGACAAATCCTGTTGTTGTTATCTGATCTTGCATATCTCGTCATTTACTCTTTTTTTTGTGTTTTATTTTACAGCTGTATTACATTTGTTTGTGATTTAATGGAAACTATCACCAACAATCAGTAGTCTGTGACGTTTTGAAATAGTATGTCAACATAATTTGTACATGTAGGACACCTGGTTTAGAATGTGGACCACACCTGTGTCGCGTTAATGTGCCAGGTAAGTGGAACAAACCTCAAACTAAGCAACAATTGATCCCCTCGCATTATTGCTTTTACTAAATGTAAAATCAATACGACTTCAATCGAATCTAGGGCCCTCGATACAAGGCCAATTATGTGTTGGAAATGTAACGTCAGAAATGATGGTTAACGTCCCACATCTAATTGTAATTAAATGGCTATGATAGGGACAATTGTCTCGGCGCTCTCGCTAGGTGGCGGGCGGCAGCGGAACTCTCTCCCCACGACTCCAACATTTGTGCTAGCATATTGAAAACAAGAGCTTATCGAGTAGGGCTTTCTCTACCTGAGATAATACACACAAATCGCCACATACCCGGCAGAGGGCAGTCTAGTCGTCATTTCAATGGAGTGTAATGGCATTTCCAACTTAGCTTCTCTCACTTAATTGATCGAGCAGCAATGCTAGGAAGGCTGTGAAAGACCATAATATCCGGACCGATTCCCTTTCGGAGATTATAATAACCCAGATGAAACTGCAATTACTTCAGTGACGATAAAGGTTGGATCCTTATATGGTTAAAACAAAAACACGACTAGAACGAACGCTATCTTTCTGACCACTCCACCAGCACAAAGGAAATCAAAAAAGTGGTGTAGTTTGATGGTTAAAGATAGATTCATGGTATTTAAATGTTCAACAAGTTAAAAGTTCATTTTTTTCTAATTTAAAAATTTCCTCGCAGTGGGAGGTCGATTGAAATACATCATCAAACATCTTGTCATAATTGCCCATTTCATATTCGCTTGAAGACAGGAAGTTGGAGAAAATTATATGCTATTATGTTATGAACATTTGTTATAAACGCTAATTTGAATGGCCGGTTTGAACAATAGACTATATAAGTACGTGGACATCGACAATATTAAAGTGTTCCAGAAATAGGTTTTATCAAAATACATATAACCTAAAAACGATCTGAAACAGTGAAAATTTAAGGTAAATTGATGTGATTGCAGCTGATCTTTGTCGACAAATCAAACACAAATAATAGAATATTTGCATGTGGGACATAAAACACACGTAAATACCCGGAACTCTTGCACTTTCAAATTTTCAGTAACCATGCCGGCAATCCTTTCATGATTTTAAAACAATTGTAATTGCTTAACTATATCTAGACACTGTATATGGGGCAAAGAAGTAATTCCAACAGTTTGGACAAGTTTAGGTTGTCAAATTTTCGGAGCTATCCGCTCCTTTTTCAAGACACAGTGAAACAGAACAGTTACATGTACATATACATCATATTATAAGAAGATAGGATTGATATACTATAATTGAAAATATAGCTATTACATGTAGAATGCAATTACATTTACATATAAACGATTTACACATTCATTCTACGAAGCAAAAATAACATCTTAGTCGCCTTTATTCTGAAATATCAGAAATTATTCATTTTACAAAAATGGTATCTTAACTACAAACGAAATACTATATCTCACATGCGAAAATATCACTTGTGTTATTGTCCAATCAAAACGATGCTTTCTATTCACTGCATTGATTTTGAGGTTCAATTTCAGATGACGTGACAGCAGAATAGGTGGTAGTATTCTGCACATCTTAGAAACATGCCTTATGGTATTATGCATAACTACACGAACGATATCACTTTGTTTTGAAACTTACTTGAGTAATAGCAGTTAACGACAGAATTGCGCTGCGTAATCAATGCAAAATGGCGCTCGACCCTATTGTCAAGCGTGACGTCATTAGAACCTGGCATCAAATATTACTCATCTAATTCCCAGATTTTTCTGTTGCAGCAAGATTTGCGTAGTGTTTCTGAAAAAAAATTAATAACCTGATAATTCAATGGTTTCCATGTTAAAAACCATATAGATCTTTCACTCGTATGGCAAACAAAATAAATGGTAATCAAACAGAAAAGCATTAAATATCCTCTATATGGTCTATATTAAATTTAAACAGTTGTCGGTAAATAACCGTAATTGACTTTCCGATAGGCAAAAGTGTCAAGATTCACAGAAACTGCAATGACCATCTACCATGCCTTTTAATTTAAATATTTGAAGCATGATCTACGGAAGAAGTATTTACAACTCTCTTTTTGAATGAGCAGAACTTGTTTATGAAGCGAACGTGGCCGATCCTCATACATAATACATAGAAACAGGATCGAGTTTGATAGTTGACCACGTCCGTCGTACAGTGTCGTAAGCGTTTAACCTTTGACCCGAAAAACGCAAATTACAAACGTCACCTTGTTTATAGTTTTCACAAATCAATGATGCAATCGGTATGTTCCCGTGATGATAAGGCGGATGATGATATAACACTATACATAAACAAAATACCTGTCACATATTATACTGCTCAGTTTGTAACAGCGTCAGCAAGCAATTGGAGAATATGTATTCTCCAACCTTCGCAGGTGTGTCTCCCGTTTTAGCCGGGAAATATTAATAGAATCTTCTCCTACGTTGAGGGTGTGACAGAGAAATCTCCAACCCGAGGGGGTGATGTTTTTTTGGTTGTCTAACCCGAGGCTCTGCAGCGTAAGGGATTTCTGTTACACCCTCAAGGTAGGGGATGGTTATCTTTCTCCCATCCTTTTATTTCAGTCACAACTCCACCGAATGTAGTCTGCAATGTTTGTAAACAAAAACGGATTCGGGGTATGACTATCGTCATTCATTTTTGATGACGTCACAATTACTGGTGACACATTTGTGTATAACGATCGATTAGAAAACTAGCTGCTGTCACCCTTCCCATGGCTCTTCGGGTTGATAGCAGCTAGTTTTGCAGTCGGTCGTTAGACCATATTTTTTCTTATACTTACCTACTTCACATGGTTATTTATTTGTTTTCATGATATTGGTATTTCCCAAGGAACTTATCTTCATATGACCTTATATTAGCGGTTGCGAGTACGTTAATTCCCAACAAATAAACTTACAAAAAAACAAACCCTTCTTAATGCTTATCGAAAAGTAAACACCCGATGCGTCTTTCGTTAAGAATTTTTGACACAAAAGAAAAAAGAATTTTCGGATACGTCAGAACAGGCACAGTTCTATGATTCTAAGAACCAGAAATGAAAAAATAAATGAACATACAGCTGCCATAACGTGATGGTGATAGAAAGTGTAAGGTATTGGTCATACATAATTGAAGACGAATCGTAAATATCCTGCCTGGTCACTTGTGTCTAGCTAGCCTTGGTATGTTCAGTTACACAACTGTCGAGAAGTACTGCCGATACTTCTCAAATTCACGTTGTAGCATCGTATATCAATTCTGCCCTTTACTTGAATCGATCTAGTCAAGTATTTCCTTTCGGTTTTGATACAAATACCCATATACACTCATCCTTAATCATTCTAAAAATATAAATATCCAACTTTCACATTTATAAGTCAGTCGTAACAATTATACCTGTTTAAGTACCGACACTTTGAAGATTAATGGTTTAAATTAGCGAAAACAGGCTCATAAAGTAAAGGTTATTAACACACATAGAACACAGCTGCTCTGTACGATGAACAAAACATAAACCGTTAAGATGTCATACTCAAATCGTACAATAAACATTGATACATATACTTTTTGTTGTGCAATTGGATATTCATATAATAAAAAAAAAATAATATATCATTCAAAAAGTAAGAATAACAGAAAACAAACCAACACCTAATCAAAAGGAAATGCACCATACCTCCCTCTTCCACGAAGGTTTGAAGCAGTATATAATTAAAAAATATACCATTTGAAAGTTAATAAAAAACAACAACACTAACTCAAAAGGAAAGGCAACACAGTCATCCATGAAGAATTGAAGCAGTGACAAGTTATTCCAAAAGGGGAAAAGGGTGGGGGTATCCGGCACCGTATGTGGCACCTGTGATGTTGCCTTCCAAATCCATGAAGGTGATCAACAGATTTTGATATCAATAATATGTCTGACACCCTACAACCAGAAATCATGTAATGAGACCTTATACAAGTTGTCTACAGCGTAAATTTAAGATATTATTACATAAACCCTTACTACCATTTGAATCAGGTGACTCGGAACAATTCTCTGGAATCAAATTTGATTTACATTTGTTATGACAAGGATGACTGGAATGTAACTGCTAAGGAAAGGAGTGATAACGATCAAATACACCAAAGCACTTGACAAATAGGATTAACAAGAGTTTAAAAATGAGGTGACCAGAATTAAAAGTACAGTGACAAGAGTTTCGAAGAGTGGCTACCAGATTTTGAAGTTTGTTAACCAGAGTTTTGATAGTGACCATGATTTCGGAAATAAGGTGATCTGAGGTTTGAAGGCAAGTGAACAAAGATTTGAAGTATTGTGACCAGGATTTGAACGTTTAGCGACCAGCGGTTTGGGGTTAGGTGTATTACCCAATGAAATCAACATGCACATGCAACATGCATATTGTTAAATAAAATTCATAAAATTTTGTCATTGTTAAATAAAATTCATAAAATAGATCAAATTGATATATTTTGCGATCTGGACACAAAATCCTCTCATTTAAAAAATATGTTGTTCCTATTATGCGTGTTCGTTGATTATATAACGTAATATTCGACATGTTACCAGACATATTATACACCCAAACCAAATGCACTTCTTTGTGGCAGAAAAGGTTTTGACCCTATCTGTAAATGTTAACGATACCCTGTTCAATCGTTACATAGCAATCTGCACATTTCAAAAAAAGCAATAATTGTAATGCTTAGAGCAAGAGTATCGTCAAATAGTTCTGTAAATTAACAAATCAAATCCATTTTTTAATTAAAGGTCGATGTTTTTTCCCCTTTCACAAAGTGCATGTCTCCACATAATTTGAGTAATAACAACACATCCCGGATGTGTGTGGCAATGTTAACGATGTGCTCAACGAATTTAATTGCAAATTTAATCACTGATATTATAGTTTTTACATTTAAACATTTCAGAATAAGGGTGACCTTTCTGATGATATCATACTTGTTTTGTTCCTACCTAATTTGATAATTTCAAATCATATTTATTTTATTTCAAATTTGATAAATTAATGTTCTCACATTTATATAAATCGATCTTTATCGGTTGTGGCAGCCATTTTGAACTGGTAGCCATCTTGGTTTTTTGTCCATAGTGATTTTTTTTAATGTAATTAATTTATGACTTTAATTGCATGTACATATATACAACTTTCAATATGGTATTATATAATTAATTTCACAAGGAATGAAACAGTTAATACCACGACACGCTATAGGTCCATGATTATTAAGTAGAAAGATGAGTTACATGTAATGTATTCTTGCTTAGTATTCTGAATTTACATTTGTATATACATTAGGTCCTTGCTTAGAATGGTGAATTACATAAAATAGATTATTGCTTAGAATGTTGATCTACACTTGAAAGGCTGTTACGCGTGATAGACCATGGTTATTCACATGCGGCTTTCCTAGATCTACAGAAACTCGTCTGATCAGTCCAGCTCTAAACAGCACGGGATTCATATACATCAAGACAAAGTCCCGCAAAATAAGGCCAAAGATTATAAGACTCTTTCATGCACAGGGGTGTTGGATAGGGAAATCCCGAGGGTGGAATTTCCCTATCCTACACCACTGGGCATGGAAGAGTATTGTTCTCTCATTCCAAATACCAGAATAACACAGGAACCATGAAAATGCGTTTGGATTTGGTACCATTTTGAAAATATTAACTTTTCCTCTGAGCTTTTTGTTTTTTTAACGAAAACGGATCTATTAGCCGGACTTAGCATACCCCATTCCGTTTGCGCAGACAAATTAATTTTATCTTTCTAGTGTGTATGGTAAATATATCGTAATTTCATCACGTCGCCTTTTTCGCATTGCGGCATCAGAATTTTCCAAATTCGTGACGTCACGTCATTATCGAACCATTGCGACGTCATGTCACGTGAAATGGGGTGTAAGATTATTAGATTCACTCACTCCCTCGGGGATGCGATAGGGGAATCTCAATCTGAGGCCAATTGCGAGGCTTTGCCGAATGTTTGGCAACTAAATAATCTTTTCCGGACGTGACGTCATACCATTGTTTTAGTAATCGAATCCCCCAGTCTCAACCCTAGGGTGAGACTAATATAATCATCCTCTACCTGGAGGGTGTTACAGGGAAATGACCAACCCGAGGGGTGATGTTTTTTGGTTGTCTAACCCGAGGTTTTGACAAAATAATCACCCTGAGGGTTGGAGATTTTTCTGTTACACCCTCTGATCTTTTTTCTCAAATCCTATTATTTCAGTCAAAACTCCACAGACAGACGTCTGTTAACAAAAACACATGTTGGGTATGAATATCGTCATTCGCTTACAATGACGTCACAATTACCGGTGACACATTTTAATGACGTCACAATTGAACACGTGCTAATCGGCACGAGACTATCTCCCCCTATGGGATGACAATCTATTTTTTCCCGGTGGAAACGGGAGACACACATGTGAAGGGTGGGAGGAAAGGATATATCACACCGGTTAAAGTGTTGATACACCTGTCCAGGGTGGGACCCCGTTCTTACCCTGGACAGCTCTTTCTTAAACACACGGAAATGAGAGAAAACGATATACAACCAAGCAGTGTGACTGCACATGGTAATCTCTTCCTTGATACACAGTGCAGTAAACATTATCTAGATTGTTTAGCTTTCTTCATCAACTTGTTACATTTTCGAATAGGTGTATTTTAGTATGTATTTCTAGTGAGTACTTTCACAAGGTGATCCGGTCTGCTGGTGGACTAACAGCCACTGAAAACTGACGATTCTGGTATAGTTAAAGTTTATCTCGGTGTTTCCTTACATTGTATTTATAGTAAAAGTATGACGTCATGTTGACATCAAATATGACAAAAAATAGCATATGCTTTTTTTTTTTTTATGGAAGATGAATATACATGTACTACTTTCACACATTCACACTTAAACATATTGCTGTCTACCAGAATTCTATAACCCCCGAACATTTTTATAGTATATGATGCGTATTTGTGGCTGGTTTATTTTAATTTTAAAGGTACTATAAAACTTATGGAGGGCTTTGAGGATATTAGTTGTCTGAAATTGTTCCGCTTCAGCCATGTTCATATCAACCTCTACTTGACTAGCAGGTTGAAGAGCATTGGAAACATCACGCATGCGCATTAAACAATGTTATCTGAAACAAACATCAGTAACAAACTATGTTGATCGATCAGATGGCTAATCAATCAAGCTAAGATTGATCAACTCGGCCGGCACACCTCAGGACTCCGTTCTGTAAAGCGCCGAAACGACCCCGAAAGTAAGATCCGCCTGATGACGTTACTGAGTGAGATCGGGATCCCCACTGGGTTTCAAGGTAAACACACAATTACCTAATAAAGATACATAACAATTATATTGTTCACAATGGTGGTGCATGTATAATATTGTATATATTGAGACTTATTTTTTACGAAAGTAAGGATTCGTCTGTACATCGGGATGTATATCAGGATGCCAGCATTTTATGATCCCTGTCACCAAGGTAATGATGTCATTTTTCGATAAAGAACTGACATAATCATGACTCTTGCAATAATTGTGGTGCAAAATGAGAAACACTGAAATATGGCGCCCCAATTAAACAAACACTGCTGGGTAAATTGCATTAAAAGTATAACACACACAGACATGAATTGATACTATGTGCTCAGAATAAGGGGAAATATGGGAAATCATGAAAATGACGATTAAAAAATATTAGCCTAGTTCTTAACCTGGAGAATATGATTCATGCAATGCAAATAAAAAAAATCGCAGTGCGTTCTACAAGGACTCAATCAAATAAAAACGTATCATCACAAATAGTTAACTCATTAGAGAGCAAATGTTTGATATTATAACATTACAATAATACATATTGTAAGTGTTGAGTTTTACATGTAAAACAAAGTCGTAAATACCAAATTCTAATGCATTTTTGTTCAGCGGGGGATTTTGTCTTTGTGATCATAGTAGCAACATTAAGGTTCCTGCTTTCAAATGATGGAGGCTGCAGGGACATGCTTGAATTCGGTTTCACTAAAACACTAAAAGCACATCATATTTTATTGATTCCTGTTAACTTTCGTATTGACGTTAATTGAAAAATCTTTGACAGTTGTATTTATTCTACAGTTAAAGACTTATGTGACATAGATCGAATTAATCTTAATCGGATATCTAATCTAAGAAGATTATAACTATGCTATTAAAAGCAATGCCATGTTCTTGCTTGCTGTTACTCCGGTAATATGCTTAAAGAAAGTGGTCATTATGACGTTTATATTTATAGCTATAGTAGGTCCTGTCAATCCTGCGGAGAGTTTCTATAAATACACACATACGTTTTTGCCAAACCCATTATTACCGTGGCACCCAACATCGATGCCCACCCGATAACACCAAACTGTAATTACAACAGTGCTGCTCGAAGCTCTCTCAGCTTAGCTTAATATTGACAGATTGTTATTACTGTAAATAGCATCGCTTTATATGTCTTTTTTATTGTGCATGCGAATTGGACACAAACACATGTTGATTTGAAATAGCCATTATGGGTTGTATTGAGTGTTTATTTGATAAATTTTGTAAAATCAAACTGACACATTGCCTTTCTGTTAAAAAGCTACAAGTACTAAACATAGTCTTTTTCGTTCATTCCAGAGGAGGAGCCGTACAGATCACAGTCTGTAAATAAACACAGTATACCCATTTATCACAATTTACTCATGCGCACCGCGTTATAACTTACTTCCGGTGAAATCGCATTGACATTTCCGGAAATCTGTATACCGCAGCGGTACGGTATTTGATGCAACGAATCCGAAGGTTATAACGCATTAAGTGAAAGTTTTGCCTACGGAGAATGAAAAGGGATCACCGGTGCCAGTCGGCGCCTCTACCGGAAGTAAAATGACCCATTCCGCAATAATGACATTTTGTATTTGCCGATAGGGGTTGAACGTCTGGTCGGATTAGAACCATGGTAATGTCAATGCATGGCCTATCCCACTATCGGATGCCAGATAACAAAGGATCCTAGTTGCTTCATTACTCCCCTCACTACCCGCACACACGTCAATCGTACGCAGTCAATTTAGAAACAAATCACCTTATGAAGATATATATATTATCAGCGGAAAACCCCGAATCAGATAAGTGCATGTGTATTAACTCTAGATTTATAGAGATACACTCGCATAGAATGTTACACAGATTTACTCGTATCAACCAATCCCAAACACAAGGGATACACCCGTACACAACATTGATGAAAAAGATGTTAAAAAGGAAGTTTCTACTTATGGCGGTTCTATGATCTCTGTTTTCAATATAAATAAAAATAGGTTTGATGTAACTGGGAGTATTTCTTTTTACTGGAAACAACACGAAGAATGTCAAATATGATTGAGGAGACGCCTTCCTAGCGGAACACCTGATTGTTTCAGATTACATTCAACAGCATCGTGTATGTGCAATATTTTTTAATCGGTAAAACATGCGATTTACGTATTTTTCAAATTGATGCCATCACGTCGTGCTCTTTATGGTAGTTTTCGTGAGTATCTAATTTTTTACTTTATTTGCAAGTTAATATTATCATGAAAGGAGACGCGAACTGTTGATAACCGAAAATACTGAGTTCTTATCTGATAGCATAAGCTCGCCCATATGAAGTTAAAGTACGAAATTCAAACGCGAAATTTCATTTTTTATCATTGTATTTGCAATATTACATTATGTATTAATAACCTGTTATTGTTTCATCTTAACATATTTAAATACATACACGAAGAAATGCATATTTAATATTTATGACCAAACAAGTTCAAGATTATTGCGCCTAAAAATATTTCAATTACAATAACAGGTTCAACACTTACACAAATTTAACAACAGATTTTCCTTTCCTGGTTCCATATATAACTCCTTTTTTTCAAAACAAACATTTCACATCAAATATATGTACATGTAACAGCACTAAAAACCAAATTATTTACTTTTCGAAAGTCTTTGTCAAAGTGAGCCTTGCTTTGGGCCAGGGGATGGAGTATTTTAAAGAAGTGCAGTACACAGCTCTAATGAATAAAACTATTATTCTAATGATGAGTAAATATAGATAAAATGAGGGACAATCCTAATGAACCATGCAGAGAAGAAACAAACTACTGATACCACTGCACATATCATAAGAGGCGACTTATGTGGAACCCCCTGCAGAAACGGGGAAGGGTTTCCCCGGTATCTTCTACTTAGAGAGGACATTTAGGAAACCAACATTGATCTGCTGCACCCATTGCAACAACTTGGGATTTGTTCATTTTTCTCTTGCTTACTCGATTGTTCGGTGGTGCCTCCCCAGGCACTGTCTTCATATCATCTGAGCTGTTGTGAGGATAGCCCCAAACACTGACATACTTATACTGAAGAATGGTCAAATGCGGGATGATATCGTTTTAATATATATATATGTGTATATATACAACATTTGATATAGCGCCCTATCTAGCTAACATAAGCCACTCTAAAGCGCTTTGCAGTACATAGATATACAATTTTATACAGTCAGTACAATTAATGAGGGATGGTATAGTTTAAACGGGGGAAGATAAGTTTTGATGAGGAATCTATAGTTCTAATAAGAAAAAGAAAAAGAAAATGATGAGGGGCGATATAACTCTAAGGAGGGGCGTTACAGTGATATTGAGGAGTGTTGTAATCCTGATGAGGGAATGTATGGTTCTAATGAGAGGAGATATTGCTTTAATGTTGGAAGAAATAAATTCAATGAGAGAAGGAAGAAATTTAATTCTTCAGCAACAGATTTCCATGTATATATTTATATAAACGATAAAGTTCTATAAGGAATGATTAAGAACTGATGAGTGATGATAGAGATACATGTATAATGAGGGATGGTATAGTTCAAACCAGGGTTCTAATGAAGAAAGATATAGTTTCTCACACATTTCACTATAACGCTGGCTTGCGATACTAACTGATATTTGACAGTACAAAATGTATAGAATGTGTTTAGCTTTCCATTCATAAACCTATGAGTACATATAGAAATCTTTTGGGTTTTTTCCATTACATTACAAAACACCGTGTGTATTGTTCTCTATGTCGTAAATATAGCATATATTTTACCAGGTGTTCTTGACGATTTCATATACCCTGCAGGGTTTTTGAAAAGAAATAAAACATACACATCATAGACCAATGAAACCTGCAGTAATTTCTGCAATAGTTTCGGAATTATTGATATTTTGTATACAGAGTGTGAGTTTTGTTCATCTTTCTACAGTGCAGACTCTACTGGTGGATATTCTAGTCTCCGAAGTTTGCTGGCAACATTTATCTCAGTAGCACGGTTTCTAATATACACGCTTTACTACTTATATTTATAAATTAACCAATACTCTTCTATTTGTTTTAAATTTTTATATTTAATCAATTTTAAGCACCCCGTCTGGTTAAACATTATTTTAAATCAATTTGCCTGTTCATCCTTTTGACCTCTACCAGGATCAATAAGTCCTAGAGGAGAACTTAACAGCTGCATTGTACGGTGTAATACGTTTTGGCAAACTGTTTCTATCACTTGATATTGTATTGATAAATGTATTCCGTCTTTGCGTATTGCAGAGTTATCTTCTCTTGTGAGCAGGTATTGCTTGTTACGTCATTGGTTTGTGTGAGAAAATTACGTCGTTTTCTTAAAAATTGATGACGTAACTCTCACAAACAGATGACGTAACAATAAATACCTGCTCACAGATGAGAAGATAACTCTGCAATACGAAAAGACGGAATATGCGAATCGTACTGATTGTACTGATTGTATATAAGTGTATATCAATGTACTGTAAAGCGCTTTAAAGTGGCTTATTCTAGCCATATAGGGCGCTATATCAAATGTTGTATATTTATATATTTTATTTATTTACCAAATTTTAACTGTGCAATCACATATGTTTTTTCTGACGTTTATCTGTCTTTGAATTAGCTCGGAGTGTAAGTAAAATGCTTCTGTACCATAGAAACATTGACAAGCATTGTGTACCGTAAACACAATGCTAACCAGTCTTTATGAGAGAGGCATTAGAAACAATTATCCTGACAAACATTGAGAAGCAGTATTAGCTACTGCTGTTATTGCTAGTATAAAATCAGTATCGCTAGCATTATCCCATTATCGCAACTATTAACAAATTATTTATTTCATCTGAGAAAAATGTTTTCCCACAATCACTTAATTTGGTAATAGCTATGAGGAAGCTTTTTCGCTGTTATAGCATAATGTTATACAATTTATAATTCTTGTAATATATAAAAAAAAATATTGAGATGACTTATATTTGTTTTTAAGGAAGGACCTTTAGAACGCATATCTCTATTTATAAATAAACGGTAAATCACACCAATAACAACCGAAACAAAGGAAGATTAAAAAACATAATAAAAAATCCCCCCAGTGAGTAATCTGAATATGAACGTTTTCAACAAAACAATATACAAAAAAATACACATTTGAGAACACTTTTGTACTTTTAGATTCGTTCCTACCTGCGTATAGTTTGTTGTAACCTTCTTTAAATATACCATAAATTCTAATCATTGGATGTGTTTTAGCTTTTAAAGCTGTTTGAATCTGACCATTAAAACGGGATAGAAATTAAATTTGTATTTCAGTACCATTATCATTCACTGTTATTTATGAGTGGGTTTTCCCACAACGCTTCTAAGGGAAAAAAATGTTGCTTGTTCGTACAAGGGGTTCGAGAAAGGATGACCTGGTAGATTGATGGGATACTGTTATCGATGTGAAAATTCCGTCAGTAATTTTCCTTATTTCATCGAAGTAACATCTCGGATTGGATTAAACTCGTAAAAGACCATCCAATTTGTAACGACTGGTATAAAGACATTTTTACACAATCATCCCCTACTTTTGGATTTAAGAACTTGCTAAATTGTTTTTGACAATAGATTTGGACCAGTTTCATATATTTTTATTTGGTTTCATTTACAAGTGCAAAGTTATAAACACGTGTGGTACATACTTGTATATCTATCTTCTTAGCGCAAGCTATTTAATACATATAGACATGCCTTATCTTTTGAACCAGGATAGAAAGCAGAATGTGTTTATTACGTGCCAATACCAGGGTATTCCCCTGGCCTAATATCCTGGGCGATGAGGACATCGTCATCAACCCTACGTCCGCCGCTTATTTTTGTCCAAAATGTTTTATTTTAACAATATAACAAAAGGTTAAGTATCTGAATAGCCCTATTATGTCCAATTCCAATGGGAGTCCCCCAGGGTGGAATCTAATCAGTCACACGTTTTGGTCTGAAAATCAATGGTATAGTCAAATGGCTCGGTCAGTCAACAGAAGGGTCGTTATTTGTGGATGACTTCCTGATCCGTTACAGATCAGAAAAAACATGCACACCATAGAACGACAACTTCAACAATGTTTAAACAAATTACAAATGTGGGCTAACGAAAACGGCTTCAAATGTTCAAAGTCTAAATCTGTGTGCAATGCACTTCTGTCAAAAACCAAAAAGGCACAGTTGCCCAAATCTTGCACTTAACAATGATATTAGAATCCCTCTTGTTCACACATCAAATTTATCGGACTAATATATGACTCGAAGCTCTCCTTTATTCCACATATAAACCATCTGAAAGATAAGTGTTCAAATGCGCTAAACATTCTACGAGTCCTCTCACATACTGATTGGGGTGCAGACCATGACATTATTTTGCGACTTCACTTATCTGATCAAAATTCGACTTATGTTAAACTGTCTTCGGGTCTGCAGATGTTTGATCCAATCCGTAAACAAGGGCTGCGTCTAAAACTTGGTGCTTTTCGAACAACACCAGTAAAAATACTTCACGTTGAAGCGAATGAACCATCTCTTTATGACCGAAGGAAAAAACTGGCTTTTTATTTTGCTACTCAAATCAAATCAAATCCAAATAATCCTGACTTTAAACCTGTCTTCAACCAAAAATACCTAAACGTATTCACACAAAAACCGAAAACTCATACCAACATTTGGTATCCGAATTTCCGATCTCCTGCAGGAGTTCAACAATATTTGAATAGCATAGCTGAATGCAAGATACCGGATGTTCCAACACGGACTATTCAAACACCTGATGTTAATTTTGCATTGCATGAGCGGGCAAAATCGAGCGCACTGCCCGAAGAACACAAGTCCTCCTTTCAGGAGTGCATTTCGTGGTTCCCTGCTCATACACAGCTTTACACTGATCCAAAGATGGCAAAAAAAGTAGCATTAGTCTGCTACTTTTCACCATTCAACTTCCATTTGATTTTCAAACGGTGCCTTTATTCTTCCGCGGAAGCATGTGCAATCGATTTGGTCCTTGACTATATCGATGGACACCGCGTTGAAAAGGCAATCGTCTGTTCTGTCTCTCTGTCGGTCCTTAAAAGTCTGCAGTGACGAGATCCCAAAAACCTCTCATACAAAACCTCTCTATCCGCACATCTTGTGTCTCAAAGAAATGGAAAATAATTCTTCTATGGGTTCTGAGTCAAGTTGGAATAAAAGGTACTGAAAATGCTTACAGAGCAGCTGAAACTTACACCAATATCGAACTGCCACGTACAGATTTTAAACCCATTATGCGATCGGCTATTCAAAGAAAATTGCAGCAGCGATGGTCTCTTGAGACCGACAACAAACCTTTTTAAAGTGCAATCAAAACTTAAACCTTGTCTGCATAGTCGAAAAGAACGCAGAGAGGTGGTTGTCCTCTCTCGGCTACGCACTCTTCATACTTATCTCACTCAATAGAGGCGACCCACCTACATGCCATGCGTGTGACTCTCCATTTACAGTTGAGTACGTTTTAATAGAATGATTCAATGTAAATACTTCAATGTCATAGACACGAAAACCCTTTTCACTTCTGTAGAATTGGAAGCATTATTCAATTATACAAAATATATTGGTCTGTTATATGAACTGAGATTCCATTAACCTACATGACTCTTTTTACGGTATTTATACATATCTCTTTCCATTGCAAACATTACACGATATTTGTTATTTTTAATTTTCATATTTACCCCCTTGCACTCTTGGTACTCTCTAAGCCTATCCTGCTGTTGATTGGATAAGATATGCATGTACGACGTTTAATGTGATTTTGATTTCAATTCGCCAAATAGTCGCCCCATACTAAAAGATGTGTCTGGCCCTAAATCACCATAGTTATCGATGGGCCGTTAAACGCAAACAAACAATCAAACAAACCAGTCCCTCACTGAGTACATGCATCAATACAGTGTAATTACCAGTATTGTTTGATTGTAAACGAGATATATGTGATTGAAAAATGCAACCTTTGATTCATAGCGGTGCGGTAAAAGATTTCTTGTGGTGAGGTCAATGAATGCAATCAGTACATTCATTTTATGTTTAACTTTTCATTGATGTTCCTAAAACAATTATCTTATTGGAGATTAACGTCCTCGCAACTGAAGACGGGTGCATAGGGAAACATCACAGAGAGATTAGATAGGAATGGTACTTGCACACTTAAAATCAAGGGGGATATACGTACCTGTCCTTCTGTTTCAACAGTAGCTTAGACAATTTGGATTTCGTACTTTTTGGCCCCTAGCATCATCGATGAGTCCACGAAGGACAAAACAGATGTATGATTTTTAGGCATACTGTATCTATTTCAAAATTTTAAAGATGTAGTCACATATGTGTGGCTAGGTTTGTCTCTTAGGATAGGAAAAGAACAAGTTCCCATGTATTGCGAAGGGGGCAGCAAAGAAATTCCAGTTTTCTTATGAATGTCACATAAAAATACAGAAAGAAACCTCCTCTCTACCATTCTGCAGGAGGCACCACATCAGTCGCCTCTTACGATACACATACAGTGGAATACAGCACGTTCAGGCGTAGGATTTGTAATTTCGCACATCATTAAACGTTAGTAGTGATATCTAGCTCTCTTTCAGTAAGATAATAAACTCATAATGTTTAGATTTTGCGTATTGTTCTGAGTCACAAGTATTATCTTAAATAAAAACCATAGGACATTTAATCAGTACATACACATACAGGTAACAGCCCCTTTTAATTTTGGTCATAGGTAGAGTATGCCTAAAATGAATTACACTGCGTCATGCATCTTTTCAATCCTTCTACGACTCATCCAAATTGGTCTAAACTACTGTTGAAGCAGAAGAGGAATTGCGTGAAACTAAATTATTTAAATTAATTTCAAAAAATAAAGTACTAGTTAATTTCAAATATATCACGAACCGCGCCACTACTCAAAGGGATAACTGTTGCCAACAGGGTTACGGCAAGCCTTAGGGACTACGAAATCTACCAGCAGAGCCCACCACCTTGCATATTGAATGAACCTGCTCTCAAAATCAGCCCTATGGAACAATAATCTCTCGCCAGAGACCACAATAAAAAATCATATATACAAAAATTACACTATAACTTCATACCCTATTAAAAGGCCAGTTCTGTTGAGGGACCCAATTTCAGCCTTCCCCTCGGGAGATCTATTGATACAAATATTACGGATATATTTTTCACGCTTTTCCCTTTTTTCTACGGCCTATATTTTGCCATATTAGGGCCAATTTTAGAATGTTTAAAGGCATAAAATTATACATGTTAGCGCACCCACCTGTTGCTAGACTAATTTGATTGTGGAAATGTTATTGATCACGATATTTTAAGGTAAATGCTTGATTTGGAATTGATGTTGAACAAAAAATACTTAGAATAACCAACGAAATTTTCGATCAATTTCCTCTTATGCTTGCACAAGGTAATCTATCTTTCTAAAGTTCGTCATGCAGACATAATTATGTACACCTAGTATTTTACGAAAAAAAAAAAAAGAAGAGAAAAGATACAACAATGCCTTTTGTTCACAGTATTGTTTTAATATACCCCTACCAATTTGTTAGTGTTCAATGGTATTAAATGATAAAGTAATATAATTAGGGCGTAAAAGATGAACCTAACACTCACACAAACAGGTGATTGTACCTTTAAAATGTAGCAATAGATACAGTAGGACAAAAACGAATAACACTGCATCATACAGGTATTTTGTCTTTCCAGGACTCATCGGTGATGCTAAGGGCCAAAAAGCCGGACATTTAAATTGTCCAAACTACTGTCGAAACAGACGGGCAAGTACATTAACCACTTTATTATTAAAAATTTAAACGGTTAGAGATGTACTGGATAAATGAAGAATTTTATAATTATTGTGTTTCAGTATCGTTTTCCTTCATTTTTACTGATTTTGATCAGTTAAAAAAATTAACCCATGATATGACTGTTTTTTTTAAATGTTATATAATTTGAAACAAGTGATTGAAGAAAAAAATAAAAATGAAATGATAGCTAAAATAACTGCAAAAATCTTGTATAAAAGATGAGGGATCTGCTTTTGTCTTCCTTGTTAATAAAAAAAGTTTGACTGCTGACCTCTAAATCGTTATCATTTAAAAAAAATGGAAATAGTAATTATCTGTTAGCAAATGTTTTTTTGCAGGAACAGACGATCAAGTATCAGATATTCAAAATGTCTATGGTATGATGTAATAATATACTTCAATCAAGTACCTCTGACAAGAAACAAATGTCTAATCAAAATTGACATTCGCTAGTCAAATTGGTGACAAATGGGATTCTGGTTTTCCTATTAGCAGCAAGGGAATGCATATAAACCATTTAACCTTTCCTTGTGGTGGAAAGTCACTTAGAAATGTTGACCATCCCGCAATATTCATGAGAGCACTGGACAACCCTTTTTAACATAGAAATGTCGTAAATCAGCCGAACGTGTGATAATTATTGCTACAGTATCTCGCATGTCCAAGCTTTATCACCAATTTATTGCATAAGTTGCGCGTCAAAGCGTGTGAGCCAGCACGTGGAGAGCGCGTGGTAAAGGACATCGATTTGACACTGTCAGGCCTGCATAGAGCGGTAACGCTATCAGAGACAGCCGATAGCTGGCCAGGGAATGACTATCTCAGACGTCAGTGTGACAAGTCTTCTCGTTCTTCCTTAATCACACACCCTCTCGTCCTAATAGTTAAATTGATACAAAAAGGATCATCTGAAAATTGAAATAGTGAAAAATGTAAACTCACACTGTTTTAAAGAGTATTTCGTAAATGTATAATAGATAGATAAGCTAAAGCACCAACAGAACGCTGAACTCAAAGGTGATACGAATAGTCAATATCAGATGACTTTTCACTCATTTTTTCTATCGTTCATGATTAAACCAGCTCCTTGTATCAGTAACGTTTCCGATGAAATTGAAATTCGTTACGAATTTTATTTCATTAGATTCTTCATTAGACATTAGTAAAACGTATCCATTTATAGACCATAACAGCAAAAGAGAAATGTTTTTTTTCTGCATAGTTTGATATTCAGATAGGACATTTCAAAAAATCGATTTCTACAACGTAGCAATATCTGTATATTATGATGAGGAACTGCATGTCGACTCGTAGGGGTTATTATATATGTATATATATCTCGTCATCTGCGTTCTCTTTATTCTCTAAGACGGATGAAGTATGAATGCGAAATAGATTAGAAAACATTCCATCATTTCCATCATCAACCCTATCGATTTTAGAATGAAAGCAACATTGACACTTCTCTCTCTCTATGTCTAGGAATTGATGGAAGGCGTTCGATTTAAAACATTTGGACGTATTAAAAGTTTAAGCAAATGTAATTTTCCCTTAATCTCATGTAAAAACTGTCATTAACATCAAAGGCAGTCATAACTGATTGCTTACAATCGGGAACAACAATCTATAAAATGATACAGAAATATGGTTTACGTTATAGAACGCATTAACTAAAGTAACGCGTAGTGTGAAGCTTTGATAGAGAAATTTGCACATAAAGTACACACTTGTATGTCGTGAAAGGTCATGGATTGCAAGTATCTGTGGATACATACCATACATTTGTTAACGTTTTTCATTGACTAATTAACGCCTCGGTTGGGATGTTACAGAATCTTAACCCGAAACTGTGATAACCCGATCTCGCTCAGTTACAGGTAATTGATTTTGTTCTTGTACCTGCTAGTTAATTTTCGCTCTTGTCTATATAAAGCATTCCTTCCGAGGCCTCAAATTAATATGGCCTCCGTGCTTCTAAAGCAACGTTTGAATGTTCCGCGCGAACAATTTAGTCCGTCCTTACCAAGGTTGGTTTGGTTTAGTATTGTTTAACGTCCTATCAACAGCTATGGTCATTTAAGGACGGCCTCCCCTCTGTGCAAAATGCATGCTTGTAGTGTATGTGTGTGTGTTTTGGGAGGCTGTGATATGTTCTTGTTTGTCTCCTTATGATAGCGCGGAACTGATGCCGACTTTATAGTGCTACCTCACTGAAACATACTGCCGAAGACAACCAGCAAGACACCCCACCCGGTCACACTCCTAAATTGGTGAGCGTTAATCAGGAGTAGAAACTACCATATTTACTTGGAATGTCTCGGCCAGTGGACAGAACCCAAAGCCTTCCTCACAGGAGCGAACGCTTAACTAAATGCCAAAATCAGGCACAATTCTTACACACTACCTACCTTTCACAGTGCAGATTATATTTCGTCTAGAACAAAAGGAATCTAACAAAACATGAAATGGAATATTCACGATGCGGAATGTGAATTTATCTGAGGTACGAGGATGAAATCCTTGCTATGTAAAAATTCTGCAAAATGTCGTGGGATGGTGCAAGACAGATCGAACTAGATAGAAATATCTAACATGAAGATCCCTGTCTTAGGTACTAGAATTACATGGGTGTTTTTTCTTTGCGTCGACTTTGAGTCAGATTTAGTCCTTATGTGTTGACGTCCTGTTATATTTTTCTTGCCTTTCTCTGATGACGCTGTCAAATGACGTGATTTAAAAAAAATCTATTTCGAGCTATCCGTTCGTCATAATCTAACAAAGTTACAGTATATGATGTGAGATGATTCTGTATAGGTATTCTTAAAGTGGTAACGCTACGGTAAATTTTATCCTATTAACTCTGTTACCCCTGCAGATGGGGGACCGGGAAAGAAATGCACCTGCCGTTACCAACTGCATGTATCGTAGGAGGTGACTAGTGTGAACCCCCTGCAGAATTGGGGATTTGCTTTGGTGTCCTCTATTTGGGGACACACAAGCGACCAAAAGAACTTATATCCTAGCGCCTTGCTTGGCAGCACCTCACTTTTGGCTTTAATGTTGAATGTTCACCCAGGTGAGTAATGCAATGGGTTTTGTCCCCAGGCCGGGATATACTAAAGTCCTTAAAAATGGTAATTGTTATTCCCTGCTTAACGTTCAGCATTTAGGGGAATGGCAACAACTGGTCCACCCGTTGTCAGTATAATGTGACCGGGCGGAATGCTATGCCTGGTGCCTTCGGCATGGTATTTCAGTGAGATAGCACTATAACGTTGCCATCAGATCCGCGCTATCACAAGGAGGCAATGCACACCAACATACCCTGTCTCCTGCATACAAACACGCAAGCACGCATACACTGCACACATGGAGGCACGTCCTTAAATGATCGTAGCCGTTAATAGGACGTAAACAAAATTAAACCAAACCAAACCTATTGACGCCTCGGTGCTTGTGTGTTGACTGATCTCTGTGGTATATTTTGAAGTTGTGTAATGACGCTATGGTATATGTTGTGATCTGTTGACGCTTCAGTATTTATTATGTACATGTATGTTGTCTGTGCGGAACATGTACATTTTTGTCCATAAATGTTGAACGCAATGAAGTATACTTTTCTTGACGCTGCTGTATGTTTGTCCATGTGCCTTTGTGTTGAGGCTGTGATATATATTTGTCCCTGATTACATATATATATAATGTTCTTCAGTGATGACACTTTGCTACATTTTGTTCTGGAGTTTTGATGCTGTGGGCAATTCTTTTACATGTCATTAGAAAGGCAAAACGAAAATAAAAAATCACAAACTCGATATAATAGTAACTGTATATAATGCTTCACTCAAGGTTTTTGAAGTTATTTAGAGTGATTAATATAAGTTGAAATAATACATTTTATAATTGTAAAATAAAGAAAGTGTATATACATGTACATAATAAAAAGTGATTAAATGTCCATGTGAAGGAAGTAAATATAGAAAAAATAAAATTAACGACCGACTAAAAAACTAGCTGCTTTCACCCTTCACAGGGCTCTTCAGGTTTATTCAAAAGAGAACAACGTCGTGACGTCACAATTACATGTCATCACACTACAATAGTAACGTGACGTCACGAAGTACACAAGATTGGTGGACAATTTGGCGTAAAATTTTATTGTGGCCTGTTGAGACTCGGTTTTAATATTTTTATTAGTTGGTCTTCTTTCGTTTCTCTTAAAATAGTGTCTGATGAAAATAGTTGATACAAAGGTAATACATTAAATTTATCTCCAGCACATTCATGAATATGTTTGTTAACATGAAGATTTCGTAAAGAATCAGTTCTAGTTTGTTGTCTATGTACAGTCATACGTGTTCTGAGTTCATTACCGGTTTGACCGATGTAAAAATCACCACATTTAGAACAAACGATTGCATAAATTACATTTTTTGATTTACAATTCATATTTACCTTCACAGTAAATTTCAAACCATTCTTGAAAATAAAAGTATTACACTCGATAATCATAGGACATGTAGCACATCTTGGTGTCTTACATTTGGATACTTTTGGTGTTACACAAGAATTATCAAACTTAGAACATGTCAACATACGTTTCAAGTTTTTAGGTTGGCGTCTACAGTGTAAAATAGCATGTTTATTAAAAATGTTTCTCATACGCCTGCTACTTTGCTTTAACTCTTCACATTTGTTCTTTATCACAGGAAACATATTACAATTCCGTGGATTGAAAGTAGAAACAAAAGGAACTAACTTTGATTCATCCTTTAGTTTTTGTAGACGGGAAGTAAAGGGTCCCTTTTCAATAGCTTTCTGTATACCATGTTCTATTATCTCAGTAGGATAACATTGAGCTTTAAGGTATTGCTTTAGTTGACTTAGTCTAGCAATTTGAGCTTGTTGGTCACTGACGATAGTGACAATCCGTGAGGCAAGATTAAATGGAATATTAACTTTAGTGTGTTTACTGTGGTTAGAGTAAAAATTTAGATAATTATGTGCATCTGTAGCTTTACAATATAAATCCGTTGTAATCTTATTTGAATCTAGTTGAACTAAAACATCTAAGAAAGGTAAAGACGTTTCGCTACACTCCATCGTATAACAAATAGAAGGATGTAAAGAATTCAATAGGTTTTGAAATTCATTTAAATCCTTATCAGAAGGCCATATAACAAAACAATCGTCAAGGAACCTTAAAAAATTATTTCTGATAAATTCAGTAAAGTTTTCCCCAAACTTTGTCTCAATCTTAGAATAAAGTGTTTCCTCTAAGTATCCTAAAACTAAGGTTGCATATGTAGGGGCAACTTTAGTTCCCATCGCTGTACCCTTAATCTGTTGAAAGTATTCTTGCTCAAAATAAAAAGAATTACGATTGAGGACAATGTCTAGAGCTTGCAGTATAAATTCATTACTAAAACGAGAATTAACTTTTTCTCGTTTTTTGATCAACCAATATTTAACAGCTTCAATACCAAGATCATGCGGTATATTANACAATCAACACACAATACGAAAGGCACACAAGACTAAATACAGCTGTACAAAATAAATAAAGTGTACTTGACAGACAACGCAAGAGAGACAACACATTCGGCGGACAACACAATCGGCGGACAACACAATCGGCGGACAACAAGCAGACAATACAATCAACACACAATACGAGAGGCACACAATACAAAATGCAAACAATATGATTGTCAGACAATTAAAAAATCAGATAATACAATCGACAGACAAAACGAAAGACAGAAAAAACAAGAAATGAACAATACAAGAAGATCAATGCAAAAAACAGACAATCAAGAGACAATAAAAAATGCCAGACAATACGGGCAGTAGACAATACAAGTGGTAGCGAAACTTTAACTCAAATAGTAAGATAATGGGTCTATAACGAACAGAAATGATTACATTCGAGTACACTGTTTGCTATCTAGGATCTTTGCTTTTAATTGTAACATTTACCTACGGAATTGGGACAATGATGATTAAGTGCTGTGATAAATATGACAGACAACACGATCCTCCCATAACCTTAATAACTCCTTATAACATAGCTCGTTAAAAATGTCAACCGCGATTGCGTTGGTAGAAATGCTGAGATGCCGAGTCTACATTATGACGTCACAACTAAACATAAACATGTTAGGGTTAATTGAAAATCAAGTTATAAAGTTCTTTGTCTCATTCATATAGGGACAGTGCGTGCCATTTATGGCACTGCAGAACGCATATTTTACACATCCTGTGAGTACACAATTAACTAAAACAAATATATTTTGACGGTATCAAGTCTTTCCTTCCTCAACGTTCTACAATAATAAAGCGCTGTTTCCAAAAGGTTTCTGGTGATGTCACGACTAGGCAGACGAGCAGTTATATGATGTGGGGAATCTGGGCAAGTCGTTAACACTGTGAAATTCATGCAGGTGGTCGGGGGGTAGGGGGTGGTGGGTTTGGGGTGGGATGATGTGTCGGGGTTCAGTCCCTGAGGTCGCCGAAACATGGATTTCTAATAGAATTTATGTCTTACCCTGTTAACACAAAACGTATAACCTAGATCAAGTTTAAAATGGTCTGGGATGAATGTTACAGTGTCTGTGTTGTACTTATCAAGTGAAGTGGCACTATAGAAAGATAGCACACAAATGTTGATGTATTTAGCTGGGTGGCATATGACCAGTAGTTGGCACCTAATTAGACAGCAAAAGCGAAAACCGAAAAACTGTGTATTTTTTTCTGAAAAAAATGTTCTAGTACATTCTTCAATCTATGCGTTTAAAGCGCATTCGAGTGGCTGAATCTAGCTTAATTCAATAATGACCCATATCACATTATACGTCATCAATAAACATAATTAACAAAGTCTCTGTAGCGGGGGCAGCCGTCTCCTGTGCATATCCAAACAATAGCTACACATTGCAACACGGAACCAACGGCCGATTCCGATTCGTGAGACCAATTTTGTAAACAGCCATCCGCGAAAAAAAGGGCAGTAGATGTCAACGCGCCACTAAACAACACACTGTGAAATGTATTAAAGTAACACACGTTAACGTTTTATTGAAAGTGGCATTTAAACTGGGTCCATTGTAAATGAATATCAGATCAAACATGATTTCATATCGCGTTTGTGTGTTATTTATGTATATTATCTAGTTTTTTTCTTTCTATATACACGTAACGAGAGATCTGACGATACAAAAATCACCTTGAAAACATGATTTGTAACCTTTGATAAATGTTGATATAATGTTCGTTAGAACAAAGGCAAAGATTACACACCTTAATTGTAGCTAGTATTGATTAGAAAGTATTACATGAATCAATATTTGTTTTCTTTTTCTCCGACTTGACGAGTGATAAACAGATTATCTTTCCTGGTTACCGAGAATAACAGATGTAGTAGCGAAGAATAACTGTAATTTAATATCCCATTAAAAATCTTCAAAGAATTCAAAGTATTTTTTCCCGAGATAAACTTGTAATTAAAATAGAAATGAAACAAACTGAGCTTAGGCTTAAAAAACACAAAATTCGACACCGCATTACCTAACGTTAACACACCTTAGAGTAACCTCCCCCTACCGGAAATGAGCAATATGCAATTAAAGTACCATTTAGTTAATTGGAGAAAAATGAACGAATGGATACTATATAAAAAGGAAAGAACAATTTTGTATTATTAGACACAGGTTATTGCGAGGGGCAACAGAGGAAAATCTGCATGGGTTATATCAAAAAGGAAATAATATCATAAAGGTGATATTATTTTAACGAATCTTCTTTAGAAATCCAGATAGCACTTGATCAGTTATCAGCTAAATAATTTGTGCTTTAATAATGAATTAATTAATAATTAAGAAAAACTAAAAAAACGCAACGAAAAAGAAATACATCAACATGCTTGCTTGCATCCATTAATTCTAAAATATATCATCAATAAAGAAACAATCCTCCAAAAAATCACTAATATCAAAACATCATGGAAAAGTTTCTTAGGCACAAATATTACAGATAAATAGACGGAAGATTACAAAATAATTAAATTAACGTTTTACACATTAATTCCACCCTAAGATAACAACACAGCAATAAGCAAGTTGACGTCCAAGACCATTCGATCAGTCTTAACACAGAGACCATCAATATGGTCCAATCAATTGAAACACACAGTTTAAAGCTTACGACTGTCGGTATGACTTTGGAAGCCTGCTGACATTAAACACCACAGCAGAACTGACACGCCATCACCAGTTAAATGATGAGTAGAATAGGCATTGAACATCCCATTACAACGTAGTCCAGACAAAACTGTTAAGAAATGCCATCAAAAGATAAATATCAATACGAGAGACATACTTTTCCCTTTAACTGCAGAATAAAATCGCACAATCCTTTAACAGCGGAATTGGACAACCCTACGTCGGGAACAAAACATCCGACTACACATCTGTCTTGATTCAAGAGTCTCTAGATTTAAAACAGTCTGAATATTTATGTTCCTTATGTGTTCGTATGTCATGTAAACTTGGGGTTAGATTTTTATTTCCGAAATGGACTATTTCTAGTCAGAAATGATTTAATTATATCCAGGTATTTAGGTATTGATGTTGTCATGAAGCTAGTTACATGTAAGTGTACGACTGTGGTTGACGTTCAGTGCGACTTAACAGTAAACCAATGTCGGTGAGTCATCTAACAACGCTGTGAGCCGTTATATACGACCGCAAAATAACACTTTTACATCACAAAGGAGAAAAACAAACAGATAACTGCTAAATAACTTTTAAATACAATTGTACCTCTTTGAATTCCATTTATTTGCAATTATCACCATTTCGGTTGTTTACCTCTCATTGTCCTACTGCATTACGTTAATAAGTTTCCCTCTTATAGCCCATATTAAGTTAAACTGATGTATTCGTTCACAGTCACAGCCCATATTAATAAAATGATATGATAAATTGATGTATTCGTTCACTATCATAGCCCATATTAAGTTAAATTGATGTATTCGTTCATTGTCATAGCCCATATTAATTTCAATTGATGTATTCGTTCATTGTCATAGCCCATATTAAGTTAAATTGATGTATCCGTTCACTGTCATAGCCCATATTAAGTTAAATTGATGTATTCGTTCATAGTCACAGCCAATATTAATAAAATGATATGATAAATTGATGTATTCGTTCACTATCATAGCACATATTAAGTTAAATTGATGTATTCGTTCACTATCATAGCCCATATTAAGTTAAATTGATGTATTCGTTCATTGTCATAGCCCATATTAATTTCAATTGATGTATTCGTTCATTGTCATAGCCCATATTAATTTCAATTGATGTATTCGTTCATTGTCATAGCCCATATTAAGTTAAATTTATGTATTCGTTCATTGTCATAGCCCATATTAAGTTAAATTGATGTATTCGTATGCTGGCATAGCCCACATTAAACTGAGTTGATGTTTTTGTCCTCTATCATATTCCACACAATAATATATTGACTTATTTGTTCATTGCAATAGTTAATATTACATTAGATTTGTGTATTTGTTCATTGTCATATTCAACAATAAATTAAATTGATGTATTCACTAATTGTTATAGTCCATATTACATTAAATTGATGTATCCTTTCACTGTTATAGTCCATATTACATTAATTGATGAATTCTTTCAATGTCATAATCCATATTACATTAAATTGATGTATCCGTTCACTGTTATAGTCCATATTAAATTAAATTGATGTATCTGTTCACTGTTATAGTCCATATTACATTAAATTAATGTATCCGTTCACTGTTATAGTCCATATTACATCAAATTGATGTATCCGTCCACTGTTATGGTCCATATTACATTAAATTGATGTATCCGTTCACTGTTATAGTCCATATTACATTAAATTGATGTATCCGTTCACTGTTATAGTCCATATTAAATTAAATTGATGTATCTGTTCACTGTTATAGTCCATATTACATTAAATTAATGTATCTGTTCACTGTTATGGTCCATATTACATTAAATTGATGTATACGTTCACTGTTATAGTCCATATTACATTAAATTGATGTATCCGTTCACTGTAATAGTCCATATTAAATTAAATTGATGTATCCGTTCACTGTTATAGTCCATATTATATTAAATTAATGTATCCGTTAACTGTTATAGTCCATATTACATTAAACTGATGTATTCGTTCATTGTCATAGCCCATATTAAGTTAAATTGATGTATTCGTTTATTGTCATAGCCCATATTAAGTTAAATTGATGTATTCGTATGCTGGCATAGCCCACATTAAACTGAATTGATATTTTTGTTCTCTATCATATTCCACACAATAATATATTGACTTATTTGTTCATTGCAATAGTTAATATTACATTAGATTGATGTATTTGTTCATTGTCATATTCAACAATAAATTAAATTGATGTATTCGTTAATTGTTATAGTCCATATTACATTAAATTAATGTATCCGTTCACTGTTAGAGTCCATATTACATTAAAATGATGTATCCGTTCACTGTTATAGTCCATATTAGATTAAATTCATGTATCCGTTCACTGTTATAGTCCATATTACATTAAATTAATGTATCCGTTCACTGTTATAGTCCATATTACATTAAAATGATGTATCCGTTCACTGTTATAGTCCATATTACATTAAATTGATGTATCCGTTCACTGTTATAGTCCATATTACATTAATTGATGAATTCGTTCAATGTCATAATCCATATTATATCAAATTGATGTATTCGTTCACTATCATGGCTTATATACAATTTGATGGATAAGGTAAATGTGATAGTCCATTATATATTAAAATGATGTATTTAGTCTCTGTCATAGTTTATATTACATTATTTCTGAAAGTCCGTTCTACATAACATGTGTATCGATGTATTATTCCCTGACAGACGCCACAGCATATTTATTTCTCATTGTCCATATCACATTATATTGATTTAATTGTTCACTCAAATGGTTCACACCATATAAGAAATATAAGGGTATTCCTTTATCCTCATTCTCCACATCAAATATTGATAAAGTGTTCCCTCTTAAAGTTACATGTATATCACATTTAAATAAAAGTGTATTCTTCCTTTTAAATCTTACTTTACGTCACATTATTCTGGCATAATTATTCCCCCATATTGTGCTTTCCAAATTATATTGGCGCATTTCTTCCTCCAGGGTCCAGTTGCTCAAACAATGATTAGCTTAATCGGTGATTAGTGGACATTTTATTTTTTGTGTATCTTAAAAATACCACTATTAAATGTGTTCAAACTTTCTTATAAGCCAATATTTTAGAAGAGTAAATTGCATGCAAAATTACAAGTTTTTATCTTGTATATTGATCAAATAATTAGAGGTTGAAAAAAATGTCATCAATCATTAAGCTAATCACCATTTGAACAACTGGGCCCTGAAAGTGTTTTCCACCGAAGACGCTACTTATTGATAACATTAATCCCACAGGTTTGCCGTTACCTTGATGGCAACAGTTGTCTCTTTTGAGAAGCGGTATGGTTCATGATATACACATTTTGGTAATTAATTTGAGATTCACCAGTACCTAACTATTTTCTTTAAATTCATGAATTAAGTTATTTTTTGCACTTCCTCTGTTGTTTCAACAATATTTTACACCTAATTGGATTTCCATTTTTTTCGTCCCTAGCATCACCGATGAATCGTAAAAGAACTTAACGGTTGATTGATGCAGTGCAATTAATGTTTGGCATATTGTATCAACTTAAAGACGCAATCGCTGGTTTATGTGTTTCATTCACCTTCGCTCGTACAATGTTGACGTATTTGTTCCCACTCATAGTGCTTTCCACATTATATAGGCGTAGGTGTTCCCTCTGATAGTTCTTTCCACATAATATTGATTGATTGATTGACTAGCTTTACATCCGCTCCACTACCGAGTAGTTCGGTCATCGAGCAGACGTACACACATACTATTCACGTATTTTCCTTCACATAATGCTTTCTACAATATATTGACGTATTTGTTTCTTCTGATAGTATTTTCCACATTACTTTGACGCATTTGTTCCCTCTGATAGCGCTTTCCACAGTATATTTAGCAATCGATCCTTCAAATATTGCTTTCAACAACATTATATTGGCGTATGTATTCCCTCTTATAGTGCTTCTCACATTATTTTGACGTATTTGTTCCCTCAGATAGTGCTTTCCACATTATGTTGACGTATTTGTTCCCTCAAATATTGCTTCCCACATTATTTTGACTATTTGTTTCCTCAGAGAAAGCTTCCCACATTATATTTACGTATTTATTCGCCTAGCTAGTGTTTTCGATATCATCTTGACGTATTTGTTCCCTCAGATAGTGCTTTACACATTATTTTAACGTATTTCCATATTATTTTGACGTATTTGTTCCCTAAGGGAGTGCTTTCCACTTTACTTTGACGTATTGTTTCCACAGAGAGTGCTTTCCATATTATTTTGACGTATTTGTTACCTAAGAGAGTACTTTCCACATTATTTTGACGTATTTGTTCCCTCAGAGAGTGCTTCCCATATTATTTTGACGTATTTGTTCCCTCAAAGAGTGCCTTCCATATTATTTTGACGTATTTGTTCCCTCAGAGAGTGCTTTCTACATTATATTGATGCATTTCTTCCCTTAGGGAGTGCTTTTCACATTATATTGACTTATCGGATATCGCTTTCCATATTATGTTAACATATTTGTTCCCTCAGATATAGCTTTGCACATCATATTGACGAATTGTTTTCTCTCATATACTATTTTCCACATGATATTATGTGTTTCTTTTTATACTTCATAAACAATTATTTAGGAATATAATCACATTATTCTAGCGCATTTGTTCGCTGTATTTCTCTCTTCCACATTATGTTTTTATTTTTTTATTTTTCCTTTTCACATTCCAAATCATATTATACAACTCTATATATACTGAAATCGACTAGTATTTTTTTTAATTTTCATATGTCCCCGTACGAAATTTGTGCCTCACTTTATATTTCACGGGTAAAGGATAATGTCACCGTGCTGTCGTATACAATTATGAACTGTTGCTATGTCATCAAAACAAAGTCCATATATGTATACGACAGCACGGTGACATTATCTTTTATAACAAGGATATAGATCAAAGCGAAGCTGAAGTCATTATCGTTTCAAAAAATAGAAATTTTGCAGGCGGTGTATTTTAGTATATGTTAATTAGATCTCTGTAGCTTGTAGGCGAAATGATGTTGAAATTCCTGACACCAATGTAATATCGATGAAATTATTTCTTTCTGATAAAACCATTAAACTTATCGTTCTGCTTATCACACCAATCAATTTTGGGATTCTCTTTGTGCTTCCATAAAAATTGCTCTCAGAAGAAATGCTATTTTGCAAGGAGACATACATTTTGCTATGCTGAACATGTCTCAGAATCATGTTTTATGCAGACATTATTCATTATTAATATCTTATCTTCACAAATGATATTAGTGAACCTACATGGATTCGCCTTTCTCGCTTTTATTCGCTAGATCCGATTTTGGTGTCCGGGATTTTCTTACTTGCACTGACTCTTTAGTCACAGATATCGACAAATCTTTTACGGGTCATGCATGTTTAGTCGCCTATATCATGTCAAACTTGTCCACGTACAAAGAGTATGGATTTATAAAAAAAAATAAAAAAAATCACCATTATTAGAAATATGATATTAAACCGTTTTCTCACTTAAATCTTCACCCTCGATACCCAGGGGTATACGTTCACTTTCACTCTCTGCAACTCTGAACTACATTGTATGCCATATCAAAATTTAAAGCAACCGACTAATTTATTGGTCTCAGGTACATAAAACCTGACCCGTTACGCCACCGACAGATTGTTTTGATGTACATCAAAGGATCACACTAGTCTTCTCGTCTCATCCACAAAGTGGTGCACACCGAGCCTTCGATTTTGCCATGACATATTCCAGGGGTGCAGAGAGTGAATGTGGGCGTAACTCTTCGAGTATTGAGGGTACTCGGATGATGCAACTTTTCTCGATTTTTTTGTAGATGAATACCGAATAAAGTATTTACTATAGGGCCATACTTGTGAGAACTAAGACTTCGGAAAAATATATAAGAAAATGTGATAGAATATAAAAACAATTTATCTGATTGATTGCTATTATTCATCATATTACAAATATAGGGGCCGTGGTGGCCAAGTGGTTAAGGCGTCTGATATTCTGTTACCACTAACCCTCTACCACTGGATCGCGGGTTCGAGACCTACGTGGGGCAGTCGCCAGGTACATTTGGTCGGTTGTTTTTCTCCGGGAACTCCGTCTTTCCTCCACCACCAAAATCTGGCTCGTCCTTAAATGACCATAGCTGTTAATAGGACGTAAAACACAAACAAACCATTCAAGGACATCAAAGTGTACTCCTGGTTTTAGTAGAATAGACCTCTAGAAAACTGAGTGACAAAGATAAATCAAATATCGTAAATAATCTTTTTTGAAGTATCAACAATTTTAATAATAGACTCAGAAATATTGATATTTGTATTTAAGAATCGAAAATCGAGAATTCTTTTGACCGATTTAAAACCTAATAACATCAGTGATGTCTTACAAAACTTAAAGCTTGGGGAGTGCTCGCATCAGCTACCATTAGCTTTGTTATACTGCAGACACTGTCTATATAGGTACATGTAATACCTATTTTTCAAAAGGAATTTCTGCGACGTTTCCAAAGCGATTTAGTCTGGCATAAAGGTTTATCAGTCAAACCTAAATCATTTGGTATTACAGGTCCGTTCACGGCATTAAGACATACGACGGTATATTTTTGAAATGACTCCTTGTGACCCTAAAGACGTAAGAGAGCATGAGTTTAGAGCCCCCTCCCAAGTTTCCGACGGTGACCGTATAGTGGCTGTATACGGCATCTAGACGCACGATGGCATGAGTAGCCGTATATACGACCCCTCAGTCACCTTCGGTGTTTGACGTAGACGGCCCCAAGCCTCACAGACGTATATGTATATGGTGGTATATTTTTGAGACGACCCATCAGTCGCCTTTGGTATCCGACTTAGACGCCATCGGGCTTCACAGATGTATGATGGTATGCTTTTGAGACGACCCATCAGTCGCCTTTGGTATCCGACTTAGACGGCATCGGGCTTCACAGATGTATGATGGTATATTTTTGAGACGACCCATCAGTCGCCTTTGGTATCCGACTTAGACGGCATCGGGCTTCACGGATGTATGATGGTATGTTTTTGAGACGACCCATCAGTCGCCTTTGGTATCCGACTTAGACGGCATCGGGCTTCACAGATGTATGATGGTATGTTTTTGATACGACCCCTCAGTCGCCTTAGCTGTCGACATAGACGGCTCCAAGCTTCATAAACGTTGACGGTATATTTTTGAGAGGACCCCAGTCCGTCAGTATCTGTGTAGGTGTTGGTGTCAACATCCGCGAAATTAGAAATGTCTATTAGAGTACATATCAGCTGAACAAAAGCTCATTGATGTGGTTTCTTTTGATAAACATGATAATTACAAGCCGAGTATTTGCAATTATTTAACAACGAACGCATGAACTAAATATAACTGAAATAGCCAGGTAACAAGAGATTATCATACGGTGCAGCAGGCGCATGTTTGACATCATGGGACGTAGCTAAATCTAATAATTTGATTTAGATCCAATTATGTTTAATCGAATAAACTCATAAAACACATTATTAGAAATTTTAGGATTTAAATGTGGCAACAGAGACCCGCAATGACGGTTGTCAGATAAATGAATTATGAACATATGTTTGGAAATACTTATGGATCCCGGCCGAGTCACTACCAAAAACCGTTAATACATGTAAGTATTAAAAACTGCTTTTTTTCCTGCATGACTATAACCTTGATAAATCATTTCTAACAAGAAAACTATATCTTGCGGGAATTTTATGAAAATTACTAAAGATAAAATAAAAAGAACATAAACAACAAGAGCGTTCTGAATATAAAAAAAAATGTAGCATAGCTATATCGGGATTCGAACCCTGGACTTCAGATTGTTATACTTTCCTGTAACCAATTGAGCTATCTGGTCAACGTAAGTGTACTAGCTCAAATGTGCTGTAGTTACGTCCAAACGGAAGTTAAATGGAGGTTACTGTGCGTAGAAAAAAGGCAGCGCAGTGGGACAGGGATCATTAAGAAGATAAAAATAACACACAAAGTGTAACATCGTATCGGTTCGAGTTTTTACTAAAAATCATACAGAAACAGTTAAAATGAAAAAAAGTGAAAACAGAAATAGTGATAAAGAAAAAGTACAAATAGAAATAGTCAAAAATAGCAAAATAGTAGTTGATACTGTAATGATTAAATAAATTAATTATCACTATATAAAAAAAATATAGAATAGGTAAATCAAAAAATAGACAGTGATACATAAATGATAATATACCAACCTGTCATGAACAAGAATATGAAGCTCGTCTTCATAACTTATTTTAAACTGATAAATTCAGTTGTTTATTATTGAATTACTACGTATACTTTTTTTTTTTTTTAATTGCGGTTTGTATTTAATTATTCATTCATTATTATTTCTATTTTACTTTTTCTTTGTAGTATTAGATATTCTAGAATAGTTTTAAATAGAAGAAGTTAATGGGAAAAATGGTGAAAACAGAACAAGTAAAACAAAATTGTAGAAAGAGAAATAGTAACATTTGCATACAGCAAAAATAAAATAGGAAAAAGTGAAAAAGGGAAAAGTGGTGTAGAAATAATAAAAACAGAAATAGTGGCGTAGAAATAGTAAAAATAGAAATAGTGACGTAGAAATAATAAATACAAAAATAGTGACGTATAAATAGTAAAAATACAAATAGTGACGTATAAATAGTAAAAATAGAAATAGTGACGTAGAAATAATAAAAACAGAAATAGTGACGTAGAAATATTAGAAATACAATTAGTGACGTATAAATAGTAAATATAGAAATAGTGACGTAGAAATAGTAAATATAGAAATAGTGACGTAGAAATAGTAAAAACAAAAATAGTGATGTAGAAATAGTAAAAACAGAAAGAGTGACGTAGAAATAGTAAAAACAGAAATAGAGATGTAGAAATAGTAAAAACAGAAATAATGACGTAGAAATATTAAAACAGAAATAGTGACGTAGAAATAGTAAATATAGAAATAGTGGCGTAGAAATAGTAAAAACAAAAATAGTGATGTAGAAATAGTAAAAACAGAAAGAGTGACGTAGAAATAGTAAAAACAGAAATATTGACGTAGAAATAGTAAATATAGAAATAGTGACGTAGAAAAAGTAAAAACAAAAATAGTGATGTAGAAATAGTAAAAACAGAAATAATGACGTAGAAATATTAAAACAGAAATAGTGACGTAGAAATAGTAAATATAGAAATAGTGACGTAGAAATAGTAAAAACAAAAAATAGTGACGTAGAAATAGTAAAAACAGAAATAGAGATGTAGAAATAGTAAAAACAGAAATAATGACGTAGAAATATTAAAACAGAAATAGTGACGTAGAAATAGTAAAAATAGAATTAATGGTGTAGAATTAGTAAAAACAGAAATAGTGAAGTAGGAATAGTAAAAATAGAATTAATGGTGTAGAAATAGTGAAAATAGAAATAGTGACGTAGAAATAGTAAATATAGAAATAGTGACGTAGAAAAAGTAAAAACAAAAATAGTGATGTAGAAATAGTAAAAACAGAAATAATGACGTAGAAATATTAAAACAGAAATAGTGACGTAGAAATAGTAAATATAGAAATAGTGGCGTAGAAATAGTAAAAACAGAAATAGTGACGTAGAAATAGTAAATATAGAAATAGTGACGTAGAAATAGTAAAAACAGAAAGAGTGACGTAGAAATAGTAAAAACAGAAATATTGACGTAGAAATAGTAAATATAGAAATAGTGACGTAGAAATAGTAAAAACAGAAAGAGTGACGTAGAAATAGTAAAAACAGAAATATTGACGTAGAAATAGTAAATATAGAAATAGTGGCGTAGAAATAGTAAAAACAAAAATAGTGATGTAGAAATAGTAAAAACAGAAAGGGTGACGTAGAAATAGTAAAAACAGAAATAGTGAAGCAGGAATAGTAAAAATAAATTTAATGGTGTAGAAATAGTGAAAATAGAAATAGTGACGTAGAAATAGTAAAAATAGAATTAATGGTGTAGAATTAGTAAAAACAGAAATAGTGAAGTAGGAATAGTAAAAATAGAATTAATGGTGTAGAAATAGTGAAAATAGAAATAGTGACGTAGAAATAGTAAAACAGAAATAGTGACGTAGAAATAGTAAAAATAGAAATAGTGAAGTAGAAATAGTAAATATAGAAATAGTGAAGTAGAAATAGTAAAAACAGAAATAGTGACGTAGAAATAGTAAATATAGAAATAGTGACGTAGAAATAGTAAAAACAGAAATAGTGATGTAGAAATAGTAAAAACAGAAATAATGACGTAGAAATATTAAAACAGAAATAGTGACGTAGAAATAGTAAAAACAAAAATAGTGACGTAGAAATAGTAAAAACAGAAATAGTGAAGCAGGAATAGTAAAAATAAATTTAATGGTGTAGAAATAGTGAAAATAGAATTAATGGTGTAGAAATAGTGAAAATAGAAATAGTGACGTAGAAATAATACAAAAATAGTGAAGAAGAAATAGTAAAAATAGAAATTGTGGCGTAGAAATAGTAAAAACAAAAATAGTGACGTAGAAATAGTAAAAATAGAATTAATGGTGTAGAAATAGTGAAAATAGAAATAGTGACGTAGAAATAGTAAAAATAGAAATAGCGACGTAAAAATAATAAAAACAGAAACAGTGACGAAGAAATAGTAAAAATAGAAACAGTGGCGTAGAAATAGTAAAAACAGAAATAGTGAAGTAGGAATAGTAAAAATAGAATTAATGGTGTAGAAATAGTGAAAATAGAAATAGTGACGTAGAAATAGTAAAATTAGAAATAGTGGCGTAGAAATAGTAAAAACAGAAATAGTGACGTTGAAATAGTAAAAATAGAAATTGTGGCGTAGAAATAGTAAAAATGGAAAAAGTAGCGTAGAGAAAGTAAATTTAGAAATAGTGGTGTATATAAAGTAAAAAAACAACGTAAAATAGTAAAAAATTGAAACCGTGGCGTAGAAAAAGTAAAAGTAGAACTAATGGTGTAGAATTAGTAAAAAAGAAACAATGTTGAAGAAATAGTTAAAATAAAAGTTGTGATGAAGAAAAGGTAAAGTAGAAAGGGTAATACCGCTATAGAAATATAAAACAACTTTTGAAGAAAAAGTATTATTGAAATTGGGATCTAAAAAAAGTATTTTAGCTAAAGGAGGGACATAATAAAAACTTAAACTCGGTATATAAAGACAACGCAAAGGCCGAGGAGACACGAAAACGCCCGACCAAAATAAACCCAAAATGGAGGCGAAGTTATCTGTCACGAAATAGTAATAAGCGTTTCCTTGATGAGATATGGCCATTGGTATCATATTTCTCATCAAATCTAAATGAACAAGTAGGTCACCGCCGATCCAGGTATGGTTAACACAGTGGTAACGATGGTAGATAATAAAGGATCAGATTGAAACACGGTCACAGAGACAAACTCCAAACTCTCCAGGGTATTGTTCAATGCTTTGGTAGAAAGGCGTGACTTGTTGATATGTTCAATTTGGTATTCTCCATTTCCTCAACAATATATCGAAGTTCATCTAGTTGATTCTTTTATTTTTTTTTTCCATTCGCATGCGAGTATTCAAACTATTTTATATAAGATGTCATATTTTCAAATGTTTTTTTTTTTTTTTTTTTTTTTTTTTTTTTTTTTTTTTTTTTTTTTTTTTTTTTTTTTTTTTTTTTTTTTTTTTTTTTTTTTTTTTTTTTTTTTTTTTTTTTTTTTTTTTTTTTTTTTTTTTTTTTTTTTTTTTTTTTTTTTTTTTTTTTTTTTTTTTTTTTTTTTTTTTTTTTTTTTTTTTTTTTTTTTTTTTTTTTTTTTTTTTTTTTTTTTTTTTTTTTTTTTTTTTTTTTTTTTTTTTTTTTTTTTTTTTTTTTTTTTTTTTTTTTTTTTTTTTTTTTTTTTTTTTTTTTTTTTTTTTTTTTTTTTTTTTTTTTTTTTTTTTTTTTTTTTTTTTTTTTTTTTTTTTTTTTTTTTTTTTTTTTTTTTTTTTTTTTTTTTTTTTTTTTTTTTTTTTTTTTTTTTTTTTTTTTTTTTTTTTTTTTTTTTTTTTTTTTTTTTTTTTTTTTTTTTTTTTTTTTTTTTTTTTTTTTTTTTTTTTTTTTTTTTTTTTTTTTTTTTTTTTTTTTTTTTTTTTTTTTTTTTTAAATCAGTTGATCCCGGTCGTGATGTTAGATTAGGCATCAATTCAAATAATGACATACAATCACTTCCGTAATGTAAAAAGGCATCACATTCTGTTACGTATATAATTTTCAATGTGATTTTTTAAGGATCCTTGTACCACTGCCAAAAAACTGTAACTGTGCAGTGGAACCTGACTTTCCCAGCAAGACTACATCTTTGATAAAATATTTCTGAAAAGAAAACAATACATTGCGGGATTTTTATGAAACCAGTGATAAAGATGAATGAAATTCTAAGTTACTAAAAAAATAATCATTTAATAACAGCGTTCTCAGTGTAAAAAACATCAGTGAAGTTAGACCGGGATTCCAACCCTGGACTTTGGATTAATATGCTATCGCTGTAACCGACTAAGCTAGCTACCCGGTCAACAAAACTGTTCTCGCCCAATTGTTCTACAGTTATATCTAAACGGAAGTTAAGGGGAGACTAGTGTTCATACGAAAAACTACAGTGCAGACGGTCAGGGATCCTTAATATGCTTTTACCAGTTCGAGATTCAAGTGAGCTAATGACCAAAGGGAGACGACTCGTGGTCAACATCAGAAAAAAAACCTCTTCAAATTATGGTAAACGGTAACAAAAGGTTAAATAGCCTCGTTCCATCTGTTCGGCGTAGCTTGTGCAACAAGAGTCTGGTTGAACGAGACTAGAGTCTGGTCAAACTCAGTACTTTAAAATTACCATCACTAGAGGACAGCGTTTTTACTTTCGTTTTCGTAATGTCAACGACGTTAAAACATTTCAAAGAATAAGGAAATTAATGAAAACACTTACCTTTACATGCATTCCTGAAGTATCCGTGTATTCACTATTATCGAGAACAACGAAGGAAAAATGTATCAATTCTCCAGAATAATGCCATACATTTCCAATGAATAAATCACAACTTAATTAGCACAAAGCCAACAAGGCTGACTGAGGTTGGAAAAAGCATGCAAAGCAAGTGAGATTTCAACACAACAGAGGTTCTCACTCAGGTAATCTGGCGTGACTTGTATCAATAGCCTTGTTAGCTTCATAAATTATTGTAAAATATCTTATGAAAATACATGTAATCATCTTGAGATTTGAAGCAATTCTTACATTTTTTTTCGATTAATAGTGCAAACACGGATACTTTAGGAATGCATGTACAGGGAAGTGTTTTTTGTGAATGAAAATATTCAATGCAATTTTGAGCCACTCCAATTCTGCCTTCAAAAGTTGAAAAGGGTGTGTCTTCTTTTGACCAATGAAATAACTTACCAGAATTCTGTTAAGCCTCGTTCTGACGTAACAAAATGATATCTTTGAAGCTTGCGCAGACAACAAGTGTCCGGTTGATTATCATTGTCAATATTGTCAAATATTTGTTAACGCTCTTTTCAAAAGAAGTGTTTAATAAAATCGTATGTCTTATGCGTTTTCCAGAATAATGGTTGTGCGAAATGTGATGTTTGAAATTAAAAATAAAGATATTAAAAAAAACCCAAAAAACCCAGAAAAACTGCAAGATCAAATTATGACCTCCGAACCCTGCTGCCATCGAGAGATTAAACCAGGGTCCATTTTCATGAAACCATTTCCATTCTCAAATAAGGGTTCTGTGCTCAAACCAACGCTATTGTAACTTGCATAAAGCATGTGACATGGCCAACATGTCAAGTCTAGACATTGAAATTGTATCCGGCTATAAGTCTGTCAAAAACTCTTCTGAATCATTGACGAAATGTAAATTACTATAACTTTATTACCGGAATAAGAAACAGTGCTTGAGCACAAAGTCTGAGTTTGAGAATAAGAGCGAATTTATGAAATTCGTAGTTACTCTGAGCCAGTTAAAAGAATCCTTTTGGTTGCTCCTTGTTTTTATAGAAGGGAAAATACTCCAAGCAAAAATTATATTAGTCAGACATGTAATCAGTGAGCCAAGCTGTCAATCAAACATGGCTGATTTCCATCTTAATCTTTATTACGAGGGAACGTTTAGAAATATTTTGAGAGGCATACACTACTTAAGAATTAAACATCATCAAGTTAAACTTGCATATTGTCGGAGAGACTAACGAAAGACAACTCGAAAAAACGACGATAACAAAAAATATATATCTGTACACCGTCCACCGAACAACTTACAACTGTTGTATCACAGCTGCATAGTACATGTATTGTCCTTATTGTAGAAGACAAGATTCTTTGTTTCTCAGAGGTTAATTCTTTTTAACGAGGGCGAGAAGAAAAAAACAACAACAACACAATAGTAGAGATGATCAGGTTTATGCGCCATTTTTGTCGTCTGCTTCCGTCATTCGGAACTAGGTAGTGGTGGCTCTTGCTGATTTTTCTAGAGAGGCTCCGAATAAGGGAAATATGATCTGGGAAACTTGAGAGCCTGAGGGTGACATTATGTTTTATTACCCTGCTATGTGACAAACAGTATCACCCAATCAAACACACTGTTATACAGATAATGTTTAATAATGATGAATATTGACCGCAAAAGGATACAGTTCCATTCCTCCCCCATAGGATAGCATATTATACGAGGGCCATAATGGCAAGGTAATAATACTTCTTGGGATTTTTTTTAGCGATTATATAATTGCCACTGAAATTAACCGCTGTAATTTGGGAAACGAAACGCGTTAAAAAAATAAACTACTGTCTGGTTTTATCTTTAAACATTAATTTGTTGAAATTGGAACCTAAACATGTTTCCCGTGCTTAAATAAACTCCTACCCTACCATTAAAAACTGACCTTGCTATACAACTGAGTTCATGGGGTTTTTATACGCTCTGGTATCAACAGGAATATACATTCTGATAGGGCGTTATCCGTTTGTCTGTCCGTCCATTGTAGATTATGTTTTACCTTTTAAAGTCGTTTTCGAATTTCCCTCACGTACATAGTAGTTGGAATGTCTTTGGCGTCAATTGACTCATAAAGTGGAAAGTGAACAGTACGCTGTTTTTCGATTTGTTAACCGAACAGATTCTTAAAAATCCCATTTTGCTTTAGATATTAAAGAATTATGGTCAACTGTAAGCCTCCCTCATACTGAAAAACTTATCGACTAAGCTACCTGATCAATGGAGGTGCTTTGGCCCAACTATGTAACAGTTATCTCTAATATAATACGAAATTAAGGGAAGGTTACCGTATAGGACAGGGATCCCAGTTCTAGATTCAAGTGAGCTACTGACCAAAGAAAGACAACTCGTGGTCAACATCAGAAAAAACCCGCTTCAAATCAAGGTATTATTACGAAATTGTCAATATTGTCAAATATTTGTTATTAAAATCGTAGGTCCTTATGTATTTTACAGAATATAGAAAATCAAAACAGAAATTAAAAAAAACCAGAAAATCTGCAAGATAAAATTCTGGACTTCCTGCTGCCATCGAGGAAAATCGTTTCCATGCTCAAGTTAGGATATTGTTCTAAAATAAACTTTGTTGTAAATCATGTGACATGGTCAAAAAGTCAAGTCCAGACATAGAAAATGGAAGTCGACTATAAATCTTCCCGAACGTCTTCCAAATCTTCCACAAGATGGTTTATTTTGTTTTGTATTACTTCATCACTGGAATAAGAAACTGTGCTTGAGCATATAGTCTGAGTTTGAGAATGAGAGCGAATTTGTGAAATTTGAAGTTACTCTGAGCCAAATAAAAACTCCTTTTGGTTGCTCTACTCTCTACATTTGTAAGTCAAATTTCAGTGTGCGTACCGCCATAAACGGGACATTTTCTAAAAATATCTATTACAAGATGATATTTCTGGCTCGTGGTTCCGTAAAAAGAACGCGAACACTGTCAGATGCTTGAACTTGGTATTTGTTGATTAACTGTACCAAAAAGGTGAGCCGTTTTTCTTCATATTGGGAGATAAACGATCGATAGGCCTATAAGCAGAAAATGATACATATACAGTAGTTAAACTGGTTTAGAGTCAAATAATAGTTGCCCTGATTATATTTCCTTTCCAATCTAGCATTACATTTTGAAGCAAAGAAAAACCCCATATGTGTCTGAAATTCTGAAATTGATACTCAAATAGCAGTAAAGAAAGCTATGTTTTTAATAAGCAGTCGATAAAGCTGATATACAGAAAAATTGACAAAAAGGTAACATATCGTAAAAATTGCAAATTAGAATGAATAAAAAAAACGTCTCTGCATAAGTGAGCTTACTTGTATTCACGTGCATGGTCGACTGCGATCAACCCAGTCCCGTGCCACTATTCATGTCCATGTCCTAGTTTCTTTTTATTTCAGCATTATTATTATTATCAATTATTGTTATTAGTTGTATTATTATTATTTGATAACTATTATATTATTATTATCTTATTCCACTCAGATTATAAGGCGATTCGAAAAATACAACGGAGAAATTGACAAACAACTTATCCAAGACATTGTTTTGTGGTGTACTACCTAACTTTTCAGTCTTCTCAGGAGTTATCTACCCGGAAGTTAGATGGTTATATTAGCAACACACAGACGCTTGTTTTGACTTGACTGTCATGTAGATGTCTTCGCTCTGTTTGCACTGTCTCACCTGTTGATTCCGTTTTAGATAAGGTCCATTGCAAGATTTCAAGAACACTGGTATGATGCTTTTCAATGTATTTTGCTTGTCCGTTTAACTTCTATGATATTGACGTTTGCTCCGTCTACCAGATCTTATTACTCTCTGTAAGTCTGTGACTGTGGTCTGTTTTATTGATATAACGGTAAACTCATGTTAGTATTTTATTTAACTCAACTTCTCCATCTTACTGGACATGCCTATATGATTCAGATAGCAATTATTCACCGAATAAGTCCTATCACAGGCTTCTGAAACTTTATCCGTATGTTGATGAATATAATAAGTCCTAGAAAAAAGAATCCCCCCCCCCCCCCAAAAAAAAAAAACCCCCCCCCCCCAAAAAAAAAACAACCCACACCCCTTTCTATATATGGAAATACAGAGTCTCTTTAATACTGATTAGAAGCAGAGGAAAATATGCATTGAAATCTTGTATTTCTGCAGTAAGATGTTAATTTGGGATAGCAACTACATTTGTTATACACTTAGTCAATATTTTGATGTTCAGTTTGTTTTCCTTCAGGATTTGTAGGGATGCATTCTCAGCATGACGGTGCGGACAGTGACAGCGATTGGGACAGTACGTTAGACTTCACCTCCCCGCGTCAAACAGGGCCACACCAAACTCCTCACATACAATTGACAGAAGAGGAAGACAATGATGACTACAGTCGGAACGAATCTGTCATATCCAACAAGGACAGACCAAAACCCAAAGAAAGAATTCCAGTGCCAGCCAGTATGTTTATCTTGTGCATTTTATATAAAAAATTACAACAACAGATATCACAATGTTTTTGGTGGAGTTGTTAGGGGTCGCATAGGTGTCAACATCTGAAACCTCCAATGAGGAAGATCTCCCTCATTCCACAGATTTCCAATTTTCCATTGAGGGCGAAAATGTGTGATCATGTGACCACATTTGATAGGATGTAGATTTTGAGTTTGTGTGAGTATGGACTTGAGTTTAGGGAGTCGTGAGGGAAATTGTTAAATTTTGTCCAAATTAAGGGAGTCTCCTTCCGAATGAGGGAGGGTTGACAGCTATGGGGATAGGTGAGGGAGGCAGCGTGTAGGATGTATGTGGTATCTATATGCATAAGCTATATATTACTTAGTGCTGTAATCAAGGGACATAACTCATCTGGTTGTAACACATATTTTGCATTTGAGTTCAGTTGTGTTATAGACAAAGTGTGCTTGTTGCCTGTGCATGCCATTGGTAAACAAGGTTAAATCCGACGAATCATCAATTGATAATCAAGCACGTAGATGCTACAATATCCAGAGAGGATGCATCAGCTTTCACTCGATTATATTTGTTTTGTGATCCTATGCATCTATGTGCCAAAATTATTTGGTCACAACTAAATTTTGTCTTACATGTATGTTATTCTATGTACATGTGTACTGTAAAAAACAGCCTGTGACTAAAAACATTCATGAGGTCCTGTTTTTTTTTTTAAATTGTGTTGTATTCATAAGGTCCTACTTTTATTTAAATTTAGTTGATAACAGCAGTGCAATATTAAAGAGGGAAGTATACATGTGACAGATGTCATAAATAAGAAAAATATTTAAAAAAATATATGAAATTTCCTATAGACTTATGTTAATTTCTCTTGGTGGTGCCACTCAGATGGAAGCATACATGGGGGTCTTAATATCATGGGAGAAAATCAAGTATTGGCAGATTCATGGAATTGAACTGATCTTGCTGTCTTGGGGAAAAGCAAGTGTGGTGTACATTGTGCCACCATGCCAGCTTACTGTAACAGGGCTACAATAATATAAAGGAGTATAAAATGTAGTTGTTGTTAAAAATCACACAAAGTCTTTGCGTTAAATTTTAGACCAGCCAGTGCCTCCTGTGAAAGATGACGAGGACGCATCTGTAAATAGTAACCTGTACGCCACTGTTCAAAAGGGAAAAAATGGGTATTGTACATTTCACTTGTTATAACACTATTTAATGTCATGTTTTACTTAATATCATTTCTTCTTAAAACTTAGATTTGTTCCCAACTACAAGTATTTTATCTTTGAGTGTAGCGAAACTGGACTGGGTTGAGCGTCAGCAACCAGGTTGCTCAATTGGTAGAGAGTCCGTCTAAGAGTTCAGAGGGTCCCGGGTTCGAACCCCGATCTGGCCGTTGCATTTCTCTTTCCCCTGTAATGCTATTCTGTGTTAATGTCACTTATCTTTATATGATGTTTGCCTTTCGTTGCATTGAATCAAAATTACTATCTAAAGATCAAAGAATTTCTATTTTTATTATGCATATATCAACAATTAGATTACTGATGTTTCTTTCATTAATACGAAGAAAAACATAATTTTATGATTGAATATTTTTTCTGTGTCACCTTCCTACTTGGACATCAAATTAGAAGGCCACCTTTATCAACTTTTTCTCTGAATGACTTCCCGTAAAAAAAGTAAAGCCATGGATAATATTTTTTGGCATTTAGCTGTCAGAGTTAAAATGGCCATCTGAAGTTTGATCGAAGGAATGACTTTGATCCATTTAAGTTAAAGTGTTGAAAAATAATGTTACTTCTCAAGAGCTGCAAGTCCTGTAGACATAGTATTTTCCATATACCATACCTACCCACGTGAAAAGCTTATAAGTTTGTTTACATAAACCATCTTGACCCATATTCATCGGTTTGTAAGATATGGTTCATTTAAGACTTAGAGTCAAAAATGATATTTGCCTTTCGTCTTGCATCGCTTGGATGATTGAGGGCTATCAAACTATAATTGATCAAATGAATAACCTTGACCTGCAGTTATAAGCTAGGTCACAGAGGTCAAATGTATTAAAATCAGCATATTTAACAGGTCAGAGTACATAATGGCTCTATGTTTTTTTTTGTTTAGGTTTTTATTACGAAATTCTGTTAAAACATTTCCCTCAAATATTGATCTATCTATTAAAATGTTATACTCACCACAGAGACTAGAGTGGCTTTAACCCATTCACCCCTAAAGTCACATTTGAACCTTACCAAATCAAAAACTGGGCAAGTCTAGTTTAAACATGAAGGGGTGGATGAGTTAATATATTAGAATATTTTCTTTAGAGACCCAGTAGAATGATGGTTATATTCATGATACAGTTACGTCTTGTCCAAACACGTGAATTTTAATCTGATTATACATCTGGTTTTTCTGTATTTATTAATATTGTTATGACCCTTTCTTCTTTCTTATAGTAACAGGTCAAATCAGGGAACTCCTCGGAGCTCCAGGGCTGCTCTTGGAGAAAGGGATGGAGACCCCCCTCCTTATAACTTCAGGGGAGCTCTAAATGGTAAGCTGTCATTTGTTTTCATATTAATTGAATGAGAGACATTAGTGAACATGAGTTAACGCCCTTGCTAATTATAAGTCACTAGATGGCGTTGCTACCAACTTGGTCCTATATATCTAATGCTGACATTGGCACTGCATGCTGGAAGCAACAGGCACACAAAGATATTTCCAAAATATTCATCAGCAGAACAAGCGGAAACAGTATTGTAATTATTTACTGTTAAAAACTGGAACTTGTTCAACTGATTAATTGTAAAATCATTTGCACTTCATGTTTAAAAACTGTTAAAAGTGTGACAGGGTTCAATTGTACATAGGATTAAGGTCGCCTTCTAGCTTCGAGCTAGAGGGAATTTCCCTTTAGCTCAGTGGTAGAGCGTCCGACTAGGAACCTGGATATCGAGGGTTTGATCCCTGGTGGAAGCACACTATTCTCTTTCCTGTTACAAATGGTGTTCATGGCCCTCCCTGTGGTGACAGGGAGTTAGAACCTGGGTTGTGGTGTTCGAGGGCGAACACATTTAAAAAGGGGGGAGTAGTGTGGCAGGGTTCAATTGTACATAGGATTAAGGTCGCCTTCTAGCTTCGAGCTAGAGGGAATTTCCCTTTAGCTCAGTGGTAGAGCGTCCGACTAGGAACCTGGATATCGAGGGTTTGATCCCTGGTGGAAGCACACTATTCTCTTTCCTGTTACAAATGGTGTTCATGGCCCTCCCTGTGGTGACAGGGAGTTAGAACCTGGGTTGTGGTGTTCGAGGGCGAACACATTTAAAAAGGGGGGAGTAGTGTGGCAGGGTTCAATTGTACATAGGATTAAGGTCGCCTTCTAGCTTCAAGCTAGAGGGAATTTCCCTTTAGCTCAGTGGAAGAGCATCCGACTAGGAACCTGGAGATCATGGGTTCGATCCTCGGTGGAAGCACACTATTCTCTTTTCTGTTACAAAAGAAATCAAAAATGAAACAATGACACTTTTCATTTGAAATCTCTTTTCATTAAAATCATTATGCATTTAGGAAAACATTCATAAATTTTAGGTGCTTCAGATATTTATAGAATGTGTTTTATTTGATACTTGCAATTCTGAAGTTAGCATGAAGTTTGTAAGACCAACTTGGTTGCAGCGCCATCTGCAAGGGAGATAACTCACTGTTGTCTCTCACTGGAATTGATATAAGCATTTATCATATTCTTTCATAGGAATAAACATTACAAAAGAATAATCAGCTGAACTTGATATTTGAAGTTAATAAGTGATTATTAAAAAACTGAGGTTGATAGTCGCTTTTTGAGTGAATAAGAAGCATACTTGTCAACTTTTTAAAATCTCCATTGGGAAGATTACATGTGCTCAGAATTAAAAGCATAAACAGGAAAATAACACTTTTAAATGACACCTGCAGAGCTGTTCTTTCAGATGATATCATCAGTTCTTCGAAAATTGGAATAACTTAACAAATTCACTTGTTGAACATGCTCCATTCCAAAATTGAGAGTCTCCCTCCCAAATTGGGAGAGTCAGCAAGTATGATAAAAATTTAAACAAGTTATTTCAACTTATATTAATCACTCTTACTGGCCCAGATGTTAGCGCGCATTGGTCTTAATGTGGGAGGAAACCGGAGTACCTGGATAAAACCAACGTGATCGGGCAGGTGACCCCAAGCTTTTTACGTCTGATCGGGGAATCTAATCTGGGCTGCCTTGGTGAAAGGCAAGCGCGCTATCCACTGCACCACAGTCTACCCGCTAGTATGATAAAACCTTAGTTTTGATGGCACTTAAAGTTGATGTTGATTATTTTCTCTTGCACAGGAGCAATTACCCCGGACAAACAGCGCACTGCGCAACCACCTGGGAGAGACCAAAAGGAGGGTTTATATGATACTGTTGCTTTTGAAAGAGCGCCAAGCCCCCATCCTGCTCCAAGCCCTGCTGGTAAACGTGCATTGGAAAAACCATCGGATAGCATCAATAGTAAGTACATTGAAGTCACATCAGCAATATGTTCTCTTGTATATATAGAGGATTGAATACTATATATTTAACATGAGGAGGCACAGTAGTCTAGTGGTAGGACACTGGGCTCACGACCAAAGGGTTGCAGGTTTGAGTCACGGCACGGCACTGTGTTGTATCTTTGAGCAAGATACTTTACGAAATGGCAGCTCCGGCTGTATGCTCCCCCGTGAGTTGAGAAAGATATTGGCTGGTTGCAAAGGGAAGGCCCTATAAACACTGATAACATTTTGTGAACTGCTTTGAGATGACCTACGTACTAGATTGTCATAAAGCGGTATATAAGAATCTGGAATAATAATTATTATTAGTATTTATGAGTATAGCAGAATATCAAGTGTGAAGCATGTGTGAACATATTTTGAGAAGAATTCAGATGAGATTATGGTGACAAAAGAGTTTTGTCATAAAAACACTCGTAAAATTGATATAATACAGTGATAAATCACCTGGGTTCTGTATCCATAGAATTTTGATTTGAACCATAAAATTCCTGAAAATACTGAAATTTAACATGGTAGGACCCGTTTCTTTTAACCAAACAGGGGGAAAACCCAATACATAAACTAATTGTAGATTGATCACTGCATGTAATATGACACAGGCATGGGATCATGGGATGACTCCGACCAAGATGAGAGGACTTTGAGAGAACTTAGAGAGAATTTTCGGCAGGAAAAACAGAAAGAACAGCAGGCAGAGGATCTGAAGCTCAAATTGCAGCGAGAAGCTGAATTAGGTAGGTCTATATATATATAAACAGGCAGAATACTGATTTTTTTTCTCGCCTTTATAGATGCTGGTTGTACTTCAATTGTTAACAGGCAGACCCCATGACTAACAACTTCAAAGGTTAAATTATAAACAGTTTTTATGTATTGGATCAATCAAATTGCAATAAACAACAGAATTAAGATCTACAGCCACAACATTTTTTTTAAAATTATTCTAAGACTGATTAGGTATTGATGACAATATTATTTTGTTGACACAGAGAAACTAGACGAAGGACAGATGACCAACAGGTCAGAAGCTACATGGAAAAGCTGGGCTAGTGGTGGGCGTGGCAAGAAAAAGAACCCAGCATCCAGTCGAAATAAAGCCATGAAGTCGGTATGTCTAATAAGCTAATATGTGCTTGGCTGGATTATTTTAAATCTGAACTTTCTCAGCATGGGTACTTCGATAACCAGAGGGTAAAACCTGGTGTACCAAATTTGCCATACGTAATAGGCAGCAGTAAAGATTGAAATTACTCCTATTGTAGATATGGGTACGAAAAGGGGTAATTATCCCCCACTCAATGAAGTTGGCGGGAGATATAGAAATGGGATCTGTCCTTGTGTGCATCCGTCCATCCAGTTAAGAAGAATTGATCTCATCTATGAATACCTTAGTCTACAACTGCTATACACCTTCGATATTTTCATGGTTTATGCATCTGGGGTGGCTCGACTGATTGCATGTTGCTGATGCTGAATTTGACCTGCATTTCCTGCTTCAGTGACTTGGTTAAGAAATATTGGTCATATGTATATAATACAGGTTAAGAAGAATTGGTCTCATCCATGAATACTTTACTACAACTGCTACCCCTTCGATGCTCTCATGATTCATGCATCTTGGGTCGCTCTACTGATTGCATTTTACGGATGCTGAATTTGACCTACATTTCACACTTAAGTTTTTTTGTTGATTAACACATTCTATGACAAATTATTTGTCCTTGATCAGGAGTCAGCTGCAGCTGTGACGAGGGAACACAGAATTGCACTTAAAGCTGAAACACCTCGAACAAATCGGGAGGTAGCATTGGCTGTAGGTCAAGGTCAAGTAATAGAGCCAAAGTTCATAAAAGCAGAGACTCAGCCCGAATCTAGAATTGAGGCAGTATCTCCTGCTAAAGACATCGCCATGGAATCTCCAGCCTACATTGATCCTCCTTTCATTGTGAAAGATGAGGACGGAAGGTAAGACGATCTACAACATGAAGTGGAATGACCCTGGGGGTTCATATAATAGCACTAGTGTACATTTTAGCTCACCTGACCTAATGAGCACACCTTGAAAAATGGAATTCAATATTGTATAGTTATAGGGTGTGCCCCCAAAGAGGAAGCACCAAAAGGGAGAAACAGTTGTTAACTCATTCACCCCTGAAATTAATTTTATAATAAACTATTCCAACCTTTAAAATGGAGGAGTCCAAGTGTGTCTTCAGGGGTGAATTAGTTAATCTTTCTAAGACAACATTGTATTCCTAAAATAGGAGTAGATAGATTTTGACCTCTTTTTGATCTTATGGAAAGTCCTTGGCAAAGAGAATTGAATAGTACATAAATGAAGGGTGTGCTCCTCAGTGCAGTTAGCGATTTGGTGGCCAAAATGGAAGATACATGTATGGAGTTAATCTTTTAAAAAATTACTAATCCAACATCATCTGGTGTAGGAATTTCGACCTTATTGGCCATGAAGGAAACCATGAGGGAAGGAAGTTCAATCTTTTATAAATAAAAGGGTAGGTCCCTTTGGGAAAGAATTGGGGCCAAAAATAGTGGTTAATCAGTGAAGGAATTTCTACTTAATTTCCATGGCATGAGACATAGCTTGACAAAGGGAATTACATCAATGGAAACTATGGTACTTTGGTTTAGACAGGAATGGGCCAACGGAATTCACATTTGAGAAAATTAACTCATTTACCCCTGAAATTTCATAATGAACTATTCCAACCTTTGATTGGGAGAGTCTAAATGTGTCTTAAGGGGTAAATGAGTTAAAGGAATGTACATATATAATGTTTTATACACATACAAATGTATATGTTATTACTAAATTACACATTAATCATTATCTTGTATATTGCCCAGGAGTGTGTATTACTTTGGCCATGGCAGTCTGCAGTATTACGAAGTGGAGGATGACGCAAGTGCAGCATTCATGCCAAGAATTGCAGAAAAGTAAGTGTGTTTAACAGAATAAATGTGGAAGGTTGAACATGGTATCAGCTGGTTCTTTGTACAAGAATGTAGTGTTGTTTTTCATTTTTTGGCTTGTTTTTACAAAAAGGTTTTTTTCCCCACTTACATGTAAAAAACGTTATACAAATGTATGTACTTAGTTGAAAAAAGTCGTTTTTGCACCGAAGTGAAAAAACCCACTTTTAATTCTATTGCACTTACATACAAAAAAAAGTTTTTTTACACTTAAGGAAAAACGAAGGTTTTTTTCACACTTAAGTACAAAAAAACGTTTTCTACACTACATGTAAGAAGTGAACGAACAAAAATCTTGACATGATGGCAAGTGAAAAATAATTAAATGAAGAAAAAAAATGTCGTTATGTGATTTTTTGCCATTATGTCCTGTTTTTTTTCACTTCAGTATAAATTGTATACACTTTCGTGTAAAAACCTTTTCACTAAATTAGTTTTGGTATTTTTTCCTAAAACGGCCACCCTAATTATAGGTTTTACCAGGGTGACATACTCCCTTTGCAGAAAACAACTTTTCCCAAGTCTTCCAAGGGTTAATGTGATTCGGGTGATACCATAACTGAGTGTATTTGTCAGTACTCCCCAGGTCCCTACAAGGGCACCAATGAAACAGAAATCTTCATTTTTCAATGCTTATGCTAGGAGTCGAACGCTGGACCTCTGGTTTACTATAGTCTTATATATATGCTCTACCACATGAGCTGAACAGAAATACACCCTAGCCGAGTCGGTATAAAGCTTCCATTTTCCATCAATACATTTCAACATACAGTTCTGAAAAAAATGTGTGGGATTCAAATGAACTGCTTGGGAGAGACAGAGATGTGTGATGTCTGAATGAACACCTCAATTTGGTGACATTGCAATAACTGCCTAAGTTAGTACTTGCCTCTGTTTTCAGTAGATCAAATCAAGCGAAGTTAAATAAATTTGGCACATTTTGAGTCTTTCCCAATTATTTAATGTAACCCTTAATTTATTCAATAATGAAGCAAAAAAAAAACAAAACATAAATTTATCAAGAATACAAAGGCTAACTTTGCATAATCATAAAACTGTACATGGCCCCTCTGTTTTTTTCGGATGCGATGGGTATACCAATCTCTTACCCTGGACAGGTGTATCCGCACTTTTACCGGTGTGAGATTTCCTTGTCTCACGCTACGGTTGAGACGGGGGGATTCCCCTATTCATAACAATGGCATGACGTCACGTCAACAATCCATCAACGTCATGTCAACCCTGAATTTAGCATGTAACGTTATCATTACACAGCCTCGTGTTTGGCAACTTAAGAATCCTCCCCCTCGGGTTGAGATTCTCCTATCTCACTCTCAAGGGGGTGAAAGATTCTATTTATCTCATCACGTAAATCCTCAAATTCATTTAATGCTAGTAAACAATTTCTGGATTTTTTTAGTTGCCAAACAAAAAAATGTCCAGGTTAAGTGCACTAATCAAGCGCCTACACACTGTCTGTTCTACAACAGTAGAAAACTTCTCAAAAATGGAACATGAAATACAGCAATCCGTATACGTATGACCTGGATAGTTAAATGGATTTAAATGAATCCAACAAAAGCCTGAAAATGATGAGTGATTTATAATCGTATACAACTATGACATATATGTATATAACAATTGTTAGACCTTTTGAACTTGTTTTGAATTTGACGATCACGGGACAGAAAGGGAAAAAAGCACCAATTATTCTTTGTTTACATTTTTATTTCCCAAATTAAAACGTTTTTCAATGTCGTATTTTGATTTTAACAAGATTTTTGCGTGATCATCCTGAATTTTAGCACATCAATTTCTTTAATTTTTTATTTACAGGTAAAAAAAACTCACCTGATATACTGATGAGATTATTATCTTTGATGCACTATCAATGAAAGATAATACCTTTTAACATGTATAACGTTATTTTTACATATATAAGGAATTTAAATTTCTGTCTGAAAATTAACAAAAAAACACAAAAGAAGCTTACGATATAAAAAATATATCATTGTTATATTGTTTCAAAAATGTATGCAGTTACTACTTTAAATTTTTATGTTTTGGACAATACCTAACACATTAAGATTTTTTAATTTATATAAAATGGTAATCACTGAGCAGTATTTTGGATTATATTATCAAGATGTTAACTATTATTAAATTTTACTGTTCACAATGCATATTATCTTTATATTTTAGAATAAATCTATCGGAGCCAAATTGAATTTGAGAACAGAATAAAATCTCGTTACTTATTTGTTGTGATGGGCTGATGATAGGTTATAATCGAAAATCGATCGGTTTACCCTTTCCGATTCCGATTCCGATTATTGATTACAAATTCCATAATTCATATAATCAGTTCATCACTGAAACCGAAGTGTTGAAATGTGTTCCGTGTAAAGTATGTTTTGAAAGTCATATATTTTACCATTTACATTAAAATTATATACTATATGATTGATAAAAATGCATGAAAGTTGCTTTATATCCATTCATTATAAAAGAACGAAACCTTATGTTTAGTGAACAACTCTGCCTATTGATGTTATAGCTGTTACCACTTCATTAGGGTACTCAGTCCCATACAATTACCGGTCGCTTATGCATTCGATCATCGAACGGTTTACTACTCCCTATTACAAACCGATGATCGATTATTATTTTTAACCGATTGTCCATCATTACTTATTTGATGCTTAATCTAATGATAGTTTCTCTTTTTTTCTTTCAGAGCTGAAATTGTTTTACAACGAATCTATCAAGAGTTTTTCGGATTACTGCGTATCATAACAAGTGTTGTTATTTTGTTGATTGTTGAACTTATGAAGTATATCATAAAGTATATCATACAACCACTGATTGTAGGGGTATTCGGTACTATGGGTGACTACATAGCCAAACCTGTATTTTCATTAGCTTTTAACGGCTTTGTGCATCCATTTGGAGTGTTTATGTGGAACTGCTTCATGACTTTGCGACACATGTTCAGTCCAATCAGTGAGATTCTGAGAAAAGTATTTATACAACTGGCGATGCTGTGTCGCTCAATACGCTGTGTAGAGATTCACTGGAAAACAAATCGCTCCGAGGAGAGGATCACAGACCTAACCCAAGTTTAGCAAGAAAACATTTCAGGTTGTGCTCATTTTATCCATTAACTTATATAATTAATCACCCCTTAAATTTCATAACGAACTATTCCAACCTTTGAATTGAAAGAGTTCAAACGTGTCGTCAGGGATTAATGAGTTAAATATGTTTAGAGTACCCCATTATTTTAATCACAATTTGTAACTATGTACTATGTACATTCATTAGTCATTGGTATCTGCCAAACTGTTCTGACCTTACTTAATTCTTTGTGAGACAAGTCCTAGCTAACTTCCATAGAAGAAGGATGACAGGCTGGGTAAGAACATATTGGTTGTCATATAGTAAGGTTCTTCTACTTCACTGGCGAGAATCAAATTTTGTATCATATAACATATTATGTACCACGTGATATACACATATCTATATATATATATGTTTAGACTTGAAACACATCTTCCATACACTTATCATTATAGAGTGACGTGTCATAAGTCATTCACGATACATATGTTATCCCAGGGAAATGTTATGTTAATTCATCTTTTTTCCATAAGTTTCCTTATTTTTTTTCTTACCATTTTCATGAACAATTTCCACACGACTGAAAAGCTATGTAAATATAAACAACAGAAGTGGTGGATAATTTTCTAGATGTGTATTGAGTTTCATCACAATTGATTAAAAATCAAGGCAAGAATTAAAAAAAAATAACATAGAACTTGATTGCAAAATAAGATGACATGAAAACTTTATGACACGTCATTGTGTAATTATTAGTATTTGCTTGTTGATATATATTTCATACTATGCAATACAGGTGCACGTATTTTTTTCTCTTTGTTTTATTAAACATGTATGGCTAAACAAGGTTTGCATATACAGTAAAACCTCGATATATTGCCAGTAGTTGAGTGAAATATTGGCATTTTAAAGGAATTTGGCGATATTTATCGAGGAAGACTTCAAATGAATTGTTAAGAATAAAGAAAAAAGAACATTTTAATGTTTTGGCGGTAACCAAGATCGAAAATGAAAGGTGATGCATAATATTGAGATTTTCATGTTATTTTAAGGTAAGCAATATAAGCAACATATTGAAATGTTATCGTATTTATTTTTTTATTTTCCGAACGGCAATACGGTGAATCAATGTGATATACATGTACTTATATTTTTTCATGTTACATATGATCAAACAAACTTTTTTATACTCATTTAATTTTTAAAAGTTATAAATATATTTATAATTTAAAAAAAGTTTTAATTGAATAAAAACCAGATTGTAAACCAAATGGTAGCACGAGATATTATGAGATCTGTCTGTGATAAATGCTTTTGAATATGTCACAACTCGGATTTTACCATGGTAACATTCTTTTGGGACTATAATACTCTAGACAAAAGCATTTTTGGTGCACACAAACTTGAGTGCGTTATCAAATTTTGAAAGAAAGGCGAACAAAAAATGTCTGCACTCCCAAAATATGCAATAAGAACTATATATAAAACCGCAATTATCGTTATCATAATTTAGCACAATAATTCAAATATGAAAAACATTCAAATATGAGTAGCTCATATTTTCATAATATTTCATATATTTCTTTCTTTATGAAGGACAACAGCCTGTCACAGATCTGTATGTAATACGACGACATGGCCTTGTAAATTACATTGAAGGTCCAGATTTCCCCTGCAGTGATTTTGAATTGTGGTACCCTTTGTTACTTCCTTTTCTCCAATATAAGCCCCCTTCGAGGAGACCTTGAGCCGTATTCATGAAACTGTTCTCATGCTCAAGAATGTATTTTGTGTTCAAATAAATTTCTGAAACCCACTTTAATCAGGTGACACGATTAAAATGTCAAGTGTTAACAGCGAAGACGTTATTCGGTTGTAAGTCTGTATAAAATGCTTCCATATCGTTGTTAAAATGTGACTTTTCATTCATTTATCACCGGAACAATAAATTGAGCTTTAGCACAGATCATAGGTTGTTTGAGCATGAGAACGGTTTTATGAATACGGGTCCAGAACATGGTACAACAAATTCACCCGTGTTGAATTCATTTAATGTAAATAATTTTGAGGTGTTAAAATTCTCGTTTTTTTCGCGTTTTTGAGTTAATTAGCTTGAAAATATCCACACGCGAACATGTATTTATAGATTTAATATATTTAAGAAAATAATATCTCAGAAACATTGCTACTCCGAAAATTTCCACATTTACAGTATAGAAAACTATTTAGATTTGTGAGTATAGCCATGTGGTTCTTTATTGGTATAGCGTATTATACATTTTAGGTACATTGACTTTAATGTTTCGAACTCTTTCCTATCATATATAGAACATGTATACAAGAATATATCATCCTTCGTCACTTAACTCATGTTTTACATTTAGTTAAAGTTTTAGTATAATATAAGTGGAATCTCATTTATCAAGTACTTATTGATACACCGATGTATAAGTACTTACATCTGGCCTAATAGTTGTATTTCTTGCAATGTATTTTAGCCGAATCAAAACATATCACTACACCGAATTGCAATTTGTGTCACAAATATTGATAATGCCGTCCAGGCCCCGTTGCCTTTGCCAGCTCATGTTACCTTTATATACAAGTGTTTTATAGTAATATTGTATAAATAAATATCGCCTTATATGTAAATGAAATCACAATAGCTTGTATGTCATCAACGCCTTCAACAGTTGAAGTAGTCCGATTTACCATATCATATATACTGCTGTATAACCTACATGTAACCCAACCGTCTATATAGTATTTAGTCCTGATATCTGGTATATACAGTACGCATACCTGTAACTTATAATGTTGTATATTCTATAGACAGTGATACATGTGTATAAAGAACACTTGTGGACAATGAAAAGGGTCTTAATAGGCAGGTGGTGTTCACGTTCAAGTGAACTTGTTGTGATAATAAAATGGACAAAATTAAAGGGGTCAGTATTGACCGTTATGGGTCGTGATATAAGGATGGCCACATGTACATTGTTTCAACACATTCTTTCGGTAAATTTTCAGAAATCATTAGTAATTCATAGTCAGTCCACAAGAAATGTGTTAAACTATTTTAATTATAAAAGTAGGAACCTGACTAAGATGTGCTTATCTTGTGGCCATTTCAATGAAGCTAAACCCTGTTGTGTACTTTTCGGATTCCGTCGGAGATGATAATTCTCTTGTTTTGCTTTCGTTGACGAAAAAGGTTAATTTAGCGCCTGTTATGACGCGAATTAAAACTAAATTGGGGAATAAAATGTATTACCTTTTGAAAAGCCATAATATTATGTGCCTAATTTACACAAATTTATTTTTAAACTGCTTAATTATACCACGGAGAAATAATTCGTAGACCCAAAGATTATAAAATAGAGAAATGTTTCGTATTGTATGTGTTTATGAAGCAAATTATTGAGAAACCCAAAATACCTCGTTTTAACGATCTTTTCCCACTGCACTGTTTTTTTTTCTCATATGCGATAACCTCTCCTTAACTTGGTATAACTGTAGAATAATTGGGCTAGGATACTTTCGATAAATCAGCGATAGTCTAAAGTTCAGGGTTTGAATCCGAGTCTAACTCGAAGATTGTTTTTTTTACACTGAGAACACTGATGTTGAATATATTTTAGTTGCTTCAGTTTTATCATTTCTCATAAACGACCCACCTGCTGTGGTTTTCTTTTCAGAAATGATTTATCAAAGCTATAAGCATGCCAGAAAAAACAGTTTCCAATACTTAATTACATGTTATGGCAGTGGTACAGGGACCCTTAAACCATATTGATATGTAGATGTATATATTTCTGAATATCATTCTGAACTAGATATGCATTAAATAAATAGATAGCGTTCACAGCTTCATTTACTGCAGCTTTAGTAAATTATTTCTTAAAAGGACCCCATGCATTACGGAATTTTCCTAAATTCTTTTCATCGACAATGTTTTGTTTGAATTATTGCACACACACACAAAATACCAAAAAACTAATTTAATTTTCACTTTAAAAGGTGTGGAATTATTCAATGTTATGTTACGCCTGTAGTGGGGCAGAGATCCTTACGTTTTTGCCTTTGAACTTCTTGATGCCGTCCTACTATTGTCTGTGACATCTATTGTCACATGACCATCATTGTCCTTCCAAATACATCTTTTTTAACAGTCATAGAAAAATTATGCACACAGGGCCTTCCTAGCAAAAAAAACAATATGCCGGAAAGAATGAAAGAAGGATATGTTTTGTGGAAATGCTTCAAGCTTCTTGCTATCATGGTACGCATGCTCAACTTGGGAACAATATAAGTGTACTGTATGTGAAATAATAAACGCTGTATCAAATGTAATCAAATATTTTTCGCACTACAACTATTTAAGAAATGACTTATGGCCTCTTAGAATATAAGTATAGCTGTGGTAATTGTGTACTAAAGGTATACAATTGTTTCTCAGTTTTTCCAGAGAACGATTATTGTTTAGTGGAAGGACAGAGAGATATATGTCATATGAGTAACATTATCCAAGTCTTTGATACAAATATCAATAAACCTACTGCAATATGTTCATGTTTTGTGAAATGTTTATTATTATAAATAGCTCATCACAATGCTTGGGATATATATATATAACGATTTGTGTCGTATAATTCGTGGTAGATATCACTGGTAAGTCAAAGTGTCTTTTTTACACACAATGTGGACTGTGAACCCCGTCCACAATTCGCAATGCGTTCTTTGTAAACTAGTATCTTAATCAAAACAGGAAAATGTATTGCGGTTTTACTTCTTATCATTGTAGATGCAATTTCATGCAAAACAACAACAACAACAAAATAATACCGAAGTGCCAACAAAACCGTAATTTAAAATCGATAAAACAAGGGAAAGGAGATTGTTGTTGATATATTAATTGTTGTTTCCAATTTTCTCCAAAAAATAAGTTTTAGCACATCCGTTCGGCATTAATTGCTCTTCGTATGATTGTGATTTAGTTTAAGTTGTCCAATAAATAGCATTTTCCATACAATATTTGAATCTTGTTTGTGATATTGTTTACACTTGCTGCTGATATATATATATATATACAGTCGAACCTCGTTATCTCGAACTCGTATAACTCGAAGACCCCGTTTAACTCGAAGTATTTCATCGGTCCCGGCCAAAACTCTTCTTAATCTTAGTAATAAAAACTCTGATAAATCGAACTCTGAAAACTCGAAAAACTCCGATATCCCGAAGTGAAACATCGGTCCCAACAACGTAAATCCTACATAAAAATATCTCCTACCTCGAAGTTTCTTAAGATTCACAAGTCTATCATATATTCTTTAATTATTTGACGCAGTGCTACGGTAAACATCGTTCTAAATGAGCAGCTTACGCTCGGTCATAATTACTTCGATTAAACTTATGGCATTAAAATGTGTTTGACTGTAAAAATACTTTGTACAAATAAAGAAACAAACTTCATCAATGTTGATTAACAACAGTTAGTACTTACTGCCGACACACTACAGTGATTTGTATAAAGACTTGCGCACTTTCATTTCCGAGACAGAATGTGTGTTTATTGTAACATTACTTAATTAATTAATATGATTATGAATAAGTTATTTTTTTTTATTTAAAATAGTTATCTTTTTGTCATCTATCGACTGTTTAAATACGTTGATTGTCAGAGAAATCAATGACATCTATAGCCTCATATTGGACCAAACACGTTACCAAGCTTTATGCCAACCATAGGAACTCGCTTAACTCGAATACTCTGATAACTCGAAGTTTCCCAACTATCCCGTCGACTTCGAGATAACGAGGTTCGACTGTATATATATATACAAAGATCGCTTAAAGATTACTGATGTGGTATACGTAAGATACTGTTAAAGTTGGATTTTTCGCGGTGTAAAAGTATTTGCGGTGTTATTCGCGTTGAGTAAACAAACTGGCTTGAAATATCCACACGCGAAAGTATAAAAAGAAGAAACTGCTTGGGAGGTCGAAGAAACTTGTCTTTCGTTTTTTATTATAGATTTCTAAGCTTTTGCCAACGTGAATTATTGCATCACTATCAGTTTTAAGGGTCACAACGCCGGAATTTCCGCTTTTACTGTAGTCAATATTAAGTTTTAGATTGCGGAAATTGAAAATTGTTTACTTCTTATTACTGGAGAGATTGCATATGTCGAAACAAAGGTTGGTGAAATATAAAAGGGTTATGATCTTAGAATCTTATTCAGAGTCGCAGATTGATGAGATGTAATGTTCCATATTATGCTAATATTCCATAAGGAGGTAGATAAAGGTTAACAATATAGTGACCTTTTTAGTCGTAAAGTATTCGATTTGGAGCCTATAATGTAAATAATACTATAATTCACAGCATAAGTGGTTCATATATCATAGAACTGTACATTGTTCATTCGTTTGCTTAAATTCTATAATTTTGGACACCAGCTAGAGACCACTCATGATCGGGATCAATCATAAATGGTCGAAATAGGTAATGGGTTACTTCCATGCAGGCATTATCATTTTTCCTGATGTTGTCCAGAAGAATAGAAGTAGTACTAAATCCAGAGGTCGGAACACTGTTCCTTCCAAAGGAAAGTTTCCGTATTGACTTCATAGGTGTCTTTGATGAGTTTAGACATGTTGAATTATGAAATTTGTCCAACGAACTAAAGTATTTATGCACCTTAACTTCACTTTGGAATCAAATGTGTTTGATATTTGTATGTTAATCAAACCATGCGGCAGCTTCTGTGCTTGAATATTTTTAATGTAGAATATGTATGTTATAAAGCTTTATATTTTTTTCTTATTCTGTGCAAGGCATTTGTTTACTATTGTTATTTTTTTTCTTGACATAAACCATAACAAGACCAACCATCGTTAAGCACACTCTTATACATACTAGTCCATGTAAGGTATACTGTATCGTTTTTAATACAGAATTCCCAGGAATGTTTGGAAGTATTTTTTAATGCGGTTATTGAACATTTTATTTGATCCGACACAAGATTATTCGGTTAGGTGTCAGTTCATGAAAACTACAAAAATTAAAAAAAAAAAATAATAATCGTTACGCCTTTAATGTATCACAAAGATTGATTTTCACAAATCTTAATATTGTACTTCTCTCATTGAAATGTTTAAAACTAGTGGCCCTATTATTTTTGAATACAGGCCGAAATGAATGAATAAAGAAAATCAATAATATGGCACAGCGTTAAAATCGGAACTCGAAATAAACAAGAAACGAAAAGACAGTAAATGGAAAACCAAATCATTGCCCGCATAAGATAGTAAAACCGGGTTATTTATGTAGTGCGGGTATCGTACCACGTGGTGTACATACAAGGGATCTATTGTCAAATCCAAGAAAGTCTATCACCGAAGTTCAAAGATGTGGAGATCATTAATTCAATCCTGCCAGACACAAAGATGTCAGAGTCTCATATATTAGTTTATTGTTTATTCATTTTAAGGTCATAGTGACTATTGAAATAAGGATATTGTGTTGATTTTTTTTTTTTTTTTTTTTTTTTTTTTTTTTTTTTTTTTTNTTTTTTTTGGTCTCTTTGTTTTGTCTTTTTTTTTTGGTTTTTGTTTTTTGTTTTGGGGCGGGGGTTGCGCGTTCGCATCATATAGGGGCCTATGAAGACAGTGTCCATGTATAAAGTGCCTTTTCAAGTGCCATAAAACAACCAGAAATCTAGTAACCTGGAGACACGGAAGCTTACCAGTCCACCCGGTCACGCTATAATGTCAACGGACTGCCTATTCTTTACCGCCACAAATTCTAGCTGAAGGGCAGTTAGTTCGTTTTTTTCTCCGTCAGGGAAAAACATAAATAGCCTTATTGAACCCTCAATACAAGGACCAAATAAGAGGTGTTGCAAAAAAGTCACCAGGGAACGAAACTAGGAATAGAGAGAGAAAAACTCATAATGTTGCAATGAATGCTGCATATTTATGTTGGACGGTTTCGTTTTCCCTATTGGAGTACACAACAGAAAATCACCAATTCCGTAGGACTTCATTACCAAAGTTGTGTATGTTGAAGTATTTTCGAAAGGAAACCCTGGATACTATGGTAACTATGCTTTAGGAACAGGAGGTTAAATATGTTGAGCCCTTTCGGAATAATTTATTGGAAATTTGTTATATTTAGCGCCAAAAATAAAAGCAACGTGGTCTTCAATTTATGAAGTGTGTGACTGAAGTTCATGACACTGTATTAAGTCTGGAAAGTACCGATTTTGAAAGAAATATATTTACAAAGAAAGAATTCAAACATATAATACTGTTTTGTTTTTATGATTTATACAGTTATCGCGACGTTAACTAAAGATCATAATACGCATTTTACATCTGCATTTATTTCCTTTTTTGTATATCAAGTAATTCTTTTGATGTTATGAAATCAATGTTCTCTCTGAACACTTGCCGCTTTGCATCCTCGATATCCAGGGGTTGCGCTCACCCCTGGATTATTTTTTAAAGCAAAATTGAAGGCATGAAGATAGCTGTTTGATTGGTCTCAGGTAAAAAAACTGACCAATCATTAGGCTGATATCTATCCTCTGAAGATTATAAAGGAGAGACGCCCGACTTCAAAGCCTGTCAACGTTTTTTGACCGCTAGATTCTTTTGATGTATAGCAAATGATCGAATAAGTATTCTTGTCTCATCAATAAGGTGGCGCTCACTGAGCCTTCACATTTGCTATGAGTTATTCCAGGGGTGCAGAGAGCGAAATTGAGCGAAACCCCTGGATGTCGAGGATGGCCGCTTTGGTACTCCCATCCGTCAGGAAGCTGTTCATTTGTACCGTTCCAACGACATGTTAAAACACAATAGTAGCATACTGGTATCCACTTATATCAAAATAGCAGTAAGTACAAAGAAAACGTTAAACTCTTAGTCAACTTTATTTTAAAATAAATTCAAAATATATCACAAAGAAATATCTGAGGAACTATACGTATTGTGGTTGAGATCGCTTTCGGAGAGATTCTTTTGGTTTTCATTGAAACTGAATGAATTTTTTGCACGAACCGTAAATAACTCTTTGGATTGGTTTCATAAAGTTTTTACTAACACTTTTAAAAAGGAGTGCTTTCACTATTGTTCACTTTCAATTATCCATTTATGTATTGTTTAAGTTCCGTTCGAAAAGTGAAAGCGAATTTTGTTAGAGGGAAATATACGATATACAACGTATCTGCACTCGGTCATCCTTCTTTTAATAACTTGCGCTGCATAATTGTTTATATGTCTATCACCGTTTCCCCGGACTCATGGCACTCTGCAGAAAGTTATACATGTCTGCTATCGCCGAGTACTCTTCTGTCTGACAGTGGAAACCCAAATTCAGCTTGCAGCTTCGTTTCCTGTGAATTGAAACAATACATTATCTACAAGGGTAAAATGTACAAATCCTAGACCACAATGTTCACACAATGACAAAATACCACAGTGTCAACACGGTGTTGAAATAACACAGCATCAGTATCAGAGGTAAATGACCACAGCGTCAATACAAAAGGTTGAAAATACCACATCGTCAATACACAAGGTTGAAAATACCACATCGTCAATACACAAGGTTGACAATACCACATCGTCAATACACAAGGTTTAGAAACAACAGCGTCAATACAGCAGGTTAAAATACCACAGCGTCAGTGCAAGGTTAAATTACCACAGCGTCAGCACAAAGTTAAAATACAACAGCGTCAACACATAAAGTTAAGAAACAACAGCGTCAATACATACGGTTAATATACCACCGCGTCAACGCAAGGTTAAAATACCGCAGCGCCAGCGCAAGGTTAAAATACCACAGCGCCAGCGCAAGGTTAAAATACAACAGCGTCCATACACAAGGTTAAAATACCACAACGTCAATACAAAAGGTAAAATTACCACAGCGTCATTACACAAGGTAATTATACCACAGTGTCAATACAAAAGTTAAAATACCACAGCGTCAATACAAAAGGTTAAAATGCCACAGCGTCAATACAAAAGGTCAAAATACCACAGCGTCAATACAAAAGGTTAGAATACCACAGCGTCAATACATACGGTTAAAATACCTCAGCCTTATTTCACAAGGTTAAAAAAGCATAGCGTCAATACAAAAGGTTAAAATACCACAGCGTCATTTCACAAGGTTAAAATACCACAGCGTCAATACAAAAGGTTAAAATACCACAACGTCAATACAAAAGGTAAAATTACCACAGCGTCATTACACAAGGTAATTATACCACAGCGTCAATACAAAAGGTTAAAATACCACAGCGTCAATACAAAAGGTTAAAATGCCACAGCGTCAATACAAAAGGTCAAAATATCACAGCGTCAATACAAAAGGTTAGAATACCACAGCGTCAATACATACGGTTAAAATACCTCAGCCTTATTTCACAAGGTTAAAAAAGCATAGCGTCATTACAAAAGGTTAAAATACCACAGCGCCATTTCACAAGGTTAAAATACCACAGCGTCAATACAAAAGGTTAAAATACCACAGCGTCAATACACAAGGTTTGAAATACTACAGCGTCATTTCACAATGTTAAAATACCACAGCGACATTACAAAAGGTTAAAGTACCATAGCGTCAATGCACAAGGTGATAATACCACAGCGTCATTTCACAAGGTTAAAATACCACAGCGTCAATACACAAGGTTTGAAATACCACAGCTTCATTTCACAAGGTTAAAATACCACAGCGTCAATACACAAGGTTTAAAATACCACAGCGTCATTTCACAATGTTAAAATACCACAGCGTCAATACAAAAGGTTAAAATACAACAGCGTCAATACAAAAGGTTAAAGTACCACAGCGTCAATGCACAAGGTCATAATACCACAGCGTCAATGCAAAAGGTTAACATACCACAGCGTCAATACAAAAGGTTAAAATACCACAGCGTCAATACATAAGATATACACAAGGTTAAAATACCACAGCGTCAACACAAGGTTTGAAATACCACAGCGTCAATACATAAGATATACACAAGGTTAAAATACCACAGCGTCAATACATAAGATATACACAAGGTTAAAAAACCTTAGCGTCAATAAACAATGACGTCATATTTAATCGTATCAATTAACAATTAGCACCATGTTTTACCGTCAGTTGTTAAGGGTACGTTTAAATTATCTACGCCCAGCGTAATAAAAGGAAGTAGCCTTTATAATTTATTATAATGAATTTGGTATTGTTAATCCTTTATACTACCACATCCATAATAATAAATGATAAAGGTTGATACATGTGGAACACTAGATGACGTTCGCCCATGTTTTATATGATTAGGGTAAATTGACACTGATTCCGATGAAATAGGTAGATATACACTTGTAGCTTACTTCCTTTTACTACGCTTGGCGTATATAATTTAAACGTTAATCCTTAACAACTGACGGTAAAACATGGTGCTAATTGATAACTGATACGATCAAATATGACGTCATTAAGGTTATTGACCATGAATATTAACCATTAGCGTGTCATATATATTTTGATAAATTAAATGAACGTACCTTTCGTTATGGATGACGTTGAGAATGTCGGTGAGCGTCGATTGCATTCGTCCTATAAGTTCCCGCTTATTAAGGATATCGTTCACGTACCTAGAAATTAAATAAAATAAAAGTGAGAATATAATATGTAAGCTAATACCTACTAGTTTTGCAAATTGTATGGTACGTATATAGCAACGGTGAGAGGGGAACGAAATAGTGTGTTCAAAGGCAATGCATGTTACCAAGGAAACGATCACAGATTCAACATCGTATCTTGCACTCATGCAAATGCAACTGTTTTACATACATTTTTCAGGAATAAATTCGCATAGAACCAAACATAGCAAATATGATATTGTAAATACAAATATAATTTTCTTAAGTTTGGTATTGCGTTGCATGACTATATCATGAGACTACCAAAGAAACAAACAATGTCATACTACTTTCAATATAAACCTTTTTCAATTAGAAATGACGTCATTTGTTCAATGTGATTGAACATTGAGCGTTGCACAATTAGGATCATTTCATTTAACACTTGCATACACATGCAATCGCACACAGAAGCACACGTTCTTTGTAAACCTTCCGTTGCATTATTATTACTTGCAATAATTACACAGAAGAAACATGTTGAGATATCAACGAACCTTTAAATCAAACACCTCACATGTTAAGAAAATCTTTGAGTATTATCTTTATGAAGTGCGCTCATCTGTTCCATATTGGTAATACTCTAACAAATATAGTTGCAGGTCAGAAGGCGAAAATTACGTAACATCACGGCTAAATACTGTGTTCAACAGGTACCTCATCACATAACTCAGAGTTTAGAGCCTACTTGTAATGTTTTGACATAGGGAGACGGAAAATCAAAAATAGTATAATAAATACTGTATACGGGTATAGCACGCTTCCATGTACACAACGTACATGTATACGTCCTAAATAGAATAAACAGTATATCTATATATATAATTCAATTTCATGACATTTATGGAAAAAAAATGATAAATTTCAAAAAACCCAATAGAAAATGGAAACGTCGTTCATTTTCTTTTAACATAATATGATCAATTTTGTTTTAGAAATAAACCATCCAATTTTTCATTCAAATTGATGAAGTTTTCAATATTTGCTACCGTGGCTTTATATCATGGCCTCACTATTCTGACATCAGAATATAATCTGAAGTCTGTAACATTACTTTTTCATTTCACAAAATTATTATTCAATACTTCATCTTATACAAATTCAAAAGGAATTGGGCAACAGGCGTTATGTCTATACAAGCCCTCTCCTATGGTATGGATAATGCATTTTATAATATATTAATTGTGAAATTATTTGAAAGTTTTCTCTCACCTACTCCACAAAGATGGATTATGATACAGACCAGTAAAAAAAAATGGCGTGGTTCTGGCAGACAGCCATAGGCTTAGCAGGATTTTAACTTTAAGACCGATATCATTCACATAGAATTAGAGTTTCAACTAGATAGTAAATCTATTTGAGAGTGCAGATGGAATACATGATGAAGAATATAGGATGCTGTTGATATAAGAGGAGTTGATTCTTGGTCACCACGTGGAGCTCTATGCCATTATCATTCTAACCCCGATCTAGTGATTCTGTTCCATAATCATTCTTAACAATACTTCATTGTCATGTGATGACGTATAGTTATATATATGTATTGTAAAGTGCCATACAATCATTTTGTGAAGGGAATACAGCGAGTTACATATATGTTATAATATAATTGGATAATGAATCAGTGAAGAATCTATTTTAGCAGCGTGTTGTTTACACATTAATTATACAGCAGAACAAATAAACACACATTGACACGCATCTAGCAAACAATACGTGCAATCATCAAGTTACAATAAGTACCTACAGAACAATACAAACAAAAGTAACACCAATCACGAGTTAGAGTAATGATGATTGACAAGCGCCTACCACAGAACACAGGTAAAATCAGCATATATACTGATTCGAGGCACTTGGCGAATAAAACAGGCAAACGCGAGTTACTAGAAATACACTTGTCAATAATACAGGCGTCTAGCGAAGAATACAGGCAAGTACGATATTAGAATTGAGTTTCAGCTGCCCAGTGAACAGTATAGGAAAAACAACATTACTAGCGAGTTACATGTGCTTCTTAAAGGCGGAAAGTACAGTCAACAACATCATTCAAACAATATTCCAGGCGCTTAGCGAACAATACAGGTGCCAATGACTGACAATATCCTATAGAACAATACCGGTAAACAAAGTTCCAATGACTGACAATATCCTATAGAACAATACAGGTACAATACACACATTTTTATAATACACAAGATAATAGAAAAGCATCTATCGAACAATGCAGACAGGAAACAATGACTCGCAGGCGCCTAGCAACCAACGCTCCTAAAAACAACATGAATACTGCGTTACATGGTCCTAGCGAACAACGCAGACAAGACAACATGGACACAGATGCATAGGCGTCTATCAAACAACCCATACGAAGACAACATGCATAATGCGTTAGAGGCACCTAGCAAGCAGCATATACAAGAAACATACTGAGTTAAAGGATCTGCTAAACTATAACGATGAAAACAAATAAACAACATCTGTCAAACGCTTAGCAAACTATACCGACAAAACCAACGTGTATACTTATAAAAAGGCTCTTATGGTTATGAATGCGTTCTTAAAAATGAAATCAATCAACACCTTCAAATTTTTGACTTAAATTTTGAAAATTCGGTTGTTCTAGATTGCCAGACGATTGCAAAAACAGCAGGTTGGTAAAATCCGGAACCCAATGTGCACTTTTTTCTTACCTTTTTTGCAGAAGTGTCCGATTCTCTACACTCCTTACTGACCGCTTTCCCGGACTGTTTGGGTTACTGACCACGTCTATGAACCCCTCGATAGGGTCAATGTAACCCATAGAACAGTCTGTAGCAGACACCAGACAGGAAGGCGCTTCACTATCAAAAAAAGACGCATATAAGTCCATGGAAAGACAGGCGAAAGGGCAAAAGTACAGACAAATAAATAGAAAATGAAGTTGGACAAGCGTCCTAATTTTATAACATTTCATTAATCATTTGCATTAGTTTTATATCTTTCTTTTATGAATGATGCAAAAGCTATTCAACCGGAAATGTCAGTTCATGGAAAAAGGCGGGAGATATTTTCTAGCGTACTCATCAGTACGCTTACTGTGAAATCACTCATTTTCATTGGTTTTCAATTTTGGTGGATTCGTGGGTTATCTTCATCCACGAATTCAGAGTTCCATGAAGTAATTTCAATTTTGATATGCATGAAGCAATTTTGCGTTAGAGTTGGTACTCGTAATCCACGAATTCATGTACCCAGGGAATGGTGTTTTGTCAGAAAAACCACGAAATTTTGCCCCAATGAAAATATCTGTTTTCACAGTAGCCTGTGAAAACAACATTTTAAATTTACGTTTTACCAAAAATTTCACACTTTTAATTTGGTTACGTGTTATCTACCATACACTTGTCACATTAAAGTAGCATACTTAGATTTTGTGTACGATACAGTACACAAAGTTAATGGACATAACAGTCTAAGTTTTACATTACTGAGCGTCCTATACTTACTCATTTAAAAATTTCTTTAGTCTCCGTACCGCTCGCACCGCATCTACAAGCTCCACGCTGACGTCATCAAGGTTCGACACCAAACTGAAAATTCAATTCTTGATTTTGATCAATCCAAAAAACAAAGTGTTTTTTTGTAAAAACAATGTCAATGATTATATGTTACAGCATCACAGCACGAGACGCAAACACATTGTTCAAACAAGTTACGACAATTACCTGTAGGATATGCTCCATAGATCAAATATTACTGAGTAACTGGGACAAAGGTCGAGTGTTATATTGGATATGACATTTTGTTAGTAATAAAGTCGAGTGTTTGACAATATCATAATGACCTTTGTAAATATCTGACGGCTTTATTACAAGACAAAAATCAATTAATAAGAAAATGACAATGAACAGCTCCTAGAGTGATTGGTCTTTAGATATATAACCGATGATAGGCTTTATGATAATTGACATCCATACAGGAGTTGATTTGTCACCAGATGGCGCTAGTAGATAATGTTTACCACCATATGGTAAGTAATCTTTTCCGGCCAGATGGCGACCAATCATTTCAGCTCATTGACTTTCTCAACCGTGGTTATATCTGCGGCTTGATTGTCAGTTCGCCAGAGTTTAATTGCTCCGAATGCTCGCAAGAGATTAAAGACATTTGAGCTAATTGTAATTATTAAAGTTAGATATGAATATCCTGTCTAGTATTTAATATCAATACTGCAAATGACCTTAATTTAAAATTGTTGAAAATATTTGCAAATGACCTCTATATTAAATATGTTTCGTTGATTTAAAGAAGTATAATTATATTCCTTTCGATTAATTTCCACACCGATTGCATGGTATTTGTAAAGCTGGCTCTTTCAACGGTAATTAAAAAAAATAAACATAAAAAGAGAAAAATAATCGGTTTTTGAAAAATAAACGAAATAATGAAAACAATAAACGGTAATGGTCCACCAGTGTTAGTACATGTTAATACAGAATCATGCCTCTCATGTGTTTTGTCGACAAAATAAACAGACCGATTTAGTCAAAGAGAAAAAAGGTAAACATGTAGCTATTTATGACGGAGATGTATCGGACATTTATTTCGATTATGTTTTACAATGAAGTTCCTAATGCCAATGGGCAATGTTTAAAGGAATAGATTAATGACTTTTGGTCTATCGACCAAAGTCTAGATATATAGTGCCAGACGTTATTTTTCTATGGATGTTGGTTTTCCGTGGCTCTCGTACGCCCATGCAAAGTTTTGTGGCTGTTTTAGAACGATTTGCCTCGACATAAAGCCTTTACTTTTTAGAAGATATTTATTTTTTGTCATGAAAGAGAGGTTGGGCTAGGTGAGTTGGAGCTGCTTTTATGATTTTTGTTTTCTTCTTGCTTATTTTTCATGTTTTGTTATTGCTCGTTTACGGGATTTTCGTCCTATATTTACTCTTGCACCTTAAAAAGGGATACCCAACGTGCTACATTATTTTAGCTCACTGATCTGTCGGGTACCTTTACGCGAGATTCGCGGAATTTTCACATAGCGATGTATAAATCCTAGCGCAAACCCAATGGTACATTCGTGTTATGATTGCTATTCTATTCTGTCGATTCCTTGTACATGAAATATAAACCACATTGTGGGACTTCCATGTTTACGCGGAAGAATTCAAACGTAGCTTTAGGAGTGAATAGGCCTTATTTATTTAGTTTAAACTGTATTTATTTCTGGAAATATACAATGCATTATATTTTCAATATATACTCAACAACGATTCGGAAACAAGTACTATAAGTACTATACAATGTCCGTTTCGTTACGTTAGATTTACGATACTGACAGCAGATATAGTAATCATTAAATCATATTGAAATAATTAGGTTATAATGCATATACATAAAATAATTTCGTAGAATGGCAGAAATATAAAGGGGACATGTAAGCAATGTAACAATTTTCGATGAATGTGAATAGTGATACTCAAGTAGGAAATGACGCCTCGGAATGATGTACGCCTAAACACAAACAAAATGAGAAACTTGTTCATAATATGGTTTCATGCCCATTGCGCTCACTCATACTGTTAGCACATCTGTTACATAGAAAACAAATTAAGATAAGTATTCATGCGTTGATTATCATATATTTTCAGTTAAAACGCTTGCTTTGCATGATATAATTATGTACAGATGTAAAAATATCAAGATTAACTGCTGCCGGTAAATTTATATCACCATATAATAACAAATTAGTTGTGGTGTTGAGGGGTAGTGATAATAAGTAAGTTTGCCGTAAAACATTATAGTTCGGGCATATGAGTAAGTATTGGATATTATCCTCTATTTCCCCGCATGTACATAGTGGACTTTCTACAAGTTGTCTTTTAAATAGGTGGTCATTTAGAGTGCTGCATGATAGTCTTAGTCTGGTATGGTATATTTGGGCAATTCTTTTTCCAGAATAGTAGTAAGAAGGAGGGGACGGTCGTGCATCTTTTTCGTGGTATTTCTTGAAATGTGATAAAGAGGAATTTGTACTAATTTCAACTGGCATATTTTTCCAAGATGATATAGTGGAAGGTAAAAAGGATGACATATAGTAACTAGCTTTGCAACGGAGAGATGAAATATTATTTGATTGACGAGTACTATGCCTATGGGTATCTGCTATTTGCGGTTGGATAAGGATGGATAGATATTCAGGAGTTAGATTATGTACCATTTTACAAAATTGAATAAGTTTATGCTTTTGGCGTCTTTCAGTTAGTGTACTCCATCTTACTTCAATTGAGAGTTTGTTTATACTGGTCAATTTAGTAGCCCCATTTACAATTCTGGTCGCTTCTGCATTAATTTGTTCTAATTGCTTCTTTAAATGAACAGAAATATTATCCCATATTTGTTTAGCCCATGACCTGATGCTCGTAAATTATAACAAAATTGAAAAGTTTGGTGCGATAGAAAAATAACATATTTCCTATATTAACTAGCTACATTTCTAGATCGGGTTATCTCAGTGCACGTGGAAGGCAAAGATTCTGTAACATCGCAACCTTTGCTTAGATTTTTAAGATTTTGTCACAGAATCTAAGCCCTTGACTGAGATATCCCCATCTCGCTCAGATACAGGTAATCGAGTTGATCAATCCTTTGTTTATTGACTTATTTATTGATATCTGGTGTCATAATTAGTTATGCATTGTTCAAACAAAAACTTTAAAAGAATATTTGTTCATGGTTTATTTTATGTACACTTTATACAGGAACTTATACAACTTACTATAACAAGATGAAGTTTAACTCATCGCTTAATGCTACATGTTATACAACAAATACTAGACATGGGAAGCTACATATCACCAGTTGAATATAATTTTCCTGATCTTTTTTTTTATTCATTAATGTTTAAAACACATTATCAAAAAATTCCTTCATACGGCGCTTGGATTCTGTCTTCGCTGTGCTTGAAATACGGTAAGCAATACTCTGCAACTATATTAAAAGCACGCGTCTAATACATAATTTGGTATATTGTATTTTATTATGTTACTTGTTTCGTCGACTTTATTTTAAGGACTCGACAAAGCTTCGTAAAATACCTTGTATAAAATGTTTAAACCGAGTCATGACTTGTCTCGAGACAGAAGGGGCTTGTTTACTTACGCTCGTGTTCCCTTGTGGAGGTCCTGTGCGTGGGCGGATGCAAACAAACCCAAAAAAGAGGCGAAGATAAGACAAGCGCATGCGTCAACCATTCTAGTGTAAACTGTCCGTAAAATGAAAAATCTGAAAAAGAAAATATACTAGAGTTAAGAAGAATCATTGACTATTAAAGAGTATGAAAACAGAATGCTATGTGTTTTGTATTTGTTTTTTAAGAAAAGCCAACAATATTTCTGATAACTCATTTGAATACATGATACAAATAATTTCTGACTGGTACCGTAGTTTATATACACATGTAAAGTCTACCTGAAATACTACGTGTCACTTTTCACAGATAGCCGAGTCCAATAATAATTTTTTTTATCGTAGCTCGGTTCATTAAGAGTTAAATGACTCGTTCGTATAGAAGAAATGGAGATTTGACTCATAGGAATTGGAATAGTACCCTTGAGTTTGCAAATGTTTTCCTTAAAATTTTTGATGTAAGAGGCCGGAATGTCCAAGTTTACATACATACACGTACAGAGTATATATATGAAAGATCTTTACCTTGTCCAAAATATGAAATACAAAATGAATATTAAATAAAAAACACGATTCTCACGGCGATCACAAAATGTAAACGTCGCCTCACATCACTGTTGAGAAGGACGTCATGCTATTATTTTCATGATGACGTCATAATTAAATCCTTGTTCGTTCATTACCGTGTGCATGTAATATTTATAATTCTGTACCATTTTCAGTAGATGATAGAAATAAAGTCTGACTCATGCTGAATTTTTGTTTTGGTCGGTGTTTGGGTTGATAAATACACCTAATGACCAGAGCCAAAGACAATAAATGTAAAGAATTTACTTTGAAAATGAAATCACATCCATTCCTTCACATGATCGCATACATCTTTCCCGCTACGTCACACACGCATAATCTTAAACTATACCGGAAGTTATTTCCTCACGTAAATGTTCACACTCATTGAGAATCTCGAGAAAAATCTGAGTTAGTTATAACCTGATATTGACTTTACGTGTATTTGAATAAACGTATTCCATGACACATGACAAGAATGGGGCAATACATTGGCAATCTTGAATGGAACTTAGTTATAGAGGCGGGATAGTCGGCGGAAAACTCAATGTTCGTATTTTTCAGAGAGCGCTTGTTTGCGGAAAATACGCGAACGCCATTGTTCTGATATGTACATTGTTAGTATAAAAGATCTCGCGTTTCCCATGCTTGTGTATCTATCAAATTAACACTTCTAAAAAAGCAAAAAGTGCCAAGCCAGAAGCCGTATGTTTTATTAAGGATCGTCTGACCGAAAGCTGACTGAAGGCTGGTGTAATTATATGTGTTAGGAGAAGATGTTTGATCATTTTCTGACTATTGTATAAAATGCTGCGGTTAAGGAACTCTCCGCGAATAAAACACAAGGTGTAAAATCATCGTTTCTATAGGCAATCTTTGTCACCTGACAAAATACCTTAAATAACGAGCAAGCTTGTTAACGAATGACTATGCATGTTTGAACACTGAGAGAACTTTTATGTTGTTAACCCAAAACAGATAATGAATCCCACATTGTAGCACAGATAAAGGATTCAGCATTGTTGATGTAAATTAAATCATGTGTTAATCTAAATACAACGTAATTGCAAGTACTGAATTGAAGTACTACGCAAACTTGTTTTTTCTTTCAAAAACATTGAAAGAATGGATCACATTAGTGGCTCTAATTAACACATTAGGACTAATGCTATTTAGATGACAATAAGTAAACAAATATTCCAGAAAACATAGGCTTATAGGAAAAAAATCGTCGTAGATAAAAGGGCATTATAAAAACTGTCCGACGCTGTAGATCAATTTGGCTGCTTCATCAGCGTCTCTTAGCAACGACTAAAGAAGAAAACTTCTGGTTCTGCAGGGGTCGCACATAAGTTGCCTCATATCCATGTAGGAAAACCCCTGGTATATCCTTTCTCCAAACTGGATTCTACATTTGTAGTTGAACATTGTCTTATTATGATTTGATTGTAACATTATATAAGTAGATCTGACAGAATGATAACAACTTTTAAATGGAATATTTCATGTCTTGTTTTATAATATCATGAAATGTCAATATTTTGCGCAAAATTTCTAAATAATTTTGATAACTGAATTAATTAATAAGGTTGTTATGTTTCCATGTTCATGTTATCCAACCATGTTATTTACTTTTACATTGTTGCTAACTCACTGCCGTAATACACTAAACACTGCAATATTCTAAATTCAATGACATACGCAACACTGTGATATAAACAACAGACTATACCAAACACTATATAGAACAATGTAATACTCGTTAACTTAATGCTATACTAAGTTTTGTAGTGTTCTAAACTATAATAATCTACGTCTGTGGTATACTCAATAAATTACTTAATATTGTAATATATCAGATTATAATATACTTCACTCTGTAATAATATTAATACTTTATTATACATAGCATTGTAATATTAAAATTAAATGATATTTATATATATATTATATACTGAATATTGTAAAATGCTAAATTATAATAAACTTAGCCCCATAAAACACTCAATAGTATAAGTTACTCAGTATTGTAATATACTAAAATGAAATGTACCAGCTTCTGAAAGATGCTCAAAAGTTGTATATCTGACATACTTAACATTGCTTAATACTAATTGGTGAACATATGGAATATGGTTACTTCTAATTTACATATTTATGTAATATATTAAACATTTAGATACAGTTGAATCTGTATAAGCGACCACCCAAGGGAAAATAAAAAACCGGTCGTTTAAGAAAAGTGGTCGTTTAATAAAGTTTAATAATATTTTGTACAGAATATTACTCAACTGACTATTACCAAACGACTCCTTATTCAGACAACTGTTAATGTATATTTAATATTGTAATATACTAAAATGGAATGCACTAACGTCTGTAATATGATCAACACTTTTATATAATCAATATTCAGTTTATAACAAAAAAATCTGATATACTTGACATTACCATATACTCAATTTCTTTATCATATTCAACATTTTTAAACATTCAATATTGTTATATAATAAATTATAATATATTTAACTCTGTAATATACTCAACAGTATAATGTATCCATTATCGTCATATACTATATTTGTTAACGATGAGTATAATCTTTTATGTACTCAGTATTTTAATATAATTAATGATGATATTAACATTTTATTGTATTTAATAGTGTAATAGACTAAATTTAATAAATCGAAATGAGCAATCTACCCATTTTGTGTCGGGTGCTAGAAAATTCTGAAAGAATGGTAAAAATTTCGAAAATCCTTATGAAAGCACATGTCACTCTAATAAAACATAATGTATTGTACTCAGCATTTCAATATGTTAAACATTGTTAAATCTTTACAATTAGATACGACACAATTGTGATGCAATAAAATATTAATACCATAACAATGACAGTAGCATTTGTTTTGAATATTCCTATTATTCAATATAATATTTTGATATTGAAACTACTTCCCGAAATATTGAACCAAACATCAATGTACGACAAAATAGCGTCCGAAACGAAAGATGACGTCACGTTAACTTCGTGTTAAACAGCGCTGTGAAACATTAAGAACCCATGCACAATCCAATCCGTCGATTTCATCAGAGGTTTACAGCCAAAATAAGGATCCGGTTATTACGGTAATATCTCATTCTTGTTTTGTAAAATTTGAACTTGTTTTGTTTGGCATTAAAAACTGACTATGTCACTTTAGTGGTATTTAGCGAGTATGTAAATATATAAAGATATATAGAGGTTTCCAACGAGTGATGGTTGGTCAAATTAGTGAACTTGCAATTGTATAAAGATACGATGTTCACCGAGTGTGTTTTACAATTGGAAAGTTTACTAAAGAGAGTTAGGTAAACATGATAATCAACCATCACGAGTTTGGGGACCTGTTTCTCTGACAAAGTTTATATATTTTATCTAGAAAATTGTATGTTTCAACCATTCAACAGTTGCTATGAACTATGACGTCACAGTGGAAAATGACGTTGGAAAGCAGCATTGTTACTTAATGTCATAATTAGAAGATTGATCAATGGTCAAACGTCCAGGGTGTTACCCACTAGTGGATAACCAAAATGTTTACCAACTCCTAATTCAATGAGTCGAGAATAAGGAAACAGGTAATGGTCGTGGGAGAAATGGATATCTAGATTTCAGACAATGGAAATTCGAACACAATCCATCAAATCTGGTCCCTGTAACATGTCTAGTTTATAAAACAAATGTATTTAATTTTACAGATGCAAACAATTATACCCCGGGTCTTTCTAAGTTTTTGATTTTAATTCTTTTTACAAAGAAATCTAAACGTGAGTCTGTTATGAGGTTAGAAAATATTATAGTGACAAGGACACAAGTAACAACTGGAGACGTACGGACGCCTCTGTCAGACATTAACAAAAACATAAACATTCCTTGAACTTAGTAAAACTTGTCTCGGTAAATAAAAACATCAAATCCTCTGTTGTTTCAAAAACTGTAAATATCAATGGCGTCATTCAACGTACGCATTGAATCCATTGTTACTTGAAATCGATAGAATTCGTGCATTTTTTAAGTTTTAAAGCTGTTTTAATGCATCTTTAAGTGACGATAGGCGATTCTACATGCTGGTGTACAATCGAGTATGTCGTTAAGTCGACAGATTTCCGACGTCAGATTCCTGGAAATTTAATGATACAGACATTTTAGATCGATAACATGTGAATATCTAGGGATATTTATTATGACAATAGTTCTCCCTTTATAGTTTTCTGTTATAGCTATTATGTTCCTATAGGGATTAACGTCCTCGTCTCAATAGGGTAAAATAAAGACTGGTGCCTACGACGAGACCTCCGAGAGAGAAAAAAAGAGTAGGAAAGAGAGAAAAGAAAACATAAAATCAATCTTGCCTTAGTGTGCCATCAGCAGAAAACCTTCGATTATGCCAATAATTTTAGCCAATCCTTGCTCCTACTGTAGGGAAACACGATGTTTTGTTTCCTCTGCGTTAATTAATCGAAAAGAAACAAAGAACCGCGATTCCCTACTGTAAGGGCTGTACATATTTCATTATGCCGAAAACCAATCTTTCAATCAAAATCAAATCACAGTAGTAGAGATGATCAGGTTGGCCGCCATTGTTGTGGTTTGTTTCCGTCATTCGGAACTAAGTTGTGGTGGCCTTTGCGGGTTTTTCTAGAGAGGCTTCACATCATGGAAACGTGAGCGCGTGAGGGCGACATGTTTTATTGCCCCGTCATGTGACTAGTATCATCCAATCAGATACGCTGTCTTAAAGATGAGGTTTATTAATATATGGTATTTATGGAACGAGAACAGAATATTAAAGAATGAATTAAATATACTAAAAATAAAATTTATCTCTAAGAAATTTCACAAGAAAATTCGTGCTGTATTGATTAATGTGAACACAGTTGGAGACTTATATTATCAAATATATAAATCTGTATCCTGCCATTGTTATGCATTGCGAAAGCAAATGTTGGTACAGGTATGAGTTTATAACACTATTTGCTATTGTAACGTCATCGATTTCATTGTTGAAAACACTTGATTGGCTATTCAAAATAAATAAATAAATCATAACAACTCTATCAAAATTTAAATAAAAATAAGAAATATTTTAGCAAATATTGCTATGGTCTTATACAGCACATTTCTATTACTGACAAACTTACATAAAAGCCCATAAAAATGAGTAGGTCTGAGTAATTAACAACTGGGGGTTGTGTACTGTCGTTATCACTGAAGTGCTAAGTACACACATCAAATTTAGTTATTTTCGTCTGTCTGCTGAAAAAGAAAAGGATATCAGCGATAGTTGCACAAATTATTTCGTCTGCAACGTCGCTATTACTCCAATTTACGTGACACGTATATAAAGAATTACTTTATTTCAATCTGTTGTCTATACCCGATCATAATATCATTCTTACTTATTAGACCTATGTATATACATGTGTGTCATGACCTTTCAATAGACCGTGAATGTAATAGGACCATTTACATGACATAAGCCGGGACCTTGAATCAGAATGTCGTGAAGAAACTAGTATGGTACAAATTGTACAAACGACCAATTGTATGTCCTCGTATGTCACAATACAAATCAGGATAATGAAAATATATCAACGACAAACTTTATGTCTCCCCTCGTATGTCACAAACAAATCATTATAATAAAATATATAAAAGACCAATTTTATGTCCTTTTATGTCACGAAGATAGTAAAGTTGTATAAATGACCAAATTTATGTCCTTTTATGTCAAAAAGATAGTAAAGTTGTATAAATGACCAAATTTATGTCCTTTTATGTCAAAAAGATAGTAAAGTTGTATAAATGACCAAATTTATGTCCTTTTATGTCAAAAAGATAGTAAAGTTGTATAAATGACCAAATTTATGTCCTTTTATGTCACAAAGATAGTAAAGTTGTATAAATGACCAATTTTATGTCCTTTTATGTCACAAAGATAGTAAATTTGTATAAACGACCAATTTTATGTCCTTTTATGTCACAAAGATAGTAAAGTTGTATAAACGACCAATTTTATGTCCTTTTATGTCACAAAGATAGTAAAGTTGTATAAATGACCAAATGTATGTCCTTTTATGTCACAAAGATAGTAAAATTGTATAAACGACCAATTTTATAACCTCGAATGTTACGAGGAAATCAATATGGTAAAGTTGTATAAACGACCATTTGATAGCATCGTGTGTCACGAAAAAAACAGAATTATAAAGTTGTATAAATGACCATTTTTTTGTCCTTTTATGTCACGAAGATAGTAAAGTTGTATAAACGACCAAATTTATAACCTCGAATGTCACGAGGAAACCAGGATGGAAATGTTGTATAAACGACCAATTTTATATCTTCGTATGTCACAAAGAAATCAGGATGGTAAAGTTGTATAAACGACTAATTGCATTACCTCAAGTGTCACGACGAAATCAAGATTGTAACGTCTTACAAACGACAAATTTTATAACCTACCTCCTATTTAAAGAGAAAAGCAGAATGGTAAAGCTATATAAACGAGCAATTTTATAACCTGGTAAACACAAGCTTTTGAAAAATACATTAAATATTTTTGAAAGCAATCGATAATAGACTTCCTTTCCTCGAAATACCCTTCTCCTACGTTGATGCCCCCGAGCATCGACTGGTCGATGTATTGTATGTTTGTTTGAAGATCTGGCTTACAGTCATCAATGAATTAGTTTGTTTTGGGCTAAACGTCCTCGCAACAGCTTGGTTCTTGTTAGTACGTCATAACCATCAACGAAAATGCATTGGTATTTGAAACTCTATATACTGAAAGGGCACGTAATGTTTCACTTATTAACGCCTACGAGTCCAGTTGATACGACAAGGGAACAGTGGTGAGGACTGTGTTTTAACACCGAGCTAAACATCACATAAATTAGCATTAAAATAAACACGGTTCGATTTCACGTAAACAGATGTTTTGTAATACAGGAGTGTATTCTAGGCTGAACTTGTAGTATGCAAATGGGCGAATGCAACAATTGGCCCCCTAGAAATGTAATTGAATGCTAAGCAAGATCATTCCATTAACCGGTGGATACAAGTATAATGTAAAAATGTGAACCTTAGACAATCGTTCGTGTTGGTAAAGAGATATTATTGATCAAGACGATTCAAGTTTCACAATACTTTTAAATTTATGTGACATTGTGTACTTATTCACATAGCGCAATCTTTTTGAAACATCATCATTTGGGCATAGCCGAACAATGTTTGTTTATTCCTACGACTGCGGTTACCGAATTGTTAGGTAAAAGTTCGAGTATGAGGCCTCTCTTGAATTTTAGAGAGAAAAAAATATTGTAGTTTAACGTTATTTTAATTTTGTTTCTGTTTATGGTCTAAATATTTGAAACCTAATATTAAAACAATTGTCATATTGCATTATTTTCTCCATAAGTAATAAAGAGGAAGACGAAATTTTAATCAGTGTATCTGTAAACTTAATGTTATCTTCTTTGATGAAAGTAATTTACCAAATTACTTTAAATGCAGGTAGATGTATATGTAACTAACATGCATGTGATTGAACCTTCAAAATTTGGTAATAGATAAAGTTTGCCAAAATATAAATTTTATTGATGCAACTGGTTCGTCCTTCTAGGACTTGTCGGCGATGCTAGGGGCATGTGTAAGTCTTTGCCATGGTCATAGTGCCTTTCAGAACATTTATAAAACAAAGATTTATTTGACAATCAATTTGGCGTACTTACCTGAGGAGTGGCTGCGAACTTGTTTGTTTTTAAATCTTATTTATATGATTGTTTCTTACCTCATAATGTTTAATGTCAGTGGCTTCTTCAATCTCTTCGATAACGCAGATCACAATGTAATACAAAACAGGTAAGCAGATCACCTGTGTCCAAATCTCTAATTAAGACCGAAATGTCAAGGTAACACAAAAATCCAGCAATGTTGCTAAAGAAACACTTATAAGACTTACAAACTTAAAGTTGTCCAGAGAAAAAAATGGAGAGTTTCTAAAACAGCTCTTCAAATCCCAAACTTGAATAGAAGAACAAGTCACTGACTGAATCCATACTGATCCTGCTGTTTCCAGAGTATAACTTTGACTGTATGGTAATACAGCGTACTGCAATTTTGAGATATAAAGATATAGGCAGCTTGTAACGTTAAAGATTTGAGATATTTAGATATGTTATTCTGAAAGTTATATATATATATAAATATCGTCGCATCACGACCTTCCCTTTATACTCTGGTTAGCCCACTCGTAATCGGTTTCCATGTCGACCGCTACACAGGTGAGTGTGCTTGTGGCTATTTTTGGGTACTCTGTGGTTAAATATAGTGATATCCCTCCCAATTACCTTTCCCATTTTCTAGTATCTTTACTTGTATACATCACTGTAGCGTTAAAGTGTTCCAACCCAACTGATACGGGGAATGAAATATTTCTTCCGGCGCGAAGTCTATGCCGTCAATCTTACTTGACCACTTGAGAGATACGAGCTTATTTAGAAAATGAAGCAGAGAAATCATGGTGTTTACCAAAAATGGGGGTTTGTTTGTGAATTTGTTTGTGAACCACCTTTCCGTAGTAAGGTAACCGATCCCCTAGACCATCGTCACATGATAACGAGTCACGTTTAACAGGTAAACATTCTAAAGTGTCTATCTAACGAGGGTCACGTATTTTCTGGGTTTGTGCAAGTTATGGCCAAACGATTTTTTTTTATCGAACTGATATACAATAATAGAATGATTACATGAAACGCGGTCATGGAAATGATAATAATATTAGACAAAATTGAACTACTTGACTTACAGAAAAATAAAGAATTTGAGACATGAAATTTACGTTACGTTTTCCCGTACCACTTCTAAAATCTATAATTACGCATTTGAAAGTGTATTTTCGCCAGGAATATAGCTCTGATGAATCATTTCTGACAAGAAAAACATACATTTCGGGACTTTTATAAACAAATCGCAAACAGCAACAGTGCTTAGATCGAAAATTCAGCGGATAAGGACCGGAAATCGAACTTTGGATATCAGATGTGTTTACTATGTATCATCTGTCTATCCGACGGAGCTATACGTGGTCAACGGAAGTGGCTCTGCTCAACTGGTTATAGTTTTATCAAAACGAACTAAAATGGAGGTTTGGTTTGATTTGGTTTAGCATTGTTTAACGTCCTATCAACAGCTATGGTCAGTTAAGGACGGCCTCCCCTGTGTGCAAGATGCATGCGTGAAGTGTATGCGTGTGTGTTTTGGGTGGCTGCGATATGTTCGTGTGTGTCTCCTTGTGATAGCGCGGAACTGATGTCGACTTTATTGTGCCACCTTACTGAAACATACTGCCGAAGACACCCAGCAGGACGTTCCACCCGGTCACATTATACTGAGGTCACTGTCTAAACGAAAATAAGAAAACAGTGGAGCATTGATCCTTAATTAGCTATCTCACGAATTTGAAATTTGTTGGTCTGTCTTAAATTTTCAATGGAAATCTTTTATTCTGGAGACGATATAAATCATTTGCGAAAAACAAGGCTTCAAAACCTGATTTTCCCCCTCATTTATACTTAACCAACTAGAGAAAATAAACGCACAATCACATACACCTGTGATTAAGCTGTGATTTGCAACATAGCAAAAAAGAAATAGAATCAGAAAATTACATACACGTATATGGTATAAGTTAAATAGTTTAATATCGGTAGACGTTCGACTCAACGGAACACTGAAAATTCGACTTGGTCAATGCTTTTGTGAACAAGTGACCGTTCTGAGATGTTATGAAATTTTCAGCCACGATTCGTTAACTGCTGCACCATTAAAAAACCCAAGAAATCTAAGTAGTTCTTGATGCATAAATGAACATGTTTATCCTCGAAACAGGTTAGGACATATGGAGATGGCGTCCTTCTATATGCTATATTAAGTTAGTTTTATATAGGATTGCTAATATTTTATATGTTATGATTATGGATATATATATATATGGAGGTATTTCTCACTATGATTGATTTGTAAGTCTGATGTCGATACCTACAGTTAGATATATATTTTATGAACCTAGTGCAACACTTGTATACACATTTATTTTAATCTTTAAATGCTTAATGACAACACCTGTATCGTTTGCGTATTTGTTTGTTTATTTGTTTGGATAACATCCTCGTAACAAATAAGGTACATGTAATATAAACACAAGGATCCAGGCATAAACCATGAAAAGAAAGAGAAGCGAAGTGAATGGCAGAAAAAAACACCAAGCGTCGCAATTGGGGTATGCGATACATTTTTGGTTTCTTCTAAGTGGAAGACAGAGAATAGGGAAAATATATTCTGCATTGTGTCTGGTATTTAGTGCTTATTACGATAACATGCTGTATGATAAAGCAGACATATTCTTTCTATTCTTTTCCCAAACCTGCACAACCTGTTTCGCATCATTACATAACATCACTAGTAATGAAAAATAGTGAATGACTTATTAAAGAAATGAGTAAGCCAATGAGGAAACCAGTACAAAGTGAACCTGTTCTGCACCATATGGTCATTAAAGCAATAGTCACTCTTCGTCGAAGCTCTCGGGCTTAGCCCTTCATCAGGGATAAAATTATCCTAACCTTTATGTCATATCCATATTGGAATACAGGAAGTTCACAAATATTCGTATTCAAATATGAATGTAACATAAGTGTGACTATTGCTAAATATTTTCTTATGATAGACATTTTTTACATGTCTAAAATATTTCGAAACATATAATGAAATATAGCTGTACGGCAAAGATGTCTATTCAACTGTCTCAAACGTTACACAATTTACTGTTTAACTTTTACTCCTACACGTTAGGTTGAACAGCAAGGTTGATCTTCTATCGCTGTGTAGTGCATTATAGAACTTATATGACCGACCGTCTGAATATTTTTCATCTTAAGTCAACGATTGGCAGCACACCAACCATAGCAGTCGAGCAAATCTTAGATAATCAGATGACCGCATCTGGTTTGGTTTTATTTTGTTTCACGTCCTATTAACAGCTTAGGTCATTTAAGGACGTGCCTCAATGTGTTTTGTGTATGCGAGCATGCTTGTGTGTGTGCATATGTGTGCCGGAGACAGGTTATGTTGGTGTATCTGTCTCCTTGTGATAGCGCGGATCTGATACCGACTTTATAGTGCTATCTCACTGAAATACCATGCCGAAGGCATCCAGCACAGAATTCCACCCCGTCACATTATACTGACAACGGGTGAACCAGTTGTTGTCATTACCTTTAATGCTGAACGTTAAGCTTGGAACAACAGCTACCATTTTTAACACCAAGCCAAGCAAGGCGCTAGGAAATAAAAGGTTGTTAGGAGTAGAAAGAAAGATAAAGACCACATCTGCATCTTAGTCTTAAGTACCATTATTTTATATTATACACAACAAATGTACTAGCAAACGTGTCTCAAAGTTTCAAGACCGACTGGTTCCTTTTCTCACTCAGTCCAATGTTGACAAATGGACCAATCAATATTGAAACGTTACCGCACGTTTCAAACGTAAATTGTGTGTTTAGAAGGCAATCGCATGGGGTTTAGTTCAAAATAACTTTTATATTTCCTGTGATAAACCGGTTTACTCCCACTCTTTCTAGCATAGTAATTGTGATAGTTATTTTACTGACTACCTGCATGCATATCATAATTCTAATTGTTTAATGTGCAAGCCCTGATCTTTATAAGCTGTCACATGTACTCTCTTTTTAAGATATATATATATATACCAATATCCACATTTCTGGCAAACAATTTATTAATATAAGATGTTTTGCAATTATGTCTGTGATAATGTTGAAATTGTACTAAGTGATTTTACTAACTAATATTTTACTAACAAGACGACCCTGTGGAAGACACGCTTTGCTTAACAGGATTTATCCTCAGAAAATAAAATGTATTATCATTATTATTAGTATAATAACTTTAATACAAACTGACCAATCTGATTGACGATTTTAGCCGTGATGGTTTTTCCATTATCGAAGCCTTAAAGCGCATCTTTGATCAAAAGATGACACACATGTATTGTGACAATAAGATATATCTATGATCACAAGATGACACCACCTGTATCGTGACAATAAGATATATCTTTGATCACAAAATGACACCACCTTTATCGTGACAGTAAGATATATCTTTGATCGTTAGATGACACCACCTGTATCGTGACAGTAAGATATATCTCTGATCGTTAGATGACACCACATGTACCGTGACAGTAAGATATATCTTTGATCGTTAGATGACACCACCTGTATCGTGACAGTAAGATATATCTCTGATCGTTAGATGACACCACATGTACCGTGACAGTAAGATACATCTTTGATCGTTAGATGACACCACCTGTATCGTGACAGTAAGATACATCTTTGATCGTTAGATGACACCACCTGTATCGTGACAGTAAGATACATCTTTGATCGTTAGATGACACCACCTGTATCGTGACAGTAAGATATATCTTTGATCGTTAGATGACACCACCTGTATCGTGACAGTAAGATATATCTTTGATCGTTAGATGACACACCTGTACTGTGATAGTCAGGTATATTTAGTTGTCATAAGACACACCTGTATATGTTATGTTACTGCCAACAACGAACAAATTGAATTCAGTTTTGAAAAGAGTTAAGTTGTTGTACTTTATCAAAGAAAGACCCATATCGCCGTATAGACTTATTATGTGTCATTGCTTCGAACCTGACGATTTGGCAATGTACTCCAAACTGTCATCAATATATGTCCTACTGTGATTTAAAGATTAATTAGATTTTTCTTCCCGAAATGTGAAAATAATATGTATAATCGAGTACAAATACCTATAAATGCAGACAAAACCTTCAACATTGATGACCAGAAAATGACCTTTGATTAATAAAGTGCTCGTGACATTAGTATAATTATATTTTTGGTGTTTTGATAAGGTACCTCCCATCAATCACAGCAGGCTTAGGACCTTGTTTATACCGCAATAAAAACCAAAGTGCCAATGGCATGGGGATTATCGGGAACGTCTTCTTAATGAGGAACAGCGATTAAGCGGCCTAACTAATTAAAATCTTTTATTACGCTATGCAGAAACCATTTTCCGTTTTTAAACCTAATTTGTTTCGGTAACATCATGATTACTTCGATTTTTCTTTCGTGAGATTAAAAGTAATTTTTTCAACTGGTGTTCCCATGAGAAGATGCTAAACTTGGGCGTTATAGTGAGGGCCTGGTAGTGGGTTAGAGTGTTCGGGGTCGTGAGGTCAGCGTCAGATTGTGTCGTGAAGTGAAAGATTGGGTGTGGGGTTGAGGGATACAACGTACGTGGAAGTCAGTGCTGGGAAGGGAAGCTAGAAAATAGAAGTGAAGTTTTTTTTATTATGATTTGCGGAGTAGTATTGTATGTTTGCAAAGTGAGATTTAGGGCTAGTGTGATCGGACTTAAAGACGAGGTTGTGTCAGGATGCATGGCTTAACGATAGCTCTAAAGTGAAATCGAGGTTTAGTGAGGACTGGGGACGTGAGGTTGTGTCAGAGCCTGTTGGATAGAAAGGGCTGGAAACTGAAGCTGTGTCAGAGCAGGTCGGAATTTGAGGGCTGGAAAGTGAAGCTATGTCAAAGCAGGTCGTAATTTGAGGGCTGGAACGTGTTGTTGTGTCCGAGCGGGTCGTTATTTGAGGGTTAGAACGTGAGGTTGTGTCCGAGCGGGTCGGAATGTTAGGGCATGGTTTTGTTAGAAAATGCTGGTAGCCATCCTCGATATCCTGGGGTTACGCTCACTTTCGATCTCTACACCACTGGAATATGTCATAGCAAAATTGAATGAGACAAGAAGACTAGTTCGATCCTTTGATATACATCAAAAGAATCTCGCGGTCGCGTAACGGTAAAAAATGACAGGCTTTGAAGTCGGGCGTCGCTCCTTCGTAATCTTTAAAGGACAAGTATCGGCTTAGTGATTGGTCAGGTTTTCCACCTGTCACCAATCAAATAGCTAGCCGCGTGCCTTCATTTTTGTTATGGCATATTCGAGGGGTGTAGAGAAAGTGAGCGCTACCCTTGGATATCGAGGATGATTTATGTGTAACGAGAAGTTAACCATCATTAAATGAAAGAAGTCTCGTTTGTAAATAAGCTATGCACGTGCATAGTTAAGCAAACCAGGAATCATTCAAATACCGTATCTTCAAAAAACCGTATCTTCAAAAAACAAAAAGCAAAACAAAAAAGTGTTAGCGTTATATATGGTTCCCATAAGCAAAAGTGTGTATGACTGAAATCCATGAGTCAGACATGTAGTCAAAATAACAACCGTAACATTTCTGCAGCGTAGATTTAAATTACTTCAGTAGAACACTTTGTCTGCGTTATTTGTTAAGAGGATGTACTTATTTGGAAATTTAGTTTTTGCCATCTTTTAGCAAAAAGTTTATCTATTTTATTTCAACTTATATTAATCACTCGTATTGTACCGGATGTTTGGACGCGGGGGTCTTAATGTGGAGGAAACTGGAGCACCGGGAGAAAACCAACGTTGGTGGAAGCTAAGTGCGGTATCCACTGTGTCCCCCGACCACCCACCATGCCATCTTATAGAGAACAACTAGAATATATTAATGTATTTTACATTACTCGACAAGACATCCCCCCCCCCTCAAAAAAATACCATTTTGATATCTTTTTACGTTGCTTCGTGTATGTGTGCTGACAAGACTGTACATGAAGTTACACTAAATTTATATATTTTGATATCACTTCATAGAGACTTTAACTAGATATTTGTATAAAATACATTAATAACTATAAATAACAAATATCATGTTGTTGCATTATTTTGATTTGACATTTTTTTTCGGGGATCAGCTTTCCAATGATTAAGATAAGAATTTTTCATTCCACCAAAAGTACGTTTTACCTAGTGAACTTTCACTGACCCTGTAACGTAAATGAATGATTGTAGTTTACTATTTCACCTAGTTAACTTTCACTGACCCTGTAACGTAAATGAATGATTGTAGTTTACTATTTCACCTTGTTAACTTTCACAGACCATGTAACACCAATGATTGCGTATAGTTTACTATTTCACCTTGTTAACTTTCACTGACCATGTAACACTTTGTTAACTTTGATTGTAGTTTACTATTTTATCTTGTTTTACTTTCACTGACCATGTAACACTGTTATACGATTGTTGTTTACTATTTCACCTTGTTAACTTTCACTGACTTACCAGTGTAACACTAAGGGATTTTTAAATGACTGTTGTAATTAGCGCAATATGATTGTCCCTTTAACATATCAAAATGCTTGAAGTTTACACCAACCCTGTAACACTATGAACTGTTTTCAGTTTACATCATCTGCCTGTTCATGTAACACAGGGAATGCTTTTAGCTTACTCTGACTCGGTAGCACCATAACATGTTTATAGTTTGTTGTTGTATTTAATTACTCTGACTGAACCAAATCAAGAAATGCTTGAATTAACTCTTTGAAATAGCATGGAAGGGTTTCAGCTTAATGCTGTATGTTGCATACTGTAACGGATCCTGGTACACAGCAGAATGCTTGTTATTTACTTTACTCTTTGTAACATGATGGTGTGATTTCAGAATACTGCTGTGCAAAGCATACTCTTATTGATCCTGTAACACAGTAGAATGTTAGCAGTTTACTCTGACTCGATAGTACGATGGAATGTTTGCAGTTTACTCTGACTCGATAGTATGATGGAATGTTTGCAGTTTACTCTGACTCGATAGTACGATAGAATGTTTGCAGTTTACTCTGACTCGATAGTATGATAGAATGTTAGCAGTTTACTCTGACTCGATAGTACGATGGAATGTTTGCAGTTTACTCCGACTCGATAGTACGATAGAATGTTTGTAGTTTACTCTGACTCGATAGTATGATGGAATGTTAGCAGTTTACTCCGACTCGTTATCGATAGTACGATGGAATGTTTGCAGTTTATTCCGACTCGATAGTACGATGGAATGTTTGCAGTTTAATCTGACTCGATAGTACGATGGAATGTTTGCAGTTTACTCTGACTCGATAGTACGATGGAATTTTTGTAGTTTACTCTGACTCGACAGTACGATGGAATGTTAGCAGTTTACTCTGACTCGATAGTACGATGGAATGTTTGCAGTTTAATCTGACTCGATAGTACGATGGAATGTTTGCAGTTTACCGCTGTACACGCTCTACTCCATCCTCGGTATCCAGGGGTTTCGCTCATATTCGCTCTCTGCACAGCGAAAGTGAGCGTAACCCCTGGATATCGAGGATGACTCTTTTCTTACCGAATCAGGAAGTTCTAAAGTAGATTACAATTGTTTAACGTTTTACCTGCATTGATGCTGCAACACAATGAAATGCTTGTATTTCACAATGGAGAGAATATTACTTCAGTTAAATGTGGGGAAACCGGGGCCATTCTCTTAGTAATAACGTTTTGGGTTAGAGTGTTAAGCTTAAACGAGACAAGCCTACGAAACCGTCGTACAGCCTGATTTATTTACACTGTAAACTTCGGTACCGTTGTTCGCAGTTTTCGAAACAAGATATTAACTCATTCACCCCTGAAATTCCATAATGAACTATTCCAACCATGAATTAGAAGAGCTCAAATGTGTCTTAAGGGGTGAATGAGTTAAGGTAACAGTAGGGGGGGTCATAAGACACAGAAACGCTGTAAGGACTTGTTTTATAGAACATGTATTATAACATTATGCTCTACCCATCCACCAATGGCTAGACGCATCTCTTTGATACCTGATACAATTGGCTCCCTGTTGTGGTTTCCTTACTAGTTTAAACAATCAAAATCTGTTACGATATAGTATGGAGACGTTGTGAATGACAGTGACCCAGTCAGATTGACTGTCGACTAGCTATATATGGTAAATGTGTTTACAACATAACTGCACAAAAATAATGAAACCAGGGCATTTGGTTCATCTTAGGTGTAATACCATAATATACTGCACCTTAGTGGCATATAAGACATTTTCTGTTCAGTTCAGATTTATTGGATTTCCTCCGTAAATCGAAAAAAATACTCCTATCAGACGTACACTAAATGAAATGTATAGATCTTACGTTCTTCCTGTTCTAGAATAACACTATGGGCTATGGGACAGTCAGTCTCTCGCTGATGCGGGTATATCAGAGAAGTTACAACCAGAGGCTGGACGTACTGTCATATCGGCATTCCGATACTATAGCAGAGAAAGATAATTGTATGTTATCTATTTTAGTAAATCCTGATCAGCCATCTTGGATTCTAGTAATTTTTTCTATTTTAAAATTGTAGAGAAAGGGTTTCGTATACATTGTTAAGGTTGTACACAATACCGTTGCTGTACAAAAACAGGCAATAAACAGTGTTTATAACAAAATTAACTTGAACTGTATTTTTTTTTTCTTCACGGAAATTGAATAAGACGTATGATAAAGCCTGTTAGAAGTCCTTTAACACTATAATCAGCATTGGGTCGTTTGTTCTACAGTCTTCAAACCGACATTTCCCAAATGCTGGTCTTGAAGAGCATAGGATTTCTAAGAAATTGAACCAGCTTGTTCAAAATCATTACTATATAACCTTGCTTGTTACATGCACAATCGTGATAAAAATCAACGGACACGATTTGTATAATATCATATTATATATGTATTATCATAATTTATTAGCATAGTGGCAAAATAAGTGGAATCTGATTTTTATTTGCTTTCATTAGAATTTAAACTGGCAAATCTGACTAACGATGACATACAATGTAGTGTGCCTGTAAAAGTTTAGTTTTAAATGTTATGACAAACGAAGGCCTGTTGTAGATACATTATTTTCTTATTTTGCTATGGACAGGTTTTATGTTTTATTTAAAGCAGTTATATTTTCAGTAAACACGGAAAATACTAAATTTCGAGATAGTTAGATCTGTAGTCGTGTCATTTTAGACATATTCATTTTTATTTTTAAAGACATGAATCCCTCTAACCGTCAATATGTAGCTTCACGTAGAATGATTTATCCTATAGATTACTGTGCAATGGAAAAGACGTAGTAGATCTCATAATTGTTTCATGGGTAACACAATATCCGAATTTATACGGTTTGATCAATTTGTCCATGGTGTTGATACAGTATTAACAACAAATAATATTAAAAAATAAGTGATAAATATGTTGATAAGATATATCTCCTGTTGTTATAGTACCGTTAAAGCAGGGATGAAACATTTCCATTATCCTGGAGAAAGACAACTATGTTTTTTTCCCGGAAAGCAAGTAAGTATATTAAAATTAAAAACGATAAATATATTATTCGGAATTTAATTATTCTCTCTTAATGGTCGATTAAAAGTATTACATATACGAAGTTGCAAGATATTATTTTGCTACATTGATATAAGTCAATAACGATAATACACTTCCCATATTTGGAGTTTAACGCTCGCTAATTAATGATACACTTACCGCTGAAATTCTCCAACAGGTGTTTTCCAAACAGGCGTTAAATGATTAAATGGGTTTCAATAGTCCTCTCATTAGGCTCCTTCCTTGGTATTTTGGTTGCTTATAACAAACACGTTTCAGGCAACTCTCGGTGTCTCGACGAGAAATCAAAATCACTTTTATAAGGCTAAATAGTTGTGGGTTCAATTTAAAACGAGAGGTGTTAGCGAACTCCGATTGATCCGTGTCGGAAATCCTAGGAGTGGCGAGAACGAGCTGTCATAGGTTCCTGTTAACACCAGGGGGCGCGGCAGTTCTCCATCTGGCGAGGGCTCTGATTGTACCGTTACTAGGCACGCTTAGAGAAAACGTTAAAATTGTATTCAGTAAACACTATAGAATGACGTCACATTTTACGAGATTTGATACAAATAATTTGTCGCATTATCTGATCCCGCGTTAATAAGACGAGAAAATGTCATTGAGATACTAATTAATGTGCTCATTACGGACAGCGCAGGCGACAGGCTGTAGTGATTGTCCAATCTAACAACCAGGACTGAAGGTGGTGTCGCCTAGCACCGTAGTGTTCTGTCAACAGCGGCCAAACCATGATAACCAATCGGCCGAAAATTGATGGTGTTACCATGCCGTCTTCCTGACTTTGTACAGAAAGTGCTTGTTGAATGCGACAGAACATCGAATAATTGGTACGCAGGGTTCTCCAATTCCTGACAGATTAAACGGTGTCAGCCGATAAGTTAATGGTCTTTCCGAAAACTGCAATTAATTTGCAACCCCGAAGAAACAATGCTGTGTAATGACGGATCACAGGGAAATCGTTTAGATGATCACCTTTTTTCTGTTGTTCTTGTCAGCTAGTGAACTCAATTGTATTCCTACTGATAGACTGCAGGTACGGCGTCATAATTGTTATCGCTTCACTCATTTCAGTACAGGAAAGACAGATCAAACGTTTTAACCTAACGCAATTTTCCTTATTTATCAATTTCGTGATGCTTTGAAAGGTCTCTTGGCTAGCAAATCGGTATATTCCATAGAACGAAACGAGGTTTTGGTAATGCTGAGGAACAAAAACACAAATAATCGAAAAATAAATACTGTCACAATATGTTATGAAATATTGAGTTGAATAACCGCTAATGTAAAGACAAGTAGTTAAAAGAGATTCAACGGAATATGTAATTGACAATAAGAGTTTGTATGTGTTTACGGTGGGCATTTTTGTAAGAAGGAAGGTCCTCAAGCCCCTTATTACGTATTCACCATATATGTATTACATTACGTATATACCATATTGGTATAATATTTCGTACACTATATTCTTATTACATAACGTCTACACCATATTGTTATAATATTAAGTATACACCATACTGGTATTACATGACGTATACATCATATTGTTATAACATTAAGTATACACCATATTAGTATTACATTAAGTTTACACCATATTAGTATTACACAACGTATACGCCATACTGGTATTACACAACGTATACGCCATACTGGTAATACATGACGTATACACCATATTGGTATTACATTACGTATACACCATATTGGTATTACATTACGTATACACTATATTGGTATTACACAACGTATACGCAATACTGGTATTACATTTGGTATACACCATATTGATATTACATTTAGTATACACCATACTGATATTACATTTGGTATACACCATATTGGTATTACATTTGGTATACACCATATTGGTATTACATTAAGTATACATCGTATTAGTATTACACAACGTATACGCCATACTGGTATTACATGACGTGTACACCATACTGGTATAGCATTAAGTATACACCATATTGATATTACATTATGTAAACACCATACTGGTATTACATTTAGTATACACCATATTGGTATTACATTTGGTATACACCATATTGGTATTACATTACGTAAACACCATACTGGTATTACATTTAGTATACACCATATTGGTATTACATTTGGTATACACCATATTGGTATTACATTACGTATACACCATATTCGTACTACATTAAGTATACACCATACTGGTATTACATTTAGTATACACCATATTGGTATAGCATTAAGTATACACCATATTGGTATTACATTAAGTATACACCATACTGGTATTACATTTGGTATACACCATATTGGTATTACATTACGTATACACCATATTCGTACTACATTAAGTATACACCATATTGGTATTACATTTTGTATAAGCCATATTGGTATTACATTACCAATATGACCTAGGTTGATACCTGTCCTTTGAAGATTACAAGGAGCGACACTCGACTCCAAAGCCTGTCGATATTTACCGTAACGTGACCGCGAGATTCTTTTAATGAACATCAAAAGGATCGAACTAGTCTTCTTGTCTCATCAACAAGGTAGTACAAACTGAGTCTTCAATTTTGCTATGACATATTCCAGGGGTGCAGGGAGCGAAAATGAGCGAAACCCCTGGATATCGAGGATGGGTATTCATTACATATACACATAATTCCATTACATTACATTAAACGTATACACTTTATTCGTTTTGAATTAAATAAACACTAAACTCATGTTACATTTCGTACACATTATATTCGTGTTATACATTACGTCCATACTATATTGGTATTATATTTCTTATACACTAAATTTGTTGTTTATTACGTACATATTATAATATTCATATTAAACATTACGTATAGAGTATATTCGTATCAAATTACGTATAGAGTATATTCGTATCAAATTACGTATAGAGTATATTCGTATCAAATTACGTATAGAGTATATTCGTATCAAATTACGTATAGAGTATATTCGTATCAAATTACGTATAGAGTATATTCGTATCAAATTACGTATAGAGTATATTCGTATCAAATTACGTATAGAGTATATTCGTATCAAATTACGTATAGAGTATATTCGTATCAAATTACGTATAGAGTATATTCGTATCAAATTACGTATAGAGTATATTCGTATCAAATTACGTATAGAGTATATTCGTATCAAATTACGTATAGAGTATATTCGTATCAAATTACGTATAGAGTATATTCGTATCAAATTACGTATAGAGTATATTCGTTTCACATTACGTATACACTATATTCGTGTGACATTACAAAAACACTATATTCGTATTGAATTTAGTAAACACTAAATTCGTGTTATCTTTCGTATACACAATATTCATACTAGACTCAGTTAATCTTAAACGACAACTTTTGTACCTCCTTTTTAAGAGTTACTTGTAAGTTATATGAAGATTATCAGTGTTTTTTCTTAATTCCGAAGCATTTAATAGACGTGAATGCATTAAATCTTTGTTTGATGCGAAAACAATGAATGTCGAAAGTCTTATATATAAAGTAATCGTTTGTTCTATATGCAGATCTTTGAACTGTAAAGATGTTATAGTGCGGTAATATTGGCTGTCATTTGATTATATAGTCATTTTCAAAAGTTATTGAATAACTTCACATAAACTTTGTGTTGTCTTATTCAATTATGGATCCAAATTTAGCCTGAGGTGTTCAGAAGCTTTTTATAGAAAGCAAATCTTCGCAAAAAAAAAAAAAAAAGCATGATCGTTTTGATAAAAAGAAATGACTCATTCTCCAAAATAAGTTGAAAATAAAAAAGGTTTAATAATTGTTTCCTGTTGAACATCATAAATATTTCAAAAGAATGGCAGATTAACGGTATGTTCTGCCATACGAGAGAAAGATATACACTATTTAATAATAATGATAATAATAATAATTCTAGGTTGTGATAAATCGGTATATAAGAATCTCGAATTATTATTATTATCATAATTATTGAATACTTTATATCTTTCTCTTTCTCGTTCGTAGATCGTCTCAAAGCGGTTCACACATTATTATCCGTGGCTATAGGGCCTTTGCAACCAGTCAATATCTTTCTCAACTCCCTGGGGTGCATAGAGCCGGTGCTGCCATTTCGGCGCTCACAGCTAGCATTCTACAATTCTAGCCCTGCCCAACCAGGTACTCATTTACAGCTGAGTAGACTGGAACACGCGGAGTAAAGTATCTTGTTCAAAGATACAAAACAGTGCCGTGCCGTGACTCGAACCCGCAACCCTTCAGTCACGAGCCCGGCGTCCTACCACTAGACTAGACCATGCCTCCCTTTTACAACGGAAAAAAGTGTTTTGTTTATTATATTTCCGAAGAAAAAGCGACGATAAGTTTGTTGTATCTAAACAGTGCAGGAATAAGGAGCGTAATATTTTTAACTCTACTTTCTAATGACATTACGCTTGCCAGCAACGGCTGAGCGCCATTGTGTATGGATTGCTCAGCGCAATGCTTCCGTTTTATTATCAGGTAAATTTCTGACAAAAGATAATAAAAATTGAAAATATCTAAATGCGTGTTTAGCAAAAGTGTTACAAAACAACCACTTCTTCTATCATCGATTCATCTGCATCTTCAACTGAAAATCTTCTACTCTTCATGCAGTGAATAGAAATTACCTTTCTGATTTGTCAAAACTCCATTTTATAAATCTTCACTCAAATGAAGATTAAAGTTTATATAAAATTGATTAAATCCGATATTTCACTGGATAAAATGTAATAGATTTATACATATATATACTCTCGTACCGGCCAGCATCCGCTGAACTTATTCCAAAATAGTTCATACAGGTACAGTGTTTATTCGACTTTCTGAAAACCATTATGCAAATATGTTCCATCCACCGCCTCAAGTGTTTGTTGTGACGTTTTTGTGACGTTTTTGTGACGGTTGTTTTTCTCATCGATTATTCATTCTGGTCGTTTATTAATTGTCCTACGTTTTTGTGTTTTTCTTTTCAATCTATTAATTTATTTCGTCACTAGAAAGTCGTTATCAATCACAAAACACTCTAATCAAAATCCACTTAACCTTTTCCAAAACATTGTATCATCCGACGTCATACAGGTACAGCGTTTATTTGACTTTGTGATACCTATTACTCAAAATTTACATTCTGATTCCATTGTCACCATATAACCCTACCAATACCAATTTGCAATCATTGAACTTTGATTCGAAATCTTCTGCTTGGTGTCTGTAACAATTAAATACGATGAGGAGTACACGTGATCATCAATAGATAGTGTGTTATCTGTATGATACTAATATTGGGCGACAACAGAATCTTGGCTTTGCTATATCGTCAAAAAAGGCGACAGAAGGGAAAACAAAATTGATTCTGCTGTCCCATGTCCCTGCAGGTAGGGCGTAATAATTGAACCTGCTGCCCCCATTGCATGATCGTAAGAGGCGACTAAATTTTGGATCTTATCTTTTCTCTTCTTTCTAAACAGCTTTCTTTTTCCTAATGTCTCCCTAGGCAATGCCTCACTTTTGGCCTTTAGTTAAGCGTTCGCCCCTGTGAGGAAGGCTTTGGGTTCTGTCCCCTGGCCGAGACATACCAGAGTCTGTAAAAATGGTAGTTTCTACTACTGCTTAACGCTCAGCAATTTAGGAGTGGGACGTCTGGTTCGCCCGTTGCAAGTATGATGTGACCGGGTGGGGTGTCCTGCTGGGTCTCTTCGGCAGTATGTTTCAGTGAGGTAGCACTATAGAGTCGGCATCAGTTCCGTGCTATCACAAGGAGACAAACACGAGCATATCGCAGCCTCCCAAAACACACACACAATACACTACACGCATGCATCTTTCACACAGGGGAGGCCGTCCTTAAATTACCATAGCTGTTGATAGGACGTTAAATAATACTAAACCAAGCCTAAACAAACCAACTTGCTGCCTCAGTAACAATAATAATAATTTACAACATTTGATATAGCGCCATATCTAGCTAGTTTAAGCCACTCTAAAGCGCTTTACAATACATAGATATACAATTTATACAATTAACATATACATTTATCAATACAATTTTGAGGAATTCGCAGGAGCTGCCTTATCAAGCGCTAACTACTACTATGCCCCCTGGCTATTAATTCCCTATGTGTGTATGCCTGCGTGTGTACCAGAGATGTATTGGAGATGCAAAACCTGGTACTTCTCTTTCCTGCTTACTTTCCTGCTCGTGGCCGAAGGGTTGCGGGGTCGAGTCACGGCACGGCCTAGTGTTGTATGTTTGAGCAAGATACTTTCCTCCGCTTGTTCCAGTCTACTCAGCTGTAAATGAGTACGTGGTTGGGCAGTGCTAAATTTGTTGAATGCTAGCTGTGAGCGCCGAAATGGCAACACCGGCTGTATGCTCCCCAGTGAGTTGAGAAAGATATTGGCTTATCGCAAAGGCCCTATATTCATGGATAATAGGCACAGTGTCGTGCCGTGGCTCGAACCCGCAACCCTTCGGTCACGAGCCCGGCGTCCTACCACTAGACTACCATGCCTATGTATGAGGATCATCACAGTCGAAGCTTCGCCTGTCTGTATGGAATTCACGAAATCGTCTTTACGATCAAAAACACAATATTTGCCCTGCCGCCAAATTTTACCCTTTTGCACAAATGTAAACGAATAGGTGATAACAATACCCACGTGCCTTTTGATGTTGCTTTATGTTAACAATCCAAACATGTAAGCATGATATTTGTTTTATTTTACTTTGATACACAAATCACAGTCGAAGAAAACATTACAATGTAATTGAAATATTTAACTGGAGTAAGTTTGTATTCATGAAAACCTCAAATCTCTAAAGGCGATCGATGCTAAATGTTGCCATTAATAAAAAAGTTCATTTGTCTCAAATATTTAGTCGAGCTTCACTCTTTAGCATTCATTAAAAACCTCTTATGTTATTATAAATAAGAATTGATCATATATAGTAATGTGTCATTTAACTCATTTTATTCTTATGTATTTTTAAATAGTTTGAAAAATATGTACACATCTCATATTGTGTGTTTTTATCATTTTATTATTTGTGGTATGATACAATACCAACATCCAAATTACTGACGTCACGTACAAAATGAGAACGGATATAGTTGATTTCCGCCTGATGCAAGAAATAATCGTCATTACGATAATTACAATACGTTAAGGACTTAAGGAACGTACATGTACGTATGAAGTTTAACATAAGGTAGGCGGCTCAATGGTTTGTTTAGGGTTTAACGTGTTTGTAACTGATAAGAGCGTCTAAGGGTGTGGAAGGTTAATTACAGTGGAAACATTTAGATCAATAGAATGTTTTAAATGGCCGAACTATTTGTGTAAGGAGGCACGGTATAGTCTAGTGGTAGGACGCCGGCCTCGTGACCGAAGGGTTGCGGGTTCGAGCCATGTCACGGCACTGGGTTGTTTATTTGAGCAAGAAGTACGTGGTTGGGCAGTGCTAGAATTGTATAATGCTAGCTGTTAGCGCCGAAATTGCAGCTCCAGCTGTATGCTCCCAAGGGTGTTGAGAAAGATGTTGGCTGGTTGCAAAGGTAGCAGAGTACAGTAGACATGGCTTGACATATATTTATAAACTACATTTTGAATACATTTTTTTTTTAAATATAGTCTCAAACCAAATTCATTTTTTTCTTTAAATGTGAAGCCTACATAGTCCACTTCATCATGTATATGCCAANGATTTTTTCTTTAAATGTGAAGCCTACATAGTCCACTTCATCATGTAAATGCCAATTTTAGTGCTGATTTTGTTTTTAAGTTATGATACATGTAATATTACAGGGGTTATTCATTGTACAAAAATATCACCCATGGCCACCGTACGCTTTTGTACACTGCTACCAAAGGCCCTATAACCACGGATAATAATTTGTGAACCGCTTTGAGACGACCTACGAACTAGGTTGTGATAAAGCGGTATATAAGAACCTCGAATTCTTATTCTTGTTATTTTCTTCTATTGCTATTACAAATCATGTATTATTATAGTATTCTTGTATATTATTTATACATATATAGTAACCTGAATATTACTTGTGTACGAAAATATAATTTGTACATGAATTGATAAATGTTGCTCTGGTGTGGATCATATGCATATAGACTATGATTTAAAATGACATCATTGCTGTTATGATTTAAGCCCTTCAATGACTTCATTTCTTTATTTCTTCTTAATTGTTTTGGTTTCAGACCAAATAATTTTACACTAACATAAAAACTCTTCATTCTTCTTTCCTTTACAGAAAATTTTAAAATATGTCTGAATCACTGATGAAATTCCTTTCGTGAATTTTAAACACAATCATAATGTCACCTCAAAGTTTGTTGTCAAAAGTTGTGCATGTTAAGTTCATTTTCCTTCATGTAAAATAAAACTTGTTAGAATTGAATATCTTGCTCACTTTTTTAAAGACTCATATGCCTTTTTTTTTTTTTCTTAATTCGATAAGATATATAGATTTAAGATATGTTAATAAAGCAATACGATTATATTTACTTGTAAGTAACGATATTGTTAAGTAATGATATTATAGTTGATTGATATTGTCTGTATTATATCAGTACAATGTATCACAGTTATAGTTAGAAACACAATTATAGTTCGAACATACTGCCATAGTTAATTAATTATGTCATAGTTTCAATATTCTGAGAGTTATATTAAGCCGTTATGTCATATTCATGGTTATATTATACTGTCATAGTTTTGTAATAGTGTTCAAGTTACCTAATACCGTCGTAGTTTGTTGTACAGACAAAGTTATGGTAAACTACCATTTATATAATATTCATGGTTCTGTATGGGGGCTGATTGAGGACATCAAATTGTTATTTTTCGTTACACCGAGATCGCTCTCTATTGAAGTTTATCCTACACGGAGAAATTACAAATGCATAGTGCGTGTTCAGATGAGTAGTACACTGCAATAGAATGGTACAAATATTATATGAATGTATTCAGAAATTTCAACTGAAATGTTTTAGATATGTTTGGTATATTAAATATGCATGAATGCTTGAACACTGTCGGTAGGGGAAGCATGGATTCTACTATCAAGAAAAGGAATGTTCACGTTCACGTTAGGATATTACAATGAAAACTAAGCACGAAGAAGCATTTCATAGATGGCTTCACCGTCTATTCGATTACCTTCCTTATTCTAAAACTTTAATAACTCCGCCTCTGTAGGCGCATAAGGCCTCCACGCTTTTCCAACCCAATCTGTCTTTCACTGCTGTTTTTGCGGTGTTTCAGCTACTCCATCCTATATGATTGCGCTCTTTTTCAACCGTTCTTCGCCAGGTTGTTTTAGGTCTCCATCTTGCTCTTTTTCCTTCTGGTGCCCATCCCAATAATTGAATAAATGACTGTACAACAGCTTTGGGATTAGCTTGAGTTGAAAATTAGAAAAAGTGTCTTTAACTGATCTCTATTTCATACATATATAAATCATATTGTATTACATCATAATTCATCAGTGAAATTTTAAGTGTTTGGACAATATCACAGCTTACTTACTTTGAGCGTTGATGTCTACCTTATTATAAACATAAAAGCTAAGAAACGTTTTGCTGTATTCGACCTTCTTTGTCATATTCATTGAAGTACAAGTGATACATCTTTTTAATTAACACAACAAATTTCATTGCTTTCAAACATTTGTTTTTATTCATAAATAGCATAACTAAAATGCATAGCCAGTCTATGTGATCTATCTATCCGTATATTACTACCTCACAAATATCATGCTACATATCAAACGATTCGACAATCTACCCTTTACACTCAACATTCAGGCAATTGGTGAGAAAGAGAGAGTGTGTAGTATCTTCTCTATCCTTCATTCCCTCCCGTGAATAGTGGGGAACAAATCACCATAGAAGTGCATTAAAGGCACGTTAGTGCAAACCTGTGTGTCCATGCCATTATTCCAAGTATTACCTCCATATTCATGAATTAAGTCAATCACAAATATTGTCCTAATTAGCCGTTATATCATTCTGATGTTTTATCACCCTGTCGACCAGGACAGACGACATGTGTTATTGTCAGTCAGCCATTGTTTTATGCCACGTGTATAACTAGGGATTTTTTGGTAAATAGCCCTGACTGTTCCCCTGGCGGCCATGCAAGAAAATTACCAACATTACTGCATGAACATAAAAGAACGACATTAGGAATGGTGACTCATTGGTCTAAAACACAACTACTCCGAACCTCGATCACTGTGTAAAGTTCTTCAATAGAATGACACAATTCTAGATATTATGTCGCGGTGGTTGTTACTATATATCGGGATTTTTTTCGCCCACTCAAACTTTCGCTCTTCACCCATTAAATACACTTTCGCTTTGTCAAATTTTCGCTCTTGGCCCTTGAAGTAATTATTCGCCCAGTCAAACTTTTACTTTTAGCCCTTGAAATAATTTTTCTCCCGGTCAATTTTTCGCATTTCGCCCATGAAATAAAATTACTCTGTAGCTAGAATGAACTATGTGTAAGTCTTCACTTAATAATTTCTCACACATATGTAAACTTAGACCGGTAAATAAATGCAAACTATTCATTTGACTTCACTGGTTTGACAGCCTTTTTGTCAAAACGCACGTGTCGTGACTCATTGTTAATCTTTAATCCCGCTTATTATTATACTGACAATATTTTAATGTTTAGACGAGAATGGCTCAGCAGTGTTATATTTCCTGGTTAAATCATCATTAATTGAAACCAAACATCGGACAATCATGACAATATTAGTTAAGAGATGAATATTCAAAAGTTCTATGACGTTGAATATCGCAAGTGTGTTCTTAAGGGGAAAAGGGCAGTAAAGAAATCGGTTGGTACAAAGATTATGACCATCTGCTATATGATTCGTCTACGTCGCTGTTTCTTGTCAAATTCGATATTAATTGTTAACATCATATCATGATTTCACTAATGACGTCACCGGCATCATGGATTACAGGTATAATCTATTTCTGTATAAAAGAGGGGGCTTCATCTTTAGTACACTTAAAGGGTTCGACAATATTTGAGTACGAATGGGCAACAACCAAGTTAGATACACCTAATAGGTCCGATAAGTTTCGAGAATGTGTAGGCGAAAGCCGTGTATGAAAAATAGTTAAAATGTAATATATGGTCGTTGCGATGTAACTACGAGTTAATTGCTGCATGATAAGTTTTTAAAACCATATTATTTTAACCTTACCAATGGACAAATCTTAAGTAAACCATCGTAAACATATATGTTTGTTCTCAAATTATTAAAATGAGCGCTCGTTTGCTTTTATGGACGAAATGTCCTTATGTGTCATAAATATTCCCTTTATTTAGTTTTCTGTATATAAAATAATAATAATAATAATAATAAATACAATATTTATATAGCGCCCTATTTAATTTGTAAAATTACTCTAAAGCGCTTCACAACATATGGATAATAGTATTAGTTATAATTGTGAAACAGAAACAAAGGCTTACACTCACTTTTATACATTAAGCAAGCAGATAGTCATCGCAATGTGCACATAAATAAATAAATAAATAAAGGGTGGTATTTACATGACGTCTAACATGCAGACGTGAACAGGTGAGCTTCTGAACTTCGTGTATCTAGTAATTCAACAAGATGGTGGACACAATCACCAAGGGTGACCCTAGTCTTGTAGGTGGAAGTTATTGTGACACACGAAATAATTATTTAAGAATGTACCATCTGTCGTAGCAAGATGTGATAATGTTTTCACGTTAAAAGAAGTTTAATAGACTCATTTTCGTTTTCTATGTATTCTATATGTATATTTTGGGGCACTTTATACATGAGATTTTCCCATCTTTTTGACCTAATTGGATGATGTGACCAAACGATGCAGTAAAATATTAACTTCAGCTTGCCGCATTAACAAACAGATTTAAAAAAATAGGTTCTTCATAAAAAAATCATATTTCTAGTAATTATTTTTTATTGACATTGTTTCTCAATTAATTTGTCCAGTCATTATGTTAAAGACATCATGGCTAATTAAGCATTGTACATTTACATTTTATTCAATATGATATTGATATCAGTGATTAGTACATTTAGTCTTTAATTATTAACACATGCGTTTAAAACACCATAAACAATATTATTATTTCAGTTTAGTATTCAATAGTTCCTCTAGCTACCCATTGCCAGAGTAGATTGGGTAGTACGTAAAGTCCACACGCACCATTACTATGTAAATATCAATTATTAAGAGGACAAATGGTGCCAGTATAACGAGGGTTTACGTTACATGTAGTCTGAATTTGTACGCTCGATGCAGTGAGGAAATTCTTCTGGTTCAAAAGTCCCAAACCTAACACTTCTAGAGACATTCACGGTAGTTCTTTTCTTATTGGATATTATTAAACAAGTCATAAGTTAATTGCTAATTTGCCATGCAGTACAGCACCAGCAAAATATTATTTTGTTATATGTGCATGGGACTGACTTAGTTTCGTTCTTTGTGATGGCGTAGACGTTTGGTATTTATTTTAATCTGGAATCCAGTATTTCTTTTCTTATTGGATGCTATTTAACAATAATAGTTAATAGCTTACTCGTCATGCACTATAGCACTATTTGGATAATATTCATTGGATAGACTTAGCTACTTCATTTGTAACAAAGTATACGTTTGATGTTTCTTTTCATTTGAAATCTGGTCTCCCAAGCGAGTGGACACTGGCTATCTGATACAGAACATTGTACGCTGGGGGCGCAACGCCGGCCCTTAACTAGAGGAGAGGTGTTTTCACGTGATAAACATGGCGCCGAATCCCTTGAGACGAATCACACATCTTCGTGTTTATAAATCCGCCGGGCTATATCGCAATCTGCCGTTCCACGACTAATTAGTTTTATTGTCAGCGAGTAGTTAAAAGATAGATTAAAGGCGATATTGCTAGGAATAACGATGTCTACTAGGAACAATACTCCCCAAACACACAGGATACATAAACATACAGGTTTCCGGTGATGATCTAGGTTAATAGACCGTTTAGGTAGTATTTGTACAACGGGGATTTTAACAGTGATTTATTGTCGGCCGATGTGAAATACAGAATATCAAGTAAAACGGACACTCACAAAACAAAACACGTGACCTAGATAATGCTTGAATGCGTGTTGTATACTTGTCCAGTTATATCCTTATTTCAAGCAAATTTGGTTTGTATACTGAAACAGAAACGCACTTCTTAAATTGTTTTGTATATACAACGCTGTATAAAGATCGGGGAAACATAAGTGCACCCTGCCTTTAACCCTAACCAATGGTCAAAATCAACCAGTTGAGACAAGAAACAAATGCACATCCGGTGCGGCATAAATATCAAAATACCCGTGCCTGCGCAATCATATGTGTTCTTTTACATTCAAACAAGTATCAATTTATCGCTAACATCGAAACGCATCATCGCCAACAATTTTGAAAACAATAATTTCTGTAACAGTTATGCCACGGTTATCCTAAGGTGATAGAGGACGTGCTATCGCGATAGTTATGGGAGGGAAGCACACAACTAAATCAGGTCGCTCGACACTTCAGAGTTCACAAATCGACTGTTGGTCGATAAGTTTTACGTCTGACCGTTATAGGATGACCCGCCGCAATCAGGACGACCACACGTGACGTCGCGAAGCCACGACCGAATTATCAGGACGTTAACGCCTGCTAAAAAGGCATGGAATACGATTGGAAATCGTAACCATTGGATTCATCCCCAAACAGTGACAAACAGACTAATTTGCGTGCACGCCAGGAGTACGTTGGTTTACAACTAGCACTGCAACGTCGAGCCCGTCGTATGCAATGATTAACGGTACATATGCCTACAAGTTTTTTTTCTATGAGACGTTAGAAGTCCATGGTCTTCACAGATGAGTCTCGATTCACGTTATTCAGAGCAGATGGCAGTAAACGTGTGTACCTGCGTAGAGGCGAACGTTTCGCTGACTCTTATGTTTTGGAGTATAACCGATTTAGTGGTGCCCCGGTTATGGTCTGGTGGGGAATTTCCCGCGGTTTGAAGACACCTTTGGTGATTGTCATTGGGAATTTAACGGTCGTAATGTTTCGGGATGAGATCCTTAGGCCCCATGTTATGTTTTTTTGTGAGGCAACAGTTCCAGCAAGATAGCGCGAAAACCACACGTTGCAAGAGTCTAAAGGGACTTTCTTGCACAGAACATCGTTCCTATATATATAGGTCTACATACAGCCCCGGTTTTTTCTCCAATTGAGCATTTGTAGGATGAAATAGACAGAAGAGTTTAGAATCGCCGTAGCCCCCCGAATATCTTCCCCCAGTTAGGCAACGCACTCGTGCAAGAATGGCAAAATATTCCAATACGGAAAGAGAATGTCCTCATGAACTCGATGCAATGAAGAATAATTTTTAACTGTTCGAGGAGGAGACACACGATATTAATGAACGGTTTAAAAACTGCTGCCATTTCAACTTTGTTTCACGAAGGGTACTACCAGTCATGACCTTCTAGCCAAGTGACCCTTTGTTTAAAATCCCCCAAAATTGAAAGGCGGTTAAATCAATATTCAATATTAACTATTACATCTGAAATTTCGACATAATGCTCAAAACATTTTATTTTAAGTCTACAATTTTTCGTATACGTATATATATGCTGCATATTCTCTTTAATGCAGTTGCTAATATCTAAAACGTCGAAACAACTGTATGGTGCCGTGTCATTAATTTTCGGCATACTGTGTATGTCTTACGTTCGTCTTTCGGGATACAAAGTGGTAGACTCTGCTGGTGTATGTTGAAGTCATTCATTAGTTTAGTCATTACCTTCATGACTACAATTATTTCTTTTGAATAGTGGCATGGTTCGTAACTTCCATATAAGGGGTTTACCAAAAACCGCTTCTGTTTCAACAGTTCTTCAAACCACTTCGACTTGACCTTTTTGGCCTGTTGCGTCATTGATGAATCCTAGAAGAAGAACCAGCTGTATGACGCAATGTAATTTATAGTTGACATTCTGTATCTATTTCCTGTCTTAAGGATCCCTGTACCACTGCCAAAATCTGTGAATAAGTGTTGAAAACTGTTTTTTTCCGGCAAGACTTCAGCTTTTATAAATCATTTCTAAAAAGGAAACAATACCTTGCGGTACTTTGATGAGAAATATTAAAGTAAACAAATATCGTTAACAACAGTATTCTGGGTGGGGTTATACCAGAATTCAAACAATGGGCTTCAGATTGTTCTTCAATCTCTCTAACTTCTTGGTCAAAGGAAGTAGTCTTGCGCACCTCATGAGCTACAGATATATACAACCGGAAGATAAAGGGAGGTAACTCTTTATACGATAAATCACAGTGCAGTGGGGCAGGGATCCTTAAGAGAGATAATGTTTATTTAGCTGGGCTGTATTTTATTTGTGAACAAAGTCATTGAAATGTAACAGCGCTGAAACAAACTTGTATTGACTCAATAATGAATGAGAAACGTTTTATTGTAGAGAGATGGGTATTCTTTAAATACCTGTTGGTGATATTTCCCGGCATACAACAGTGCAGCATGTGATATGTTTTAACATCAAAATTTCAAACAACGCCGATCAATTTTTTGTGATTAATAAAACATATTTCTGTAACTGAGCAAGATCGGGTTATCTTAGCCCGAGACTGAGATAACCCGATCTTGCTCAGTTACAGGTAATTGATTTTTTTTCTCGCACCTTTTAGTTCGAAAAAAAATTCAATTTTGCTAAAAACTACAAGTATATCGCCTTGGGCCTCAAATGATAATGACCTCTTTACTACTTTAGCTACATTTGAATGCTTCCGTGTAAAAATGTTCAAGTTCAAGTTCAAGTTCTTTATTAACTTTAAGTCTTGTGACTTATCAGTGTAGACATATATCAAACAGGATATTTACATATGTACGAAAAGCCACATTGGTCACAGGAGAATGAACAATACACACATACAAACTGTCATATATCTGATCGGCGCTTATTTGCCGCTATCAGATACTTTCCAAGATTACATAATTCTTTAATATTCGGTGTATTAAGTAATTGAACAAGTTTATATACACTAGGGTTATTTCTATAGTAACATTTTAAATACTTCCGTCTTAAATCTGTATATCTTGTGCAAACTAAAACAAAATGAAACTCGTCTTCTATGTCATTAAGATTACACTTTGTACATAATCTATTAGTTCTAACAGTGCCAACATAACGTCCAAATTCAATGTTAAATTTGTGAGCTGACAGCCTAAGTCGAGCAATTTCTTTCATATAACCGATATTAACTGTTTTTGTTAGATAAGATTGTAGTAAAATTGTACTGTTTAATTCTCTGTAAAGCATACCTTTAGACATACCTGTAATTAAACTATATCCCTCTTGATTAAAAATGTCAAATAATCTTGCCTTAATAATTAAAAAAGTGAAATTGTTTCCATTCTGTGCGTCCCAGATATATCCTTAGCCTAAAGTATACAATTCATCTTTTATTTCACAGACCCATGGATCCTTGATTAGCAGCATATTTTCATAACAGGATTTCAAAATACAGTTTTCGGTATTGAGCAATTTAAACCAATATTTAAATATTTTGAGTTTCCTTGTTACATGCAATGGATAACGGCGTAATTCGAAATATACCATCGTGTAAAAATGTAGTCCGTCCTTACATAGATTACAACGTATTTCACAGTGTAGATTATATTTCATCTACAACATCAAAACTATACATATGCCTTGTTGTCAAGCGTGACGTCATAAGTCAAATATCAAATAATATGATCCTAATTCCCGCATTTTTTCTGATGCAGTAATACTAACATCGTGTCATATTAAGAATGTAATAATAGAAAACAAAATGAATATCATATATATTCCCTCGTATGACTTTTTGTGACCTAACCTTGGTTAAAGTCCAAAGAACTAGAGGCATTTATGGTAATTTCCGGCCTCATCGGGGATTTAGAGTTAGTTGTTATATTCGTAAGCTGGAATAAATGAAGTGAGCAAATACGAAATTTCAAATTAATTCGGCAACTGCATGGTTTAGGAGATACGGCATCACAAACAGAGACATAAACCCGCCTTTTTATAACAAAATGCATGAATATAGGCTGTTGTGAGATTGTTGGTTGGAAATTGACCATTTTGAAGGAAATAAAATATACACTCTTCAATTTTTGAAAGCCACTTCACAACTAAACAACTAAAGAAATATCTGAAATGCTTAAACATTGTAATACCAATGTTCATTTGTAGAAAGGATGTTGTTGGGTTTTTTCCTCGAAGAACAATGTAACACAGCGTCGTAAAACAAGGACACATTCCTTACACAAAACGACGTTCATTGGCTAAAATCGACGTAAGAATGTTGTGCAGTAAATTTTTGATTTGTTTAGCTGTTTGTGCCGATAAACAAAATTTTAAACAAGCGCTTCCCTACTTGGTATTTCTAGCCATTGTTTTACGTCATAAGTTGTTTGACGCTACTGGTCTATCAGTCCCAAACATTCGACCTAATCCATTCTTTACACCAAGTCGGATTTCAAGGAACATTGTACAACGACACTCAAGGACACATTCTTAACACAAATTCGGATTGCTTACCTTCTATTATTTTGATACAATGAAGTCCAAACGCATTTGTAGACAAAACAAAATATACCACAACTTTTACACAGAAGAAGATAACAATCTGAACAAGAAGTCTATATCCTTTGTTCATGTTTGCTCTAGGTTTATAGATTTTGAGTTTAAAAACGGATTTATTGATACTTCACTATTCTACTGTATAACCTAGCAATTTCTCATAGTATATCCAGACTGTGAACTTAGAGATTTCAAAATGAAGCGATTCGTTTCCATTAAAATTGATTGCTAATTGAATGAAGCTCATTGTTTTAAAACACATTTCCTTAGTCTGCAAACAAACACGTGCGCACTATAGGGAAACAGTTAGCGAGAAAATATCTTTCTTCGTATCACTAAATTGTCTTTCTAGAAAATGAAAAACATAAATTGACAAAACGTGAAAAAGATTCAGGTTAATTGTTTCCCCTCAACCGTATGTTTAGATAACTTCCGGTTTGACAAAACACCATTCCAATTTTTTCACTAAGGTTGCTATCCTGTTGTCTTGTAAAACTACAATTGAATTAGCAATTCCCTTTCGTTTCCCGAGGGTCCTGCTCTCTCGCAATGCACAACTGATTTAAATGTTAGATGGGAACAAAGTGCTTTCCGCTAAGGTGTGTTACCCCAGTAGATGTTTGAAGTACCCATTCGACAGCGATAAAACTCGCGATAAACTGCTTTCAAAATGATCGTCTACGCCGATGTTGCACAAGAGATACATTGACACTTCCTACGGTCATAAGCTGATGTAACAGTATGGCGACTGGGAACGATCTAGTGCTAATTAATACCGATAGCTAAAATTAAGACGTTCATACAACTGATTAAACGTAGGACAAGAGGGGCTCCGAATGAAGATTAATGCTTTTGTTATTATCGTTGGGTAGGCTAAATAACCGAAGGATGCCCTCGGGATACATTCCGTACAGTATTCGTGGAAATCTCTTCAAGGTTTCTCATATCAAATTATAGTTTTGCTAAATTCCGAGCGATTCCATCCACGCAGGCAAGAGTGATTGATATTAGTTTTTGACTTGTTTCATAATTATTGTAAAATAAATAATGTTTATATATTTTTAAATGCTATTTTGTGTTTTACGTAATGAGTTTAACGGTAAAAAGTTCATATATAACAGAAAGTCATGGAACGCCGTTTGGTGTTAATCCAAGTATATAAAAATAAAACGTATATATCATTTAACCTTATGTGATTATTGAGAGTGTCGATTACTGATGTCGTCAGACGCAAATAAATCAACGTTTTGTACAGCGAAAGTGGTAACGCATAAGACTCGATACATTCATTTCTCTTATTTATTGATTGATGATAATACGCGAAAAGCATTAAAACGGCAGATCGTAAACATTTTAATTTTATTATTATTTCAATCAATCTGTAATTATATAACTGTATTATAACATTATATTCAATGCACTTTATTACCAGCCCAGGGTTTATTATTGAGGAACATAACACGAGGAAGAGAAATGATGGATAAAATAAAAACCGAAGACCGGGATCCGGATTTTTAATCCAATTGCCATAAAATATTACAATCAGAATCTCAACAATTAAATACTTTTATGCCTCCCAATTCCAACAAAAACTGTAAATGAAAAAGATCACTCAAAGGGTAACGTTTGTACATATTTTACTGTTTTCATTTTTACAAAGATTTTATTGAATATTATAGCTTAATTATGTCATAAATTTATAAACGCTTTGAAAAAAGCCACCAGCTAAATACAAAATTGTTGCCAATATAAAGAATAATAATGGTAGCAACATCAATAACCGAATATGACAAATAACATGAGCTAACTTACACGTACGAAGTGTTTTCAAAATTATCTTATATTACTATAAGCCGGCTGCCCCAGTACAAAGTCCTTAAAGAACAGGGAAGGGGGTCGATGTTTCTCATGCAATTTGAAGCGTTGTTTCACTCTTATCCTAAACAATTACACGAAAAACATTCACGGTTTTTGTCTTCAAATACTCAAATTACAACAAGAAATTACCTTCGACAAAGTTGTATAATAGTAAACAGAACACTGCAATCATAGCATTATAACACAGAATACTGATGACGTAAACGTTTTGTTTTACAAAAAATATAATTTTAAGCAAGTGGGTTTGTAAATAAAGAGGTTTGCGATGGATTTGCAAGAGGGCTTCGTGTGCGTTATAGAACGAGACCAATCTGGATCCTTTGGCCAAACAAGGGCCAGCATCTCAAAACACGTCATCAGCAGCCAACAAATGACCATTAAAACTTACAGAACATGTCATTGTGGCTTGTGCTTTAATATTTTCCATTAACATAACTTCATGTTATTAAAAAAAAAAAGAAGTTTGATATACTAAAAAAAAAGATATACGAGCAAACCTCAAGCTAATTTCTTAGCTAGCTTCTATTTCATCCTTGTCAATACCATCAGTTAACATGGTTCGGCTGTTTCATCGGATCTTAGTTTTCGAAAGCGGTTTTTTTTTTTCTTTACTTACAAGCATACATCAATTGTAAGATTCTGTTTTACCTCTGCAGGATCGTGGGAGGCGACTAATGTGGCCTTGTAAAATTGATTATATTTTCTGCTTAGATATATTGAAGAAAACCACAATTGATCCCGACAGAGCAACACTATGGACCTCTATGAACCTCTACCCCGTTATTTTCTCTACGTCCTACGTATATTTATCGACGGTTTCTCCCCTAGGTGTTTACGTTCTTGACCTTGACCTAGTGACCAGGAGTAATGTCGTGACCTTGTGAAAAGGAGTAGTGTCGTGATCTTGTGACCAGGAGTATTGTCATGACCTTGTGACCAGGAGTAATGTCGTGACCTTGTGACCAGGAGTAGTGTCATGACCTTGTGACTAGGTGTAGTGTCATTAACTTGTGACCAGCAGTAGTGTCATGACCTTGTGACCTGGAGTGGTATCATGACCTTGTGACTAGGAGCAGCGTCATGACCTTGTGACCAGGAGTATTGTCATGACCTTGTGACTAGGAGTAGTGTCATGACCTTGTGACCAGGATAAGTGTCATGGCCTTGTGATCAGCAGCAGTGCCATGATCATGTGACCAGGAGTAGTGTCATGACTTTGCGATCAGGAGTAGTGTCATAACCTTGTGACCAGGAGTAATGTCGTGACCTTGTGATCAGGAGAAATGTCATGACCTTGTAACCCGGAGTAGTTACATGACCTCGTGATCAGGGTTAGTGTCATGACCTTGTGATCAGGAGTCATGTCGTGACTTTGTAATCAGAAGTAGTGTTATGACCTTCTGATTAGAAGTAGGGTCATGACCTTGTGACTAGGAGTAGTGTCATGACGTTGTGACTAGAAGCAGGGTCATGACTTTGTGACTAGGAGTAGTGTCATGACCTTGTGACTAGAAGTAGAGTCATGACCTTGTGACTAGGAGTAGTGTCATGACCATGTGATCAGGAGTAATGTCGTGACCTTGTGACTAGGAGTAGTGTCATGACCTTGTGACCAGGATAAATGTCATGGCCTTGTGATCAGCAGTAGTGCCATGATCATGTGACCAGGAGTTGTGCAATGACCTTGTGATCAGAAGTAGTATCATGACCTTGTGACCAGGAAAAGTGTCATGACCATGTGATCAGGATTAGTGTCATGACTTTGTGATCAGAAGTAATGTCGTGACCTTGTGATCAGGAGTAGTGTCATGATCTTGTGACCAGGAGTAGTGTAATGACCATGTGATCAGGAGTAGTGTCATAACTTTGTGACCAGGAGTAATGTCGTGACCTTGTGATCAGGAGTAGTGTCATGGCCTTGTGCATAGAAGTAGTGGCATGACCTTGTGACCAGGAGAAGTGTCATTACCTTGTGATCAGGAGAGGTGTCATGACCTTGTGATACGGAGTAGTGTCATGACATTGTGACCAGGAGTGGTTTCATTACCATGTGACCAGGAGTATTGTTGTGACCTTCTGACCAGGAGTGGTGTCATGACCTTGTGATACGGAGTAGTTTCATGACCTTGTGACCAGGAGTAGTGTCATGACCTTGTAATTACAAGCAGTGGCATTATCTTGTGACCAGGAGTAGTGTCATGACCATTTGATCATGAGTGGTGTCATGACCTTGTGATACGGAGTAGTTTCATGACCTTGTGACCAGGAGTAGTGTCATGACCTTGTGACACGGAGTAGTGTCATGACCTTGTGACAACGATTAGTGTCATGACCTTTAGACCAGGAGTAGTGTCATGACCTTGTGATACGGAGTAGTTTCATGACCTTGTGACCAGGAGTAGTGTCATGACCTTGTAATTACAAGCAGTGGCATTATCTTGTGACCAGGAGTAGTGTCATGACCATTTGATCATGAGTGGTGTCATGACCTTGTGATACGGAGTAGTTTCATGACCTTGTGACCAGGAGTAGTGTCATGACCTTGTGACACGGAGTAGTGTCATGACCTTGTGACAACGATTAGTGTCATGACCTTTAGACCAGGAGTAGTGTCATGACCTTGTGATTAGGAGACGTGTCGCGACCTTGTGACCAGGAGTAGTGTCATGACCTATATATATATATATATATATATATATATATTTCAAGATTACCGTTTTTATTCAGTGCGGGGATGTTCCCGTTTGTATCATTGTCCGTGTATCACCGCGTTGTCCATGCGATCCCGATAAAGAAAGGGGTTCTGTCCATAAAGCGAATATAATCAAATGTTTCCCAGAATATTATTTTTTCCGGCAGAGCCGTTTAAGAACGAATTGAGATTCGTTCATAACCCCAACCCCCCATGTTATATGACACGCTAGGTGGAGCAACCGGTAGGGATGCCGTATTTCATTGACTAGTGATTCGGTTTATATAAAAACAGCAACACAGATTTGAAGAAAAAAGTGAAGCGGTTTTGAGTTTTAAAGCGAGTTGGATTTGTTAGTATAAAAAAGTGAAGCGGTTTTGATCCATTGTAGTTTTCAAATTATACAGGATTGGTTAACAACAAAGTTTCTACAAAATGAAACCTTGGTTTTAGATACGAAACGAACCGCATTGTGATCGTTTAATTTGGTACCCACATCGCAAAATGGCCCTGGGCTAAACGCCTTGTATGGTTACTCTTCTCTTTATACATGAAAATACCATTTGTCACGATGATTATGCTTTCCATCTCTGATGATTATCACATAATTTCTAGGTAACACAATAATAACACCGAATCCACATATTTATACGATATTCCGCTCGATATTTGAGTAGTCGACGAGATATATTTTTATATGCTATAGAAACATGTAATACACATTCAAATCTATTTCCGAGTTATCTCCTGTTGAATGATCGACACGGATTTCATTAAAAATTAATCGTAAAATGTGAGTTATTATTTTGGTGAGGTTTGTTATTTCGTTGATATCCATCCGTCTCATCATGTGTTTTAAATAAGGTTAATTATATATATGTACACAGCTATTTCAAGTTATACACACAAACATCAAAACTCCGGTTCTTTTTAGATAATTTTTTGTTTTAACCTGTAGCTGGTTAGCAAAAATGATAGATTAATTGATATGAGCATAGAAGGGAAATAACTCTTGGTTCCTGTATCATATTCGGTATATCTAACGGTTATCTCCCTTATATACTCGCCGTCCAGTACCGTTTATAGATGTTATAGAATTATTTATCAATGTGTACTATCCTTGGACAAATCGTTTGATTAATTTTAATCCCATGGCTATCTACTCAGAACTAACGAGACAATATAAACTAATTTTAAGTACATACAATAAAAAGAAGCAAAAAAATAAATCTTCAAGGTTTTAATATCATTGTTATTCGGCATTTTAATCAAATACAAATTGACATTACTTTTACAAAGTAATCTTACACACACATAATCAATTATCACTTTATTTATTGTAATTATGACAACTCACTGACTGGGGTGGGGTGTGGGGTGTGGGGTGGGGGGTTCTACCTATACTTCCTCAATCTCTACCCAGAGTTGTCGTTCCTTTTCAATTAAAGAGAGTGCAAGGACCGTAACTCTGCGTGGAGATTGATACTTCCTTTATAGCATGTGCCTACCCGTAATTACATTTGAAATATATGTTTTACTAGTCTATATTTTGAAGTTTAATCACCCTTAAATGAGTGCGTGTCGAATGTAAACATATTATGCCACTCAAACATCTGTGTCACTATCAATTCATGGAAGGGCTGGTGTTGCTCCAGTTACGCATGCGCTGCCATAGAAACCATGACAACAAATCAAACTTCCGGTACATGCCCAGTCGGTGTTACATGCTACATCGTCACTCCTAATATTCCATGGACGGGGACACATTCCACCCTTCTGAATACTTCCGTTTGCTACAAACACAATCAGGGTTATCAATTATTTTTCTCACTGGTATTTTAATGGGCTTTTAAACTTTCAATTAAACTAGGCCTAATGCTTGCTGTTGGGTTTTACTCTTAAATATTACTCATCTTTGCACTTTTTTGTTATAGGACTACCCTGACAAAGCTTATTTTACACACAAAAAAAGAACCATAAAAAATATAGAATTGTGCCTTTAGGTGTGGTGAAAATTATATTTTTCTATTTTCAGTTTATGACTTATCCTTATGCATAACAACTTTAGCATCAAATTAAAGAGCTACCAATCCACACTACACTTGGTTGAAAAACACTCCAACCATAATGTAAAACCGTCGTTCATTGTTTTCTGGATGTTTATGCTTTTCGCGTATGACACATACAATTTGTAAGCAGATTATAAAAATATAATCAAACTAGTACTAATTGTAAAGGGGGACCATTGAAGGAGTCCCCAAAACCCCCACAGTTGAGTTCGCAGTGCCAAAATACACCTACATACCATATTTGAGTTAAATCAAACAATATCTAAATTTCGACCAATCAGAACCCATTATACGGTAGCCATTTTAGATGCACAGCTGTGAAAAAAAAGTTGTCTTGCACATCTCGGCACATGCCCCAATACTCATTTGAAGTTTCATTAAAGTCGAACAAACAAAAAAATGAGAAGAAGAAGAAGAAGAAGAAGAAGAGAAGAAGAAGAAGAAGAAGAAGAAGAAGAAGAAGAAGAAGAAGAAGAAGAAGAAGAAGAAGAAGAAGAAGAAGAAGAAGAAGAAGAAGAAGAGAAGCTTACCGCCAACATATTGCTAGGTCCCATTTTCTCGTTTTATTCAGAATTCCTTAATAACTTCACCTCTATTTATTGCCAAATCCTTGTATAACGCCAACCTTTCTCTAGACAAATGGCGACAGTATAACGAGGTTTGACTGTATTTAACTAAACAATATCACATCAAAGTCACATTTTTATCAATGACTCCTTCCGATCATTAGACTGAATATAAGTACGTTTGTATATACTTACTTAGAAAGCACATTGGATATTTTGGACACGGAGGTACAAGGCACGGAAACGTGTTGACGTCACACACCTGCTCTAAGCCCCCACAACTAGCCGTCTGCAGTGAGATAATATAAACAATGGCGCATTATATTCATCAGTATCACAATGACTGTGTGACAGAGAAATCTCCAAACCCGAGGGGTGATGTTTTTTGGTTGTCTTACCCGAGGCTCTGCAGAGGTTTAGACAACCAAAGAAATCCTCCCCAAGGGTTTGATATTTCTCTGTTACACCCTTAAGGTAGGGGGTGACTATTTTTCTCCCATCTTTTTATTTCAGTCAGAATTCCATCGACAGTAGTATAAATAAACACGCATGTGGGGTAAGAATATCGTTATTCACTTTTGATTACGTCACAATTACGTAATAGTAGTCAGAGTATCATCGAACACCTCCTAACACCAGGCCAGAAACATGTAACATTCTACATTATTGTTTATTTATTCTGATTTGCAAGACACAGATTTAAGTATATTTGAAAACAAGCTCCAGTATTATTTAGAAATTCTAAATCCCATCATTATTTCTCCATTTCGTTGGTTATTAATTTTCTGACATAAATCAGCATTATTCGACCAAGAGGGTGTTGATTGTACTTCGAAAGAATATCCGGCAAATTATCATAATGCTCTTCTCCTGTACTGTTATTTCTGTCTCTGAAGTATCTAAAATGTCGAGATTACCTCTATTCCGTCTTTGCGTATTGCAGAGTTATATTCTCTTGAGAACAGGTATTGATTATTACGTCATTTGTTTGTAAGAGTAACGTCATGTATTTTTGAAAAAACGACGCAATTTTCTCACGCAAACTAATGACGTAACAATCAATACCTGTTCTCAAAAGAAGATAACTCTGCAATACGCAAAGACGGAATACTAATACTACTCAAGTCATTACATACATTTCTATATATAGCGATGGTTTTTAAATGATTAAATGTGTCACCCAGCTGGAATGATATACACACTTATCACATAACCGTCCTGTTATCCAGTGAATTCGCCCGTGCAATATTTTTACATATGTCACTAGTGTAATATACCCTGAAGCGTTTTTCATTGGCTGTGCCAGTCAGAAATCGATTGTGACGTCATAATATGGACAATGACGTGAGGTCATAAATTGTGAATGGTGCAACAAAATGGCTGTCTCCGTTTGATTAAGCCCTCTACATTTTGGCTTTAAAATCTGTCAAAATGTAAATTTTCTGCGTTATGTGATAAAAAGTATCTTCAATTTGTTTTCATTTCATATTCGCCAAGGCTCGTAAAAAACAAAACAAAGTAAGATTCGTTTCGTAAAATCTCATATGAAATGAAAACTCATTTAAGATCCTGTATATATGTAATACTAGATCAAAGGTAGGATTTCCGGAATGATCCATACGTTTCCGGTATGAAGGCCAATGGGGTTTCTGTTGATATGTAAAAACTGGTTCGTCTGTTTTGATGTGATATGTCAGGAATAAAAGCTGACAGACCTGTAAATGTTAAAAAAGGCATTGAAATTCTCTGCCAAGGCTCGCCAATAAGCAACATTGGACAGATGTTTGTGCGTTAAGAACAAAAACTTACAAAAAACGCCAAATGGTTCCCTGTGATGAATCTATCATTTGTACATGTGCAAATGTACAAATGTGCTTATTATACCTCTACTTATTTTACACTATACAAAAGTAACCACATAAACAAGCTATTTCCGCTCTAGCTGCATGCCAGGGAAATAGTTCGTCTGGAGGGGTGCAATATTTTTGAAACTATTTCCCTCGGAAAATGCGGGTAATTGAGTGACATCGTGGGCGGAGCCTGACCGAATATTTACCAATGTACAAATGTACCTACCCAGCAAAGTCGCCGAACACTGAACTGTATGTAAGGGTTCCGGAATCGAGTGGACCAGTTCTGGCATAGAAACGGTGGCACGAACGTCAGTAACTGAAACAGATGAACTAGAATATATGCAAGATGCAGACCAGGATCACCTGCGTTTATGTGGTAGTATCTAGGTTGTTGACGCAACCATTCGGTAGTAAAATGTTAATACCCTTCACAATTTACTGTATGTGGAACCCTTCCGCTCCGTCCTTTATTTTTCTGAGCGTATTTCAGTATACACTAGGCCGCTAAAACTGGCCATAATCGCAGGCTTCATAGTTCTTTCTGGTTTATAATATGATAATAAAAATATACAACATTTGATATAGCGCCCTATCTAGCTAACATAAGCCACTCTAAAGCGCTTTACAGTACATAGATTTTACAATTTTATACAGTCAATACAATTATCATATATATTAATCAGTACAATATTGAGGAATTTGCAGGAGCTGCCTTATCAGGCGCTAACTGCTAGTCCTATGCCACTTGACTAATATCTCCCCATGTGTGTTTGCTTGTGTGTGTGCTGGAGATGTATTGTGTTCTGTTTTTAGTTGGACCGTGCTTCCAACGGTATCATTTATAGTGCCACCTCACTTGAATGCTACAGCGCAGATACCGCAACACCCACCCCAGACCATTTATACTCCACCTGGGTTGTTGGAGGTGTGTGGGCAGGAGAAAAACACTTTCTCTAATATTCCATACATACGGCGACTTCGGGGATCGAATCCCGGCCGCCTGCTTGGAAGGCCGGAGTGTTAACCACTCGACCAATCCGCCCATAAACAGCTACGGTCAGCTATTAACTGACCTTTGAAACACGGCGATTTGTTGACGAAATCTGGCGACAGTGATTGTTTTTCAGGTATGTTGGAGTAACGTTTTATACCTTCATGTCAATAAATTAATTCCCCAGTCAATTGACTAAATGCCATGACTAAATGACCCAACACATAATCGACGCTGTAACCTTTCACTCCATTGAAGTGCTGTCGACTAATCACCTCGACAGCCGTATACACATTGCGACTATGGTAAGTTTTTGTAGACTATAGTTAAACACCATCAAAATATTTCTAAACAATTTCGTCAGGTTGGTATAAGTATAGATTATGAGAAGTTCTTTTTACACAACCAATAACATTTTCTATGTGACGTTTCGATGACTAGTACGATATGTATACACTGTTACCTTCACCATACAAATGAGCATTGAAGAGAAGAATACTGTTTTCAATAATTACAATTTACTTTTTGATTGTTTTACATGATTTAAGTCAGCTACAGTTGATTTGAACACAGAATCCATGCTTGAACATGAGAATGGTATCATGACTACAGGCTCTGTTCCGTTTTTAGGTATTTGTTCAAACTGTGTACGATGGTATTAATACCCTTTGTGAACCACAAATCATAAGTAAAGGTTCTGTAAATTGGGGGTTGGACTTAATTCTTGCTGTTATGAATGTACTGTTCCTAATTGATATATTGTCATATGAGTTTATGAATATAACAAAATATTTGAAGAGAAGAAATTAAAATATTTGTGACTAGTTTATAAATGAAGGTATTCAGCATAGTAGTATTATAAAAGCCATATATAATGTTGTATTTCATATTTGAAATTATTTTATTATTAATTTTAATATGTACGTCAATAAAATTATATCTTTACCAACTAGTATTCCTAAATATCTTACCGGTGAATTCACTAGTATTGCCTCGCGTAAAAATACCATGTATATTGTTATGTGCAAATGGTGCAAAATATATAAGTCTAGGAGTGCACTTAACGTAAGAAAGATATACATATATGAACGATTTCACCCTTTTTAAACGAATTGTAGATATATATATATATACATACTAGCAGTAGAAGGACGTTGGTGTCCATGTTGTGTCCTGCAGGCCGATGGAGAGGCGAAGCACGTGCTTCCGTTGTCCTTCGAATATGTGACAGTCACTTCCTGGAGACGTTCATGTATAGTGCGAGGCGCCTTTGATGTCCATATGTCATTGAATAACACACATTAACATTTTACCTGTAGACAGGTAACACACAGGTAAAACACAGGTAACATAGAAAACCCACCAAAATGTCCATTATAGAGTTTAGTTTTAACATATGATGAACTATCAATGACCATTTTAGCATGTATTTTACTTGTTAACATAAACGTTTTAACGTAGATAATTATTGAGGCATACACTTCCTTAGTTATAAAAAAACATGTCTGTCACAAAACGACATATGTATCTAGTAATAGGTATTAAAAAACATTAAAAGTTCAACAAAATATTTTTTTCAGAACAGCTTCACGCTTAGAGATTACACAAGCTGATATGCAATTCACGAGATAAGGCTTTTAGAGAAAAGGAGAACCTTTAAATGTAAAATTATGCTTATGGGAAGGATATATGTAGCCCTATATGTACAAATTTCATAACTAATTATGACATATTTTTACGATGGATTTAATCTCTCAGCGTGAAGTTGATTTGAACATATTATCATACTTCATATATTTCGTAAAAAGTCTGTCATTTTTTGTTTTTCAAATCAACAACGCTGAAAGATTCTATGTTATTTTAGATTCAATGAAACATATTGTAAAATAACCAATGTATTTGCTTATAATAGAAACCCAGCTTTCAATTAACTAATTAAACATAAACTCTTTGTTAAGTTATTTACTTAAATACAATAGTTCACTTATGGATTCCCAAGGACCCAATGAGAACAACGCTTGTGTCTGCCATAGTGGTGCCACCATTGTTATCCAATCCATTTTGTCCGCGTCTACCTTGTGCAAAACTTAATATAGAAGGCTAAAAGGATATAACTAGTACATTTCAGTACCTGACCTTGCGAGAATGAAAGCACCAACACCAACGATTGTGGGACTTGCAAGAATGACATGAAAGTTGAAGTTGTTAGTTAGTCTTGATGCGAATAGTTCAGACTTAAGGTTCGACCACATTTTTAATATCAAACGTCCTCTTTTATGTAGATTAGAATCATAATAATAATTAATACTAATTTCCGAGGTTCTTACATACCGCTTTATCACAATCTAGTTCGTAGGTCGTCTCAAAGCGGTTCACGAATTGTTACCCGTGGTTATAGGGCCTTTGCAACCAGCCAATAGCTTTCTCAAATTCCCTGGGAAGCATTACAGCCCGATGCTGCCATTTCGGCGCTCACAACTAGCATTCAACAATTCCAGCACTGCCCAACCACGTACTCATTTACAGCTGAGTAGTCTGGAACAAGCAGAGTAAAGTTCAAAAATACAACACATTGCCATGACGGGACTCGAACCCACAACCCTTCGGTCACGAGTCCGACGTCCTACCACTAGACTATACCGTGCCTCCTACACAATACTTAAGTTAAATTTTGACCACTGTATATTATGATTATACATGTATCATAATGTCCGTGATATATTTCTCCGTATAACATGAAGATTTATTAGAAACTTATTAATAAATGCTTTTTTTTTTGTGTATATGCGATACGACACAATTGCTCTAACCCATTTCAGCCCTCGCCGTATCAGCCCGCAAAATTCGTATCACACCCGTTTTGGAACACTTCTAATTTTCCCCATCTACCACCATGTCATTTGAAATCCTTCGTTACCAACAGTTGTTTAACAATGGCTGACGCTGAGAAATGGCGACGAATTGGGGAGAGAACGTTGAGTCCAGAACTTTTGAGTTGGAATATCTTATTGAGCAAGAGAACACTCAACCCATTCTGCCAGAACTGTCTGCCGTCATTAGTACGATTGGCGTTGTGGCGGCAGAGGAAGCAGAGGAAGCAGAGCCTAAAGCTCTCGCCGTTGCAGCTGCAGCAGACGACAACTTCGACTTTGTTTCAAGCATGAGGAACAATAATACTGTCAGAAAGACCGAGTCTGACGTGAAGGAAATTTAACGCATTTCTTTTGGTAAACAATGACACACGGAATCCAGGAAAAAAATCAAAACAGGAATAAAATATATACCTTGCAAGGTTTTTTTTATTTTTTTTATAAATGTCAAAAATCTGACGGTGATAATTATAAGCCCGTGACTCTGAAATATATTCAGAGCAGCATATAGCGGCACCTTTCCGAGAAAAGAATGACTTTTAACATCATTGAAGATTCTGAGTTTCAGCATTCGCGAGATGTGCTCAACTCCAAGAGAAGGCTTTTGATACAAGCAGGGAAAGGAAACAGGCAAAACCGTGCTAACCCCTTATCCCATGATGAGATCAACTTGGTTCATGATAGGTAGGCCTAAGTTACCGGTACCTTTTGGTATGCAATAAACAGTGTTTTGTCAGTATTCACTTACCGGTTTCAATGCTGATCCTACCTTCATAACTTTACTTGTCTGTGAATAAGCTATTGTGTATTACGCTTAGCGTCCAATTTTCCCGGATCATGTTCTGAACTACAAATATTGGGATATTTCATTCTTTGCAAGTAATCCTAAGGCATTGACTTACACAATGTACATAAATAATTCAATGCATTTTGGGATGAGTCGTCGTAGAGATCATATCTGTGAGATGGGGCGATATTGTACTGAAGCAAACTTCATCTAGGGAACAGTATCTTGAACATAGGAAAAGGGCGACAAAAACAAGGACTGGGGCTACAAACGATACAAGAGATTTCATTCCGAAGATGTTTGAAGACAAAGGTAATAATATTCCAATAATTTTATGAAAAGTTTTCAGTTAAAAAATAGGTCAGAGTGTCCTCTCAGGTGTGCGAATGATGTCTATTTTTGGAAAGGATCATGTCAGGTTTAAGACCAAAGTTGATAAACTAAAACTCTGATGTTTTATGCTTGATCATGATAAAGGGAAATATAAAAGATACATTTGAATTTCTGATTTATATGACTTCTTATTCTATCATCTCTGATGAAGTTATCTTATGGGTGATAAACAAGGGAAAAAAAGGACTTGTGTTGATGACAAAGTTTATAAACACTCATTAATTATAATGATAAAGTAGAAAAAAAATCAATTTATCAAATTTTGGTATAGAGTTTGCAAAAGTTGGACGCTTAACACCCATTCATTTTTCGTTCAACAATATGCAGTAAAACAATGTACGTTATTTTTTACAGATTGTAAATATTTAAAACATATAAGACGGACAAGGTGAGATACATATGCGACGGACACTGTTTTATACAAGTAATTTCTTTTTTGGTTTTGTAGGCAATCCACGTTGTCCCTATGTCTATGCCTACAAAGTATTTGCTGAGAAGCGACCAGAAGCAATGAATGATCCTTCGGCACCTTTCTACATTGGAACCGCGAAAAAGGGAGATAAATCGTTTGTCAATCAGTCAATGGGGAGAAAACACAATAGGAAGAATTGTAAAAACAATGTGTAGTGAAGCTATGATAGAGGGCAGAAAGGTTAACCACAGTGCACGCAAGACAGCGATTACGTCCCTCGTACATGCAGGAATTCCTCCGACAATAGTCCAGCAACTGTCCAGTCATAAAAATGTGAATTCCATCCACAACTATAGTCATGCTTTGCACTAGCAACAGAAAGAAATGTCCGCTATACTCACAAATTACAATGCACCCTCTTGAGCTTCAGATATAGCCATTAGCTCAGACAATTTATAGAACATTGACTTTGATCACAACTCGGGTAATTTCGGGAGATATTCACAGGAAATAGTTGCGGAAACCTTCAGAGAGATCGAGGCTTATGAGAATATCAAAACTGTACAACAAACAAAGTCAAATACTGTTGCGAATGTTAGGCAACAAGACCAAGCGCGAAATATCTTGGCTGGTGCCAATGTCACTGAAAATGTAATCTTCAAGCCCCAAAGAGGCGATACAGTAGAATTATCTACAGCGACAGTAGTGACTCGGATTAGATAAGAGAAACTTTGACATGGAACAAAGTCACTCCATATGTAATAAATATATTTATGAAATTTTTCGTTTTTTCAATATTTCAAGAAAAATAGATCATAAGATAGTAGATATATCCGTATTTAATTAGTAAGTATGCATGTAATAAACAGAATAAAACATGCCGTTTTCCCTATCACACCCAGTATCAACCCTCGACCAAAGACCCGAGGGCTGATATTGGAGTCTCGGGTTGATACTGGGTGTGATATAGAAAAAGACATATATTATTCTCTATATATGTAATCTTGTTTATGACAGTGGCATGCATTGTAGTTTCGTTGATACTACCCCGGTTCTCCATTTGAGGACGAGACATTACTTGAATATGACGTAAAGGTTTAAAGGTTTATATTGACACTTCGGCAATCACCCGTGTGTTCGGTTTTTCTTTCTTTTTTTCTTTTAACTCACTTTGCTCTATATTTACTTGATATGTGACCAGTTCTACCTGACTGGAATCTTAAACATTAAGACGTAGTGTGTAACTGAGTAAACTATCTGTCAAGGCTGTAATGGAGTTTATTTACAACGCGAGAAGGACATTTTATCACCTTAATTAATGACACATTTGTGCAGGAAATAAAGTTATGAATGTTTTTATATAACCCATGTCATTAATAATTTAAAGCACCTTCCAGTCGACACTCAGTGAAAAGACTAACGCTTATTCTCTGTGTCATGGCACTATAGATAGACCAATGTTCTCTATAATATAGTAGGTATATGAATAAGAATCGATTCTGTTGTCATAGTTAATCAAGGTTCTGTTAAATATAGCATGTATAGGAGGACACCGGGGAAAAAATGGAAAACATTAAATTATAAATAATAATCGATTATGTCGTAGTTTATCATGTTCTGTCGTAATGACGTAGTGCTGTACAAAAATTGATCCCTGTGGAATAAACATGTTATTTGTTGTCTACCGTAAACACATTTTACATCATTTTGCATGTCATTGGACACACAATAACAACCTAATTAGATGAAAAACAAATAACGAATGTACAATAGATATCTGGGGTCCCACAGCGTAATGTTTTCATCGGTTTTGGCTGTTATTCATCATGCTTTCCAACTTGATCAAAGCCATCACATAGATTAGAGGAAGTGTTTGTATCAGTGTATAAACTCCTATATCTGAAACCCATCATAAACCCATCATCAAAGAACGATTTAAAGCTTGATATAAACATACCCTTTAGCGAGTATTGTCTCCAGCCTTATCCAATATTGATCTGATCTTGATTATATTTCAATCTATTAAAGACGCAAAAGGCGCTGTACCGTTAAAGCATATAAGGGAAAATTAACTGTATTAGTTTGTGTGACATCTCAGACACATTTCCGGAGAGACAACGTCTTTTACTATGCCATTGCTTTCATTATATACAAATGCGTCCACAATTGTTCTTTATATTCATACATTTCCATTGTCCATTGATAATTCTCGAAAAGCATTTCCCTAAGAAATTGTGTTCATAGGGCTATGGACGCAATTGGATCAGCGTCATGTTGAAGGTTCTCCTCCCGCCTGGATTACCATGAGGCAACCGTTAGGAGCAAACATTTTGGTGACGTTAGGCTGTTACAGCAATCTTGTTTGCACTGACGACACTTCAATACAAAAAGCATAAGGGATTTTTTTTTGTTTAGGTCAGTAATAACAAAAACTTTAAAATGTAAACAAAAGGATTCAACGGTATTTTTTCAATGTTCATACCGGTATGATATTGAAAAAAATGCCGTTCAATCATTATTCTCATTAGTACCTCGCATTTTATGCTGTCACAATACCAAAACGTAAAATTGTATCACAATATACATATTTTACTGTAGTAAAATTTGAAAATGCGAAAGATGTGCTATACATTTTATGTTCTAAGTCCATTATTTCCGGTGATTTTGCAGTAGCATGACTTCACACAATACGATGCTCCAAATCTTTTCGTCACATTATATATGGATTATATTTTTCTTTATTTTTTATCTTTAAATAGTAATTTTGGAATGCTTCCAACTCTGTTTGTGTATTCTCAAACAAACTCCATCCGCTCAATCTCAAAGGTTATAACTGAAAACAAAATTTCCCATGTAAGCAAAACTACAAATCCTTATTCATCTACATGGTTACCAGTCTATATATCACAAATGCACCATCTTCTAAAACTACAAGCAAACAGCGCTTTATCCAAAACGGCCTATCTTACTATCTCATAGACCATGTGAAGATAATTTCATCTGAACCTATCCAAGCATAGCAACATGTCATTCACCTCAGCTAACAAGGTTATGTCAAATTCTGTTGTTGACGGTCTAAACCGTACATTTACATTTTCCTATAAAGGTGATGTTCTTAATGAGCGTTTGTCGTGACGTTAATCAATTTAAGTTAATTCAAAATGTCTAATGTCTATTGCAAGTCACGGCAGGATGTGACAGCCATCAGATGACACAATCTCAAAGGCTATAATTGAGAACAAAATGTCTCTGTAAGCAAAAATACAAATCCTTATTCATCTGCATGGTTACTAGTCTCTATACCCAAATGCACCATCTTCTTAAACTACAAGCAAACAGCGCTCTATCCAAAATCAAAATCAAATATTGTGAACACATGCCTTTAGTTTATTCTTATGGTATAGGTTCAAGTTTTTTTGGTGAGGTTAACATTTTCGCGAATTTGGCGGAAACGTTTTTTTTCTACAACATCTTTACTCCGTGAAATAGAGAGCTAACGAGCCAAACCACATAACATCACTCTGCGCCAACATGAAAAACCAACAAAAAGGACTTCTTTGCAGTACCTTAAATTGTAAATAGCTTGATGATACAATATAAAAATTAGCTTCATGTGTCTCCTATTACATGTACAATTTGTATCTGCAAAACGTTTTGATAGCTGAGACCTAATCCTTACCTATATCTCTAACTGCCCGTAACCGAATGAGCACCGTCGGATGTTTAAATCGGGACTCACCTGCGTTTATCATCTTTGTTAGGTCAGTCAAAAGGTGTTCCGAATTTCAACCTTAACTCATCGGCTAAAAATTGGCAGCGGGGTTTCCATCTGTGGTCATTCGGACACGGAGGATTGGATAATAGGTTAACAGAGCGTGTTGTATTAAAACATCTGCATTTATGCCGAGTTAAACATTTGTGGATAGAAGAAAAACAACCAGCGACAGCGGTTTATAAAATATGGCGTGTTAAAAACACTGTAAAATAAGCGTCTGTCTTTGCCCTGGTTGTTGTCGCACGATATAATATCATAAACATTTTTACTTATTATAGTCTATTGATCACAGTGAGCTCTGGCGGCTGAGCTTGGTATAATCAAACTCTACATCATATATGTTCGAACACGATTTTGAGTATTAATCCAATCAACACTGTTTCTGTATCAGCGATGCTCGACCGTTAAATGCTTGCTAAAATAAGTATTGCAAGATTGTATACAATTCCATTCAACGCTGATTGTCTCAAAATTCCTCGACCTTTGCATTTTTGTTCTCAAATCTGTATCGGTGAAAATAACTTATACCGACCCTTTCTGTTTTCTTTGAACATTGTGACTGTCGGAGGTCGGACCTTGGTCCAAATCCAAGTCAGACAATAAGGTGTAAAAAGCGGAATCACTCACCTAAACAACTCGCGTCTATAATCAATATTTAATTAAATCATTATTGATGTCAGAGTGTGTGTCCCGTCTATGTGTTTGTTTCCTTTCCGGCAATACTGAAAGTAAAAACGTGTTTTTTAACATGACCATTAATACATATTCATGCATTCAAATGACATTTATCTATACTGGATGTGCTGTTTCTACCACGGTGCGCGTGATGATGACATCATTCATGGTGGCTAATGGTTTATGGGAAGGAAACGGTTTAGCGTTGATGTAATAATTATACAACATGGTTCTAATAATTTCCTGTCGATGCACATATTCATTTCCAGTAAAAAAAAAAAAAAAAAAAAAAAAACACTTTTAAAAATGTCGCCCAAACAATGGATATTGACAAAAGAAGAAAAACACGATGTAGTTTATTTTTGTAAGAGTATAAAATGTTGTTATTTGTAAGCATTGGAACCTTTATATTGATTAACTTATCTATGGAATATGTTTGCACATCAATTGCGTATAAATGGACACAGAATAATAACTATGTATCTATATGATTATAAAAGCCGAACAATGCGAGGCGACCATATCTTAAAAGATATATTTTACATTAAATCAATCGCTTCACCATGCCTCTTTTCATAGCAAACATTTTAAAATTGAATAGGGAATGAATTCGTTCCTGAATATGCGAGAGAAAAAATTAGGTCTGGATCCATAAATGCACACGAATATAGCCATTAGCTAGATCAATAGGTGTTGAATGCTCTGCAATGCTGTAAAAGCATTCCTTTTCGCAGTTCCAATTTTCACGGATTGCTAAAACGGTCATTTTTACGAGACCTTATTTTCACAGATTTTTGGTCTGGGGTATGGATGAATTTGTTTGCTATTTTTACCTCAAAAATTGGGAATATCAGAACCCCAGTTTGGAAAAGATGCGACATAATGAGAAAATGACGATACAAGATATGAAAGAATACGAAACAATAGCCCGGTCTATTGATGTATCATTTAATTGTTAACTTCTTTCATGTGAAGCTTCACCAAACGCTGCCTTTGAATCAGCAACTGCACGACTATATCTCTGTAGAAGACTGTTCGTAAATTATATGTCGGCAATTTTTTTTTATTTTTTTATTAAAACTTTTAATTTACGATATCTAAAAAAAACCTTGTGAGGTGTCAAAACGTAAGATATATAATAAAGTATATAACATGTGTTTATGATAAGAGTAGCATTGTCTATTTTCTAGTAATTCCATATTCAAACTTCCGGGTGTTACGCTCAATGACCTTCTCTGCACCCCTGGACCATGTCACGACAAAACTTAAGGTGAGAAGCTAGCGATTTGATTGTTTTCAAGTATAAAACAACTGACCAAACGCTAGGCTGTTACCTGTCCTTTGTAGATTACAAATGAGCGATACCTCAATTAAAAGCATGTCAATTTTACCGTTATGTCGCCGCACGATTCTTCTGATGAACTTAAAAGGATCAAACTAGTCTGATTGTATCATTCTGATGCCAGCGCAGACAGAACCTTCATGATTGTCATGATATATTGCAGGGGCGTACAGAACGTAACTCCTAGAAATTCGACGATGGTAAAATTGTGAACAAAACAAGTTCACAAAAAAATACATTCCTAAAAGCAATCTTACAAATCCAAACGGAAATAAACTGAAACGTTTGTCAATGTGCAACTAACAAGTTCTAAATGGATTATCAAATTTCATTTCAAACAACTAACTCCTTTACTTTGATCTGACAGAGATATTTGATATTTGTGATAAGTATTGATGTGTATACCATTGCAATCACTGAAATGTGTACATATAAAATATATTTCCTTTTTTTTTTACATTTTGAACAACAAACCAAATATGTAATGATGGCCGTGTTAACTACTTTAAATTACATTATATTGCATATTTTTTATATGTATGAGTTATGAAAATAGAGTATACAGAAATCTACCTGACAGCCAAGGTACGCACGCGTGACATGCCTGGATCAATACAGCCTTCAGACAGAATCAAATACTAGAGATCTAATGACTGGAGTATATTCGTAACCGGGGTACGGACTAGAGATGTTGGGGGTACCATTAGGTGTCGGTTTCGTTTTCCTTACCACTGGGATATCGTTTGCTGTCACAGACACCAAAGGTAAGTGGTTTCTATAATTGGGTTTTCTAAAAATAAAATCTTAAAAATGTACGTACAAAATAGATACCAAATTAAACAATGTGTTGCAAGTAATACGATAATCAATTGGATGGGAACAGTCTAAAACGCTTTCAAAATTTCTGTTATACATAAGACGCTCTGTGTTGTGCAAAGCCAAATGGATTGGATTTTCTTATCTAAGAGAGATTTTGTTATCTGCAATATTTGAATCGTATTCAAAGATTTCGGTATATATGTTTATCTATGGTCATAATCACTGCGGTATAAATGATTTTAAGAATTACTTTGCGGGTATCACCGATGAAGCAAAAATACGCTTGGACACCTGGTCTAGTTCTCCTTGAACTTTTTCAAGGGTCTTCATAGTTCTTTTGTTCAAATTTTGCCCCAGTTCGAACCATGGTTTGTTTTGTAACTTAAAGGGTTGCAACGGAGGCAGCAGATCAATTCTGGTCTCTTCTATGCCTTCTGAGAGGCAGAGGAAGCCACCGATCTTTGGAAAAACGCACATTAGTTCAACCTTATGACACCTGCAGTATTGTTTACTGAACCTATTGAGGTACGGTGGTCTAGTGGTAGGACGCCGGGCTCGTGACCGAAGGGTTGCGGATTCGAGTCATGGCACGGCATTGTGTTTTATCTTTGAGCAAGATACGCTACTCCGCTTGTTCTAGTTTACTCAGCTGTAAATGAGTACGTGGGCTGGCTGTGCTAGAATTGTAGAATTGCTAACATTGAGCGTCCAAGGAATTGAGAAAGATATTGACTGGACGGGTGGTGCAGTGGATAGCGCACTTGGCTTTCACCAAGGCGGCCGGGGTTCGATTCCCCGATCAGACGTGAAAAGGTTGGGGTCACGTGGGTTTTCTCCAGGTACTCCGGTTTCCTCCCACACTGTCTAGCGAAGCTTAATTGAACTTTAATGCATTACCTACACTTCGGTAAAGCTTCAGAGTAAACAAATATGTATAAGTGTAAGTACATATCGTTGACAGATGCCTTAACCACTTGGCCACCGCGTGGATAATAGAATAGAATATAGTGATATACATGTATAAATACATAACAGTATGGTAAATAAGTATGAAATAATCCTTGACAAATAAGTATGAAATAGCGTGGAGATTAAGTAAGTTATAGCATGGAAAGCAAGTATGTAAAAGTGGTATAAAAGTATGCAGTAGCGTTGTTAATATACATGTAAATAAGTATGTGATAGCGTGGTGAATAAGTAAAGTATAGCGTGGAAAACAGGTTTGTAGAAGTGTGGTATAAAAATATGCTGTAGCGCTGTTAGACATTTGAATAAGTATGTATGTAATTGAGCGGTAAATAGTCAAGTAAAAGTGCGGCAAGTAAGTATGTGTATGTAAAGAAGTGTGCAAAGAATTGCAAATAAGTATGTGTTAACGTTGTAAATATGTTTAAATATCGTAGTAAATTAGTCTTTAAACAAGCGTGTAATAGCCTGGTAAACGGTGTACAACCTGGTAAATAAGTATGCAGTATAGAGTTAAACAATGTTATATTGTGGTTAAAAAGTATGCAATGGCCAGATAAATAAGTGCGTCACATTGAGGCTAATGACTACATATTTATTATCGTGGTTGACAACTATAAAAGCCACAGATCCCGTCAGGATTATAATAATAAAAATACTGTTTTATCCGTATCCATTCTAAACTGTTGTCATCAGTCGTGTCATTAAACGCATTATAATCATTACTGCTATGTTCTGCGAATAACTGATCCCACCCATGAAACTATACTGACGACACAACACATGCTCATTAGTGTATGTATCTGCTTCAAAGCCTTACGCAAGACGATTGTATGCGGAACTTGCTGTGTCATATAAAATGACGTCAGCGCTGACAGATTCACGTTTAAGTAGTTATATCGCTCTTACTAATACATACGTTTCATGTATCGAGCATGAAAAGAAATACAAAATTGTCAGAGTTTACTCCATGTTTTATTGAGTTGTATACCATCGTCATTATAAAATGATGCATTTCATTTCTTTTATTTACGTTCAAAATTTCATCTTTCTCTTAGGACTTTTCCTTTATAGGTTGACATATGTCTCCATGTCCAACTGGAACAAACAATGTTAATTTGCATTAATCGTAAAAACTTAATGGTGTCTAAACCACGCGATTGGGCCGAAACTTTAAGGAAAAATGGAAGACAATATAAGGTAGCATCTCGGATCAGATATAGACTATAGGCGACAATATATTACTGTAAACTGTTCAGTAGAATTATTCGTTCTTTCGTTTCGTAACATAAATGAAATTTTGGGGAGTAAAAAAATCAATGGAAGTAAATGCTCTTATTAAAATATTTCAGTATTGATGGTGGCGAAAAGGGGAGATGGAAGTGAGGTCAACAGCCTATGGCATACGGAAGGTGGCGTAAATGAGACATCTGCTGACATGGTTGACTGGCCAGTGCGAGATCTCGTGTCCTACGGGATGTTCCGAAGCAGTGTGGTGGACATGTGGCCGTATGGAAACCCAGAAGAGGTCAGCGCAGTGTTTATTATATACTAGTGCTTCCTTTGTTTACTCCTATGCCAAATCATCGCCATGTTTGAATGCACAGCACAGGATCGCTGCTTTTAATATTCTTCAATCAAATATTAAATTCAATAATTGCCTTCCATTCAAAACAACTGTTTGTATGATAAAATATGTGAGATATACCTATCATCTACCATCTTCATGTATGTTATTTCAATAATGTTGATGATCTCTGAAATAAGACTGACCGGGGCTTCCTAACCCTTGCAACGAGGACAACCGTTTGCAAGGGGACTGACTCCCAAATTTTGCATTTAGGAAAACTGATTGTAAGGGGACTGGATACGATGCACCTTAACTTTGGAATTTAAAATCAACTGATTGTAAGGTGACTGGTTCCGGGGCACAGTGATCCTTACAATCGGGTCAACTGTTTTCAAGGGGACTGCCTCCAGGGCTCTCTAATTCTTGCATTGTGGAAACCTAACTCTAAAGTGACTGGATTCGGTGCTTCTTAACCCTTGCAATGAGGGCGACTGACTATAAGGAAACGGGATCAGGGGCTTCCTAACCCTTACAAATGGGCAAATAATTGTAAGGGGACTAGCTCAAGGGCTCCCTAACCAATGCAATGCGTTAAACTGATCGTTAGAGGGACGTACTCTAGGGCTTCCTAACTCATATAATAAGGACAAGCGTTTGTAAGGGGACTGGCCCTGGGACTCACTAACCCTGAACTAAGGACAACTGTTTGTAAGGGGACTGACTCCGGGGATCAATGACCCTGGTAAAAAGGCAAAATGTTTGTCAGAAAAACGACACCAAAACATCCTTGTGGGTATTTTAATTGAAAGGACATTGGTTCCTTATCTTCGTAACAATGGCAACAAGGACAACTTTTTGTAATGGAATTGATACCTGGTTCCTTTCTTCGCTAAGGAAATGAATACTGGTAAGATGTAAAATAGAGGATTATATGATTCCAAAATGTATAAGAAGGCTTTGTTTACGGTTTTTCTGAATTCTGACATCCCAAGTTCCACAACGATTAATTTTTTATGCGATAGACATGTTAGGGGAATCAATGCATTCCAATAAAAAGATATTAACATCACGGTTAATCCCAAGGTAAGTATGAATAATCAAAACGTGTAATAAAAACATGACTTGGCGTTGTCTAGGTGTCCGTAGAAGCAGTGAATACCTATGGGGACATACTCTGGTGGGTCACGTTTTCAACACTTGGAACAGAGAAAGATCTTTTATCATGGATGCAACCCTCGCGTATGCTCTCTTCGTCTTCACACGACATGATAGCAACCTCGGATAGACAGATATACCACGGGTAAGAAAGATTCATTATTTGGTAAGCATTGCTCATTACACAAAGATGACAAGTCGTCTGCGTGCCCTCCAGGTCAACCTAACACCATTAAATTAAAAGCAAAATCATGGAAAAGGGTCTATAATAAAAGATTTTTGTTGTGAGTGGATTATATATATATATAATAAAAAAGGATTAAATGACCATGTGGAGTAAGTAAATATAGAAAAAATAATATCTAACGACCGACTAGAAACAAGCTGTTTTTATCCTTAACATGGCTCTTCAGGTTTATTTAAAAAAGACAGCATCAGGACGTCACAATTACATGTCATCACAACTACAATAGAACCGTAACGTCGCAAAGTACACAAGATTGGTGGATGGACTAGCACAGAATTTTACTGTGGCATGTTGAGACTAGGTTTTAATATTTTGATTAATTGATCTTTCTTTTTTCTCTTAGAATACAAAGGTCATGCATTAAATTTATCTCCGGCACATTCATGAATATGTTTGTTAACATGTAGATTTCGTAAAGATTCAGTTCTAGTTTGTTGTCTATGTACAGTCATGTGAGTTCTGAGCTCATTGCCGGTTTGACCAAGGTAGAAATCATCACATTTTTTCATTTACAATTCCTATTAAACCTTCACAGTAAATTTCAAACCATTCTTGAAAATAAAAGTATTACATTCGATCATCATGGGTCATGTACCACATCTTGGTGTCTTACACTTGGATACTTTTGGTGTTACACAAGAATTATCAAACTTAAAGCATGTCAATATACGTTTCAAGTTCCTAGGTTTACTATGTAAAATAGCATGTTTACTAAAAATGTTTTACTACTTTTGTATTGTGATGACATGTAGTTGTGACGTCACGTTGCTGTCCTTTTTAAATAAACCTGAAGAGCCCTGTGAAGGGTGAAAGCAGCTCGTTTTTAAGTCGGTCGTTAGATCTTATTTTTTCTATATTTACTTACTTCACATGGACATTGTCATTGAATCCCTTTTTATTATATATTTATTGGCGTGTGCATAAAATCGCGTAATGCCATATGGAATAAGAAGCATTCTGAGAATTAAATTTAAAGAATATTTTAATTGCTTATACGATTTTTAACATTCATGAGGTTATGACAAAGCGTGATATTTTTGTTGATTGTTTTTTATTATTATCTCAGTTGCATTCAGTGTGTTGTGTTTTATGTCCAGGTTTCCAAACCCTAGTTCAGTTCAATTTGGTCGTGTATGTGAGATACTGTGAAAATTGCTATTGTCACTTAACCACTGGGTCGTGGGTTCGAGACCTACGTGGGCAGTCGCAAGGCACTGGCCGTAATTCGATATAACTCCGACTTTCCTCTACTATAAAATCCTGCCACGTCCTTAAACGACATAGCTGTTAATAGGACGTTAAACACAAACAAACCAAACAAAATCAAAATTATCGCTCATAAAAAAACTAAAATCCTTAAAAGTCACTTAAATGACGATTCCAAGTTATTTGGCAGTTGTCTACATAGATACATAGACAACATGCTTCTATATTTCAAACGCAATCGGTACTGATGTTTTCGTTTACTTTTGTCTAATATGGAAATAATCTATTTCATCATTAGCTTTGAAGGTATGCTGTTATTACTTCTATTAATTCGCCCCAAAATGTGTCTTGTGGTTTCGCTGTTACTACCCCGGACCTCGCTTTGAGGATATGACATTACTTAGAGTTGACCAAGATCAACATGGCGGTTGTCCATGAAGCAGAAGTCGCTTACCCTTCCGGAACTCCTGGTTAAAATAATCCTTAAATGTTTTTAAAGTCTCCATTTGAATTCCTCTTTGGTTCATATTCTGGACTAGTTTCGGCCAGTTTGAGTTTGAATTGCGGTTTTGACCCCACCTCGGTGTTTTTGGTTGTAGTTGATACGTTGTAAAGTACAATTGACAACCACCAGAACTGTGCCCTATCTAGTTAATGAATAGTCGACTCAGAAATTCAATTACATATTCTTACTAATATCCAAAATAACATCGTCAGTTTTACAGGTTAAATTATTAAGCACTTACCTAATGAATTACCGATCCTGTGACGATGAAAAAACCCTAAATATGCAAACGAATTGATTGTGCGTATTCTGCCGAATGCAATGGTTGTATTGGATCAGAAACGGCTAGACAAAGAAATAATTTAAAGTATATGCGTCATACTCTGTGCTTCGTTTTCTATTTTTGGTATAATTTATTGTACCAGGTAAACAGTAATGTTTATTGGTAAACCTCTTAACATTTAATGTGCCGAAAGTCACGGAGGTTCTTTTTTCATATTTAATCAAAGCGGCCGACATGGACAAAACTAACTTATAATGCAAGTTTACCGGTCATATCCCGTGTAAAAGATTACTGTTCTGGTGTAATCTATTGTACAAGGTAAACATTAATGTTTATTGATAGACATCAGAACGGTTCGTTAGTAACGTGTCGATAGCTACGTAAGCATTTCTTAACTTGAATCAAAGGCGACTTAAATGGACGCAACTTGACAACATTTAATTTATAATACAGGAATACTGGTAATATTCCTGGAAAAATATTACTGTTTTGGTACAATCTAGTGCACAGGTAAACAGTAATGATGATCGGTAGACAACACAAGAGTTCACATAGATGACAGGTATGGGATGGGAGCGGTCATGTGTGGAGGTATACTGTAGTGGAAAATCGTGTTTCACGTCATGTGATCCCATCGATTTTATGCTTGTATTTAAATCGAAATCGACAAAAATCCACGTCTATTGCGTACAAAACATGGCACGTTATTTGAATGGCTGAACAGCACACCTGCATATCAACTCTACCGTTATATTACATTAGCATGTGTTTATAAAGATAATGCTAATTCAAATGGTATACTTGCTTAAGTGGACAACATCTTCGATCTATATATTTTTATTATCTAAATAGGGTACACGAGGCAGAGTTAAAAGGCAGGTGGTCTTTTCAAAATGTTCTACATGCATAGAAGATTTTGTTTTATTTCATACAAAGGTAGAACACACCAATAAGAGTTGTGGGAAAACAAAACAAAAATCCATTTAAGGTAAAATAGGGTGTGTTCAGGGATTTCTAAACAAAATTTATTTAAAAAGTTTTATCAAATTTGTTCAATATATGACTTGCCATGAATGACCTTGAAACGTATTTCGACAGAGGTTGTGAATCTTTATTAAAATAAATTTACATAATTATTATAGGTAGATATATTTGATAAAGTACAGCTTTGACAGCATATAATAAAATATCTATGACAGCTATTTTGAAATTATTGTCGTATATTTCCAGAATTTCTAATATCCACTCATAACTCGTTCCATAAGTGAAAACCATTTACAATAAAAAGTCTTCATTTAAATTTTAAACTAGGAAAGTGATATTTAAGCTTCTACAATGGTTTCTATTTATCTATTTCTCTAACAATAAAACTCGCCCAATATGGAAATAACCTGTGGTGTAGGATGTACATAGGTGTGCTATCAACTTCTGTTATTGTATTCTTTAACATTTAAAATGTTCATACTCGACAAATGTCATAATGTTATATTTTATCTTGACATCAATCGCTAGATACATCTACATTGTAACACATTTATTTTGAGCAGTTGAAATGGGTGTTTTATTTTCTAGCTCACTTCAACATGCAATCTTTAACAACATTGTTCAAACTTTCAAGCAGGATAGCACCATCAAACGTTTTGCTAACACTTATAGGTAAAATATTGTACGATCTATTCATGAATTATTCACATTTGCTTATCGGCCAATTCCGTCTTTGCGTATTGCACAGTTATCTTCTCTTGGGAGCAGGTCTTGATTGTTACGTCACTTGTTTGTGAGAGTAACGTCATCAATTTTTGGGAAAACGACGTAATTTTCTCACACAAACCAATGACGTAACAATCAATACCTGCTCCCAAGAGAAGATAACTCTGCAATACGCAAAGACGGAATAAATATAATCAGATTGTTTGTCCCTAGCATCATTTGTGAGTCCTAGAAGGGCGAAACAGCTTTATGATGAATTGTAATTATTTTTTTGGCACACTGTATTTATTACCAAATTCTGAAGGTGCAGCAATCATGTATATGTCTTACGATTTTCCTTATTTGCATTGTATATAATCATTAGCTACATGTACATGTCCATATTTATTATATAGTCATATCTTGTAAGATCCTTTAAACCACGCCCATCTAAAGTTACTTTAACATCGTACGGCTAAGGCCAAACAAAACAATGTGTGATTCAGGTTACCCGACCTTCCCTTGATTTTCCTGACGACCCTGGAGATTTCAGAGTTTTTAATCAGCCCTCGGTAAAAATGACACCCCAATGAAGGTATACTGTATACCGGGAAATTTTTCACTGCAGTTTAATTTTCACCTTTTCGCCCTACATGTACGTAATGAAAACGAATTTATCGTTACAGCGAATTGAGGTACACAGAAAAATAAACATAGTAATTAAATGTAAAGGGCTAAATTAACACAGGACAAAATTTTGATTTCATCGACATAGGGCGAAAGGTTGACAGGGCGAAAAATTCCCGGTATACAGTAAATGGGAATTGGATGGAACGCTCTCGATGTCGGAAAAGTCAACCTCACCTAACTTTCTCGCATCAAAAATCCCATTTCTTATTCCAAACATGCTTGGTACCGTTGTAAAGATGGTGATATTTCGGCTCGTTTTCGATTCTCTGAACTTTTAAAGAAAACATGGGGAGAGGAATGTTGTTAGAAGAATTTTAGTCTGTGTTTGGGTAGTATTGGCAATACATATGTACATATAACAGTCTTGTATTTTAGTGCTGCTATTGATTAATACAATTCATTGATCTATTTAGCTTATAATTTGATATATTTTAACCAAAATGACCTAAATATATCACATGCACAGAAATGCTACAAACCAAACAGGTAAATTAACTTAGCTGTGTTTTTGTGACGACAGTGTGGAGCTTGCTATACTCGATTTGTCTTTGTCTTCCAATATCAACACTTTTCGTTTTTTAACGTGGTAGAAGTGAGAACACCCCGCCTGCTTTTTCTTCTAGAAACCTTCTACATGCACGCGAAATGTATATTCCATCCGCAGACATGACCTCTGTTTCCTCCGAAAGTACACGCCATTTGATTTCGGTCTTTCAATGTTATTTTGCAGTCATAGAGCCACTTTTCGCATGTTCATGATTCTCCTGCAGGTTAGGGGAAGGAATAGGCTTACTGTATCCATCTACGTGTCGTAAAGACGACTAATGTGCACCCATGCAGAATCGGGGGTTCTCTTACGTGTCTTCTGTTAAGGGGACATTGAAAAAACTTCGATTGATCCGCTGCCTCCATTCCAACATTTGGGATCTTTATATTTTCACTTTATTTCCTGAAACATGTTTAATTTACTGGTGCCTTGCTTGGCAATACCTCTCGTTTGTCTTTGGTGTTGAGAGTTCGCCCAAATCTGGTAGTCAATGGGTTCTACCCCTGGCGGGGACATACCAAATACCTTGAAACTGGTAGTTATTGTTCCCTGCTTAACATTCAGAAATTAGAGTTATCGCAACATTTTCTTTTCTAATCGTTGTCAGCATAATGTGACCAATTGGACTACTGTGCTGGCTGCCCTCGGCATTATATTTAAGTGAGGTACCATTCAAGCCGACAACAGATCCGTGATATAACATGAAGGCAAATACATCAACATACCCTGCCTCTAGCACACATACACAAAGGAACGCATACATTACACACTAGGGGGCACGTCCTTTAATCACATAAGCCGTTAATAGGACGTTAAATAAAAACAATTAACATATTTATGACTTTGACATCATTCTCGAGCGATCACCCTAAACTTATTTAGGCTGGTAATTTTGTGAATCTACATACATTATCGGACATATCTTTACAGGCCGGTGAGACCCAGTGCATTTACTTTAGCATAACCGTAAAAAGGGCGTTGCGACCGTATTGCTGGTTTTTGTCTTATTCGGGTGTTTATTTTTCATTTTGATTTTGCGAAGGATCCCGGACACTAAGATGCTGTTTGCATTGGAATCCGACCGGAACATATCATGGTTCTACGTTGATCAAAGTGATCAGGTCCGTCCAAAGTTCTTCTTGACGAGAAACAATACGTCAACACAAGACATGTTTCCACGTAAGTAATGCTGCTCCTTCCAACGCCCTGTATGAACTATTGTTTTCTTTTAATATCCGATCATTTTGAGTCATGGTAATCTGTAAACCTCTATCACAGTGTAAGTGCATTCGTTTTCTTTGAATCTCTCTCTCTCTCTCTCTCTCTCTCTCTCTCTCTCTCTCTCTCTCTCTCTCCATATGAACATAATTTAACCTTATATCATGAATGTCTTTCATCTTTGTCTGCTGATGTATTACGAAGGGTTGTATCCATTTTGTAAGAACACATCTTCTAACATTCTACACCACGCCTTATTGTACACCACAGCCTACATGTGTATTTTTCCAGGTTCAATGTTGTACCATGGTCCATAATGGTTGATTTGATATTGTTTGATATATTTTTGCTTTCTTTTAAATTTACAAATTCCTGTATGATTTGACTGCCAGACCGAATCTTGATTTCACGTTTCCTTTGGTTCTAGCTCGTCTTCAGGTAACGACACGTTGAAATTACTCATATTCACAGAACCAATCTTTACCAAAATACTCGCGAATATCATATTGATCAAGTATTTGTGGGAAAGTCAGGTCATTTATGTCATTAAAAGTAACTTAAAAAAAATGAACATTTTCCCACAAAATCACACATTCATCTTACTGAACTCGACTAGGGCATAGTGTAAAACTAATGACAAGTTAAGTATTTGCCATGCATGACAAGTTTAGGTACCAATAATTTTGAAATATCTGAAGGGAGCATCCTATTCGGTTGCAGCAGGCGGTTTCAATTTATGAATCTGTCAAACCATAATGGAAAAAAACAGAAGTATGCTCCATACCATGCATGCAAGTTCAAAGACGGATTTTTTTTACGAGCAAGTACAATACACAGATAAGTCTGCATAAAAAATAATCGATGTCTGTTAACTTCTGTAAGCATTGGTTTTCAGCTAGTTCCGGGACTAGCTGGTGGGATGACTATCTATCTGAGTATTTACCGGAACAACAATTGATTCAGGTAAACTATACGTCGTTTTTAAAAATCCCCGCACCACTGGCACTGCCAAAATCTTTCGCAACATTATTTGAAACCTTTTCCCGGCATGACTATTCCGTTTTTTCGTATTGCAGAGTTATCTGCTCTTGTAAGCAGGTATTGATTGTTACGTCATTAGTATGTGTGAGAAAATTACGTCGTTTTCTCAAAGATTTATGACGGTACTCTCACGAACAAATTACGTAATAATCAAATCTTCCGGCATTTGTTTTCATTAATATGAAAGATTAAAAAAAGGGTTCTAAGTGTAGGTACTAATAATTTTGAAATATCTTAAGGGAGCATCCTATTGGGTTGCAGTAGGCGGTTTCAATATATGAATCAGTCAAGACCAGGATTAGAGCTGTTGACCTCAGATCATTATACTGTCGCTTTAAAGAATTTTAGGTAATCTGGTAAGAGGAAGTACCCTGACCCAACTGAACTTAAATCATATCCTAGCTTTTTCTGGGTTAGTCATGAAATTCTTTATCAGCTTTTAAAACTTTATCTCAAGAATTGTATCTAAGAAAATGGCAATAGGAAACTGAGCATAGTTTCACGACAGATAAATAAACACATGTCAATGCATATTAAACGTCGTAGATTTGTTCTATCATTGTCTGGAACAAGAACGACAACTCGGGGTCGACATTGTCCTCTTTTTGTTTTGCAGGTAGATTTGTCGTCCTATTCAGACACAGGAAATAGCTACATCTTCCTCACACGCCAGGTTGTAAAAGTAACCAAAGGTTTTTCCATGTCCAGTCTACTGTACAATATATACTTCGGCATGTGGCCATGTTCTACTGACTGGGGCGCCCCCTACCTGGACGAGACGGGACAGACCATGGTACGTAACTCCTAGCAGGGTCTTACTTGTTACTTAGATCTCGTTCCTTTGCAATTTCTGACTTCGTTTAAAAAAAATATGCATCAGATGCATTGGAAAAATATAAGCAATGCATACAACATTGTCGGATGGTGGGAAATCATTAAGTGAATACTCAGTATTTATGTGTAATTTTATATCTGTTGAAGTATTGTTGGTCTAGTCCCAGTGGAGGTTAAGTATATAATATGACTTATACCGAAGATACATTTTTGTTTGTTTGTTTTATTTTATTTTTATGTATTTTTTCATGTTTCCTTTTTTTATTTTTTTATTTTTTATTTTACTAAACAGAGGGAATTCTGATAAATGCACCTCGGATGATAGGTGCGCAAAGGACCACTACATTAACTGCCTCTAAATCTAATTTACCCAAAGTCGTACTGGTTTAATTGTGCATTCATCGAAACATTTGCGAGTAACTCAATTCATTAAATGCAAAACGATTTCTAGAATGAATTCGAAAAAGGAAACTTCGATCGGTTATCCGGACTACTTTACTCGAAAATATGTCCCTTGCGAAACATAACCGAAAAGCACACCCTGTTTTGGATTGAACTATGTTTTGCTCCAATTTATACATGCAAGCGGTTTCATGTACATTTATATTAAATACCGTAGCAAACCCGTGTGTTCTATGAAGCGAGTTAGCTCACGATTATTCATACATGTAGGAATTTTTCAACAATACCATTCTACCAAAATAGCCCTTGGCTTTCCATTAAACGGTGTTAGTAATGCATAAATGGTAAATCAATCTTTTGATAAACCCGCTCTCTCACTTCTATTGGTTAAAAGCCGGAACTAGTCGTACTGGTTTAACAGTGCATTCATCGAAACATTCGCGAGTAACTCAATTCATTAAATGCAAAACGATTTATAGAATAATCTTTTTTTTTAATAAGAATGAATTCGAAAAGGGAAACTTCGATCGGTTATCCGGACTACTTTACTCGAAAATATGTCCCTTGCGAAACATAACCGAAAAGCAAACCCTGTTTTGGATTGAACTATGTTTTGCTCCAATTTATACATGCAAATGTTTTCATGTACATTTATATTAAATACCGTAGCAAACCCGTGTGTTCTATGAAGCGAGTTAGCTCACGATTATTCATACATGAAGGAATTTTTCAACAATACCATTCTACCAAAATAGCCCTTGGCTTTCCATTAAACGGTGTAAGTAATGCATAAATGTTAAATCAATCTTTTGATAAACCCGCTCTCTCACTTCGATTGGTTAAAAGCCGGAACTGAAGAACGAGAATGTTTGCAGCTATGCACCGCTTGACGTCGTGCTGCGCCAGTGCAGACATTATTCCGTGAAATAGTGCCAGAATGGACGCTATAATCATATGCGTTGTCAGCTTTACGAATGTTCAAACTTGATTGAAAACAAGCAGTTTCAATTTCAATTTCAACAGATTTTATCGACTTTATATATGTCAATTGGATTGGACATCAGGCTAGACAAATTTTAGGTCCAACAAACAGTTTCAAAAAGTTTTAAGCATTTATGAAGAAAAATTGGGTAAAGGACTATATTTTGATATCAGTGAGCAAACTTATTACCTCAAAATAATCCTCATCGCGTCCTGACTCGTTGTTTTAATCAATGTTTTTCCTCAATATCCTTAAAATATGACAGAAGGCAGGAACACAATTCTTGACCTTAGTTTACAATGTATATATCATAATTTCATTTACATACATTGTATTTTATTCATTATGTCACAAAAGAAAAACACATTTATCTGTGTATATTTACTGGTGCATTCCCTGTCTCTGACCGTGTTTTGTATATAACGGCAATGACAAATTACCATGATGAGGCAGTACTCAAACGTTTGTAGTTCAAATGTGTCTTCATGGATGAATGAGTGAAAGGATTTTATATACTTAGCGTTTTGAAAAGGAGTTTCAAGCTTCACTGTATTTTTCTCATTTAATCGCATGCAACGTCAACGTAAACCAATACTGTTGTTTTGTTTCTTGTTGCAGAACTTCACGACCAAATTATTCACGTATGATATAGAAACGACTACCGTACAGTGTTTAACTATAGATATCCTGGAGCCAATCCCAGCGAGCTCAATGGTCTCTTTCACGGGCAAGACCGTCGTAGGTAACGTCAAATTGATACATTTTTCTGACATTTATATCTTCTTATTAAACAATCATCTCTCAAATATTTTTATCTAAATAACATGTATTTATTATGTTCAGATGAGGTTATTGTTAACTTTGTATATTTTCGTTTTCAATTCAGATAGTTTTGTGGAGGCCCAGGCATTAGTGGTGATTGGATATTGGCCTAACGGTAAGTCACGTGCACAAACACGTGTCATCTGCATATAGGTGTAGTAACTTGAATATTTAATTGATGAAAAGCCACGCGTTCAAACGGGTCATATGAGCATGTGTGTATAGTGAACGGATAATGACCTGATGGTATGCACATGCACAAACACATCACTTTCGATTTACTATGGTCTTGCTCTAAGTTCGCTCCAAGTCTCAACCTCCATCATCAAATGTTTCAATTTGTGGCACTATAACAGCCGATTTTGCCATTTCCTACTAAGTTTACTCTTCGTCCTCATTGATTTCACTTTCCATCGCTAATTACCTTACTTTTTGTCTTTGATGAAATCAATTCAGTTTCCGTTTCGATTGAACCTATATCACCTGTCCAAAATGACCCCACTTCCGGTTCCCAATTTCATGACTTCCTTTGCAGAATGACATCGCCTTGCTTCAATAATTATCTCACTTGTCTCAAATGAAATAATTTTCCGTCCCCGATGACATAACCTTTAGTTACGAATCTTCTTGTTTTTCATCCATAATTGCCGCACTTTCAAACCACAATTGTTTCAATTTGGATATCAAATCATTTCACCTTCCATCCCTGATAGTCTAGTGCTCCCTCCTCATTGCGTTGTACAACCTCGATAACCAAGCAATTACGCTCACCTACGCTCTTTGCACCTCTGAAATGTGTCTGTCATAGCCAAATTGAAGATTCAGTGTGCATCTTGTGGAAGATACATGAAGACTAGGTTGATTCGTTGATGAACATCAAAAGAATATCGTAGTCCCGTAACTTCAAATGACAGGTACCGATAGGTCAGGTTTTTCTATCTGATACCAATCAAATAGCTATTCGCTTGTCTTTAATTTTGCTTTGACATATTCCAGGGGTGCAGAGAGCGTAAGTGAGCGTAACCCCTTGAGTGTCGAGGATGTTCATTGTATAATATTTACATTTGCATGGCATTGTCACTATATAGCCTCTTTGAAAGCTGTGTCGTTGATGGGACTTTAATTACCATGCATCATGAGACACAATTCTTAGCGTATTAATACAACACTGACCGGAACTACAATATCCAATATAAATAAACGGCTGCTGAAATATCGCTGAGCATTGTGAGACTTGACAATGTCATTGTAAATTTATGTGCAAAATAAAACATAAAAAAACAACACTTTTATTACAACGAAAACAAAACCAAAGTCTTCCATATCGTACAAAATGCACATCGGTTGAAATCACCAATGCCGGCAATGGAAACAATTTTAACGCTCATACAATTTATCAGAAATATCGTCCGATACACTTCACTGATCAACAGGGGTTCGTTACAAATGTCTGAAATACACATATAATATAGACCTACTGACACATATGTTACAGACCTAATGATAACAGTCACAGCACACATACAAATAATGTAAACATTTCAGACATTTGTAACGAACCTGTGCTCCGTCGCAAGATCACTCACTTCAAACGCTATCTTTCACGCGTCTCGCATCCACCATTCCTCAGTTTCTGACGACATGTCAAATAACGAAGATGTTATAGAATCTACCGACTGTTGTCAGGTTCCCATACAATCAACAAATACATTCACGCCTGGATTCTTCACAAAATGAGCAAAGAGAAAAGTTCGAATTAACTTCCAAAAATAACTCCCTCGTGGAGGGGAAGGTCGGATTTACGGTGTTCACTGTATTTGTCCATGCGCGAAATTTGTTCCGGGGAAAAATCGAAACAATTTCAAATATAACTTTCAGCTCAGAGTTCTATTGATAAACTTAAATCACCCTATAGACATATCATACGCAATTGTATTGATACTGAATTGTGGAATAAAATTGAAGTGTTTGTTAAAATTTCAAAGTACTACTTTGTTTGCCAATCAGCACGCGACAATACGCTGTTCAAACTATTGAACGAAATTGTGTGGACTGTCGATAAGGCGGGCATTTTAAATTTTAAATATAAATTATAAGTTAAACAAGAACATAAGAGGCAGAGAAAACGTAAATATAAGTATTGAACTGTTTTTGTATGGTATTTATGATCTATTTGAATGACACACACACACGCTAGCGCGCATTATGTTGTTTGCTTGCAAAGCTGTGTCATTCAAATAGATCATAAATACCATACAAAAACAATTCAATGCTTAAATAATAATACAAAAAACATACGTATAAACTTCGGCAGTGTCAAATGTAAGACACGCGAGACAAAGTCACGTACGAGGCACCTAGAGCTATAGTTCACGTTATCACAGAATAAGAGATGCTGAAAGTCACACTATGGGAGTTCCAAATAGCCATTCTCATCCTGCATCTTTTCGTCTTGAACGTTCCCCTTTTCCGACAGAAATTCTCTTTCTTTCTTCTCTGAATGGTCCAATTGTTCATTCTCATTAGACATACGTTCCATTTTGGTGGCTTAGTTTACACCATGCCGATGCTGAAGGAAAGACCATTTCCTTATTTGATTTGAGTTATATTTCATATTTTAGGATTATTTGTAAAATAATGCCAACTTGTGATATCTAACGTCATTTTTATTATGTTTCTAGGAACGTTCCCAACCGAGATTCCTTCCTCTACATCTTCAAACACCGAGACAACATTTGAAATAACGACCGAGCTCCCTTCTTCTACTTCATCAAACATGGAGACCACAGTTGAAATGACGACCGAGCTCCCTTCCTCTACGTCATCAAACATGGAGACCACAGTTGAAATAACGACCGAATTCCCTTCCTCCTCTACGTCATCAAACGTCGGGACAACAGTTGCAATAACGACCGGGTTTGCTTCCTCTGTACCATCAAACATCGAGACCACATATGATGTGACGACCGAAGCACATGCCACAACTGAAGGTCACGTTGGAACTACCGTAAATATTCAAACAACAACAACAGCAATAACAACACAAATCAGCCCGATGACTACAATGGCATTTATAAGCACTAGTGCCACAGAAATAGAAACCACGAGCGGGACAAATCATATTAATTCTGTAGCAAATAGTGTGACGGGACAGTGTTTCTGTTCCTGCCTAGTGACGAAGGCAAACATCACAGTTATCAGTGAGCATGAGCTTCAGGCAAAGATTTTGCAGCTAAGAAAGGAACTGACGGTGAACTACACGACACTGTCCTCCTACTACCGGAAATTGAACAGTATGCCCGACTCGCGCATGTCTGCGCAGGGAATTGGGTATGTTGGTGTGGGCATCATTACGTCATTCCTCTTCTTCGTCGTCTTCCTCGACCTTCAGTTCTTGGTAAACACTGCCAAGACCGTGAAATATAACCTGGAAAGCAAAGGCAAAGGGTCACCTTGACTGTACATTCTTGCTTATGGGCAGATGTCTGATTATCTTCAAAGGCAAGAAAGTCATTAACTCTTTACAGCAAATGTGCCTTTTGCACAGAGAACCAACCTTAAACGCAAAACGTATATATTGACGTTAAGGTCAAATCATCAAAGTTAAAGTTTACAAAAAGTACAATCAACAAATGAAAATTATTTCAAAACCTTTTACAACAATTTTCTCGAAATTTGGCTTAATTGGTAGATTCAGTTTTTTCCTACAGGTATTGTTTGAGTTGTCTGTATTTTGGGACAGAACTTGTCAGCATTGTGGAACAGATTGGTATATTGAGAGAAGTGATTTGACTAAACGGCAGAAATGCGGAATCCCAATGTTTCAGGATACGGAATACCTGCATTCAGAGACCTTGGGTATTTACATGGTCTAGAACGTAATGTCTTTATTCTTTGTAATATCCAGCGAGTTTGCATTAACGGAAATGAGATGGTTATATATTTTATAACATATTTTGAGGGTCCTTTGGGAAAGAATGTTTCTGTATTTTTGACATTGGAAAGTTTTGTATTTCGTGATAAATTATCTTTATAGCACCTGTATATGTTGAGACAGGGGAGTTTGTAAAATGGTAAAGGAGGCATCTCACTTATTTAATCATTGGGTATATTTTTCCCCCCACAACCACCATATGTTTCCTTTCAACAGTCTTATGGATAAATCTGCTAGGAATTGGTAAATATTTGTAATACCCACTAGTGGTTAACACCAAGGACGCTATTTTATTGATCGATTTTCTTATTGCGACGTCAAATAACAATGCGATGTCATCTTCCATTGTGACGTCATAGTTCATGGGAATTAATTCCCCGATCGGAAAGAGAAATTGTGCATGGCCAAGCGATTTTGTAGATTAAAAGATTTGATCATTGTGGGAGAAAAAAATCCCCAAACGAAATACATTGCAGTCGCGTTATTCAATTTCCAAATTGTAAATGACACCCGGAAAACCTCGTGTGCTTATACAATTTAAGAATGAGTTAACTCGAGTTAGATAACCATGATAACCAAACAACCAACACTCGTTGGGAACCTCTATATCAACATTGCAAGAATTCTGGTATATGTATTGTATATGACATTGTTTTTTTTCTCCATATGGATTGAAATATGAGATATAAAGCAGCGAGAGATATAGGCCTATGAATTTATGAATTGCGGAATACGTAGTTTATGCCACATGAAAACAGACATTCCCGTTGGCACGGACGCTCAGTCTGTTGGAACGATAGTGTAACAGTCTGAAATGTAGGGTTCCAAGTCTGAAATTTTACAATCAGAGACTATTGCTGAATATTCTTTTCATAAAAGTCTCGCAAGGTATGGTTTTCTTTTTTATAATTGATGCATTAAAGCTGAAGCCTTGCCGGAAAATCGGTTTCCAGTGTATACTTACAGTTTTTGATTGGGGTGCGGGGATCCTTGAAAAGTTGGTACCATTGACCAAGAAACATAGTATTACCACGGACTTAGATCTAATTCCGTGGTATTACTTATGAAGACCACACATCGCGATCGCTGTGAAAGCCCCGTCCTCGATATCCAGGGGTTACGCCCACTTTCGCTTTCTGCACCCCTGGAATATGTCATAGTAAAGTTGAAGGCACGAAGATAGCCGTTTGATTGGTCTCGGGTAAAAAAAAACACCTGACAAATCGCTAGGCTGATATCTGTCTTTTGAAGATTACAAAGGAGAGACGCCCGGCTTCAAAGCCTGTCAATTTTACCGTTACGTGAACCGCGAGATTATTTTGATGTATATCAAAGGATCAAACTAGCCTTCTTGTCTCATGAACAAGGTGGCCCACACCGAGCATCCAGTTTTGCTATGCCATATTCCAGGGGTGCAGAGAGCGAAAGTGAGCGTAACCCCTGGATGTGAAAGCCAGTGATCGCCGCGACCTGAAGAAAGGTCACCCTGGAGTATCGAGGATGGAAGGAAGGTGACCATACCATAAGGAAACCTATACTTATTTTTTTTATTTCTAAGCGCCCACTATTAAGATGAATAACGTGTACTTCGTTAAGGTGTTCGATCGACAACGTTTAAGTATCTTGTATTGCACCGATTGCAACATATTCTTATTTTTGAATTTGCATACTACGTTCTTGCACTGTGTATCAATTGGTACGCATTTACGTTTTGATTGATTATTTTGGCACGATACTTCCCTTTACAACCTTTTGTTCCCACGAGTGCAGGTTTGGTACAAGAATTATCCTGCTGAATTCCTCTGCATGATCGAATTGGGCAACCATTTTATGATTTTTCAAGTCTGCAAATAACAGCAATTTGACTATTTATTCCGATCGGTGATGCTAGGGTCACAAAAGTGGGAAATCAACATTGTTTAAATAACTGTACGGGGGGGTATAGCAGGTGCATAAAACCCATAAATGTACTCATTTCACAATTTAGAGGTGAAATGATTATTTTCGAATTAAATCATTCGTAACGTTTGTATATCACGAACACGACTCAAAAGAGATCACTGTGGACGTCACGGTTACAGGTAAAACCTCGGAGATTGAATAATTCGCCGGCAAAGTCTACCACTTGGCATTTTGAAAGATACCAAAGAACGTAACACACATACACACAGGTGAATGCATCTGAGCCCTTCAACAACACGGGAAATCTATGTGAACGGATTGTCTGAAGACTGACAAAAAAAACAACGAACAGTTTAATATTTTAACAATATAACGGATTGTCTGAAGACTGACAAAAAAACAACGAACAGTTTAATATTTTAACAATATAACAGTCTTTTTTTATTATACACTTTTAATACAAAACTTTGTCCATCATATACAATATCACTTAAAGTATCCCTAGCCTCTCACTGTTATCCCGTGATGTAGATAGTTGTAAAGATCTAACGACAGAGCAGTATTTTATGTCTTAGCCCTCCAAATTTAAGGGTGAGGAATCTTCATCTCTTTCTTGGTACAATGAAGGACAAAATTGGCAGAAAGCACACCCAATTTGAGGTAAGAAATCCATTTACTTTTAATTACTCTGCATCCCTCTCAAACTTGTAACTCACCAAACCTCTGCATTCGTACAGGATCATTCATTATTGACTAAAGCCCTGAAAATGTTACGACTTTTTCACACAGTTTCATTCTGACAAGAAAATTATTTGCTCCGTGTGTTTGAAAACACGTACATTCACTTACCCATTATTCTGTCCAAGTTTAGAAATTTGGTGAGCTACAAATTTGAGAGTGATATGGTAACAAGTAAGATACAGTAAACAGCCCACTTCTTATTTCCAGTTGTGTACTCTGTCAGCCATATTTGCAATTTGTTACATGTATCTAGGAAAGTGACATGTATTTCCCACTATGAAATAGTTCACTAGTTTTTCCCAAGCCCATCAGACATGTTACCTGAAACATAATATATAATATTTCTTTTTGACAAAGATGGCTGCCCTGACTTGGATACAGTAAATAAACTAAGGAATCTAGATGTTGTTGCTCGATCCTTCATACTCTGGTGATAACCTTGTTTAGCATTATAGCTATCCTTTCCACAAGTAAAAACAGAAACATATTTACATGGACTCTATAGCGAAGAAATTAGAAAAGAATCAATTAAAAAAACGTTCGCTTCTGAATCGAATCAAATTAACAGAGAATTAAAATCATGATCTAAAATCAGAAAAGTTCAAAAACAACACAAATATTTATCAATCAAATTAAAATTATGATTAAAACTGTGAGGGAAATAAGGTGTCGGGGCCAGAGGAAACTCTGGCCAACGGTCAACATATGAACACGATAAAATAAAGGGCATATCTGGGGTTAATCTTATGTGTAGGCAAACATACAGGCAAAGGGTCTGGGGGCTGCCTAGGCCTCTGGTCTGGGGCAGAGCCATGGTAGGGGGCTCAGAGGGCAACACTACATCCCCCCCNATACTAATAGGTGTCAGAATGACATAGATGATAACTTGAAACATCAATCGAGCGCCGTTAACACTTTCCGTAAATGAGAAAATCACAAAGTATTTTCCAAATGTTCGTTTACGGAAAGTGTCAACGGTCCCCCATTAGATATGACGTAGGCTTACTAAATAGGAAACTGGTCAACTAAGGAATGATGGTCCGGGAAATGAGAAAAAATTATCTAGTGACACATGTATTCATAAATGAAGTTGATGTGTGTACAGAAGTTGTACTATTGGCAGTTATACCACTGATAATGCTGTATTTGGCATCATGTGCTTCAAATAATCCTATCAGAAGGTGTTAAATGGATTATAACATTTATATTCATTCATCATATCATTTAGTTTATAATACAACAAACTAATCAATTACATGGTATATGTACACAAGACTGAATAAAACATTAATTTTGAAAACACATAAAATAAAGAGAATTCAAAGTGTGTAACAAGCACAGCAAATTTAACTTATTTCCCGGTCGGATCTTGGGTTTAGTTTCTCATTATTTAAATTATTTAACATTTAATTTATTATCTCTTATAATTTTGTTGTTTTTGTTTTGGGACAAATTTGTTTGGATGATATTTCGTGGATTCAATATTTTAAAACCCTGCATATTTTTTTGTTTGACACCTGGACTATAAGACAATAGGTCCGGCTAACTGTACATCGCCCGAGGCGATCACCTGTCCACTCCAGGTGAATTTTTTGGGAATATATTTCACAGTTTTTTTCATAAAACCACAAAATAAACAAAATTCAATCCCCAACGAAATATTATGCTTTTACAGTAAGCATATATTGACCAAACAAGTTAACATCAGACTCCTATTTCTCAAAGGTATCAAATCTAAAGTAAGGACTTTACTTTTTATCTAATTTTACTTGCTTTTTTGCACTTTTAATTTAATAATAAATTCAAGCTTAAAGATAACTTGTTGGCAAATTGAGGGCGGCAAAAATAATGTTACATACAATTGTATTAAGCCGCATAAGAAGCCTCTGTTCATGCTTGTAAATTATACCTATATATAGCATTCACTTCCATCGTACAATGTTGTACAAGTTATTTACATTGTAAAGAAGTTAACTTCATTTTAAACAAGTAAATTACATTGTATACAAGTTAACTACATGGTAATTTTATAAAAAATGAATTTAATACTCTGTATGCGATTATATTACAGTGTAAACAATTAATAACAATGTAAACAAATTATTTACATTGATCATAGGACAATCTCATTTAAGCTTTCGTCAAATATATTCACATACACAGGTACTACATAATATACTTCAAATCGTACAATCTACGACATCGGATGCACACAATTTTATGACGTGCAATCAGAGACGTTATGAACACATGTCTGGTATGATTTTTATTACAAACTCACATTACCTCTTTAAATGCATTAGATATTTTCTGCAAAAAATTGGTTATCATTACCCTACGTTAAAGTTTAATTTGCTTAATAAAAACCTGCACAAAGCAACAATGGTGTACTAAAAGACAAGAATGGAATAATTACTTTACATTACCACAGTGTAAAATGGCGCTAAAATGTTTGGAACTCATTCCTCTTAAAAACCTTTTTTTATTTGATCAATGGATAACAAGCGAGTTTGAGTCAAAAAGGCTGTAACATTTCTTGTATTATCACAGTGTGAAATACAGAGCCATGTTTAGCATGGGCTGAAAACCGGCTGTATTGCCATAGAAAGATTCACCAGTGATGTAATAAAATACAGTGACAGTATATATCTATGGATATTCATATTTTAAGGATATGAAAGTTCCTAAGGGAGGATTTTCTATATCATTTAAAAGATTTCATAATGATTAAAAGTTTTTAAAAATATTTTACAACATTTCAGTCTTTTTTTTTGGTTATCACAAAATAAAAACGACTACCTGTCTATCGAACCTAAAAATGTATACATATCAAAATATACACATAATGCTTTTGTACAAGAATATTTCATTCTAACAAAGAAACATACATTATGATTTTTTTTAGCAGACTTCAAAAGGCTTCAAAGTTAAAACTCAATTTTCCTAGCTATCAATTAACCAACATTTAATTTTATTTCATGCTATTTATTGATGAAGCATACGGAATATAGGTTTAAAAAAACATATATACATATGAGACATTATCTGAATATACAAACAATGTACATCCCAATGAATTAGACACATCTTGGGTTATTTCATCCTCGAAATATATTGGTTCCCCCCTTTGGATACAATTATCATCTCTGCACCCCTGAAATATGCTATGAACAAATCTATGTCTCTTTATGCAACATTCCACAAATAATGTCGAAATAGATTAGCCCAATGTCTGTGATGAAGATCAAAGGAATCACACCGCAATGTAACTGTAAAATCTACAGGTTTTGATCTTCAAAGGATAGGTATCAGCTTAGCAACTGGTCAGGTTTTTAATACTTGAAGCCTATCAATCAGCGTACTGCAGGCCTTCAATTATAGTCATGACATGTTCCACAAATGCAGAGAAGATACCCGAAATGTTCAGCAATAAGCCTGATTTGGAAATAGGCCAGCTTTGAAAGCAAGCCTTGGATTCCTTAGAGTTAAATGTAACTCAATAAAAAATCTGTCTTTGAAAACATGCGTTAAATTCAGGTAGGAGACACATTTCCCCTGTCTGCCTAAACCAGTTTTACAGGTAAACATCCAATCTTATGACTTATTATTACAACAAATTGATAAGAGAAAAAAATTTGATTTAATTCCATTGAAAAAATTCCATAAAACATTATATTTTTCACGCTCAAAATAAGGACTGGAAAATAAGCCATTGATTGCTTACTGTCTAAATGATTTCAAAAATAAGACTGCCTTGAAAATCGACTTGCTTTGAAAATAAGCCTTGGATTTCTTACAAAAATGGGTATTATTAAGATTTTAGGGTATGTGTTTAGTAAGCAGAAGTCACTAATTTTGATAACAAGGTAACGTTTGCACTAGAGTTGTAGAATCATCGGTAACTTGATTGGACCCTTTATTTCTTATCCCTCTTCATTGGGAAACTCATTTCAATGTCAATATAAATGCAGTCTGAAGTTTACTTGTAATTGAGAATGAATGTCACTATTTCACTTCATACAGTACAAGTGAAAAAAAGAAATGGAGGATGCAATACTGTATTGAAAAATGACTAGTAATATTGAACCAGCTGGTCAGTTTTTCTTTTTCAGGAATCCAGTTTCAAAGTTGTTCTCCTGAGGAAGTTTAAGAGACAGACCCCTGTGCAGAGATGTATTTGCAGACTAAATATGCTCACTCACATTCTCTGTTGCCCTCGAATATGTCATGATGAATTTAAAGACACACTTTATGATTGCTTTTAAGTAAAAAAAGAAAACTGACCATTAATCACGTGCTAGGCTGGTACAATTCTTTTGAAAATTACGAGGAGAAACACCTGACTTTAAAGCCAATCAATTACACATTTATGCTGTCGCACTCTTCTTTGAAGAACATCAAAGGATCAAACTTGTCAACTTGTATCGTTCAACAAGGTGGCACACACAGAGCCTTCAATCATCATGGCATTTTCCAGGGGTGCAAAGAATCCATAAGAGAAGGTAAACCCTGAAATCTATATATAGACTCTTTCCTGACATTGTCCCTTAAACTGTCGTCTAAATCAATACAAAACAGCACAGGGGTCTGTTGTTTGGTCTATGAACATCCCCACACAATGCTCCCCACCTTGCGTTATGAACCAGTCTCTAGGTCCAGAACTGGAGCCTGTGATCAGGACATATCCATTATGGCCTTCTCACAACAGCCAAGCTTCGTATTAACTTCACCAACACTCGACTTCAGTGTACTCAGAGTTTCTTTCTGACCAATCGACTGCTTGGCCAAATTGAACACGCGCGTTTGTAACTGTTCAACCTCCAAGAGGATGTCCTTAAGACGATTGTTCTTCTCCTCCATCTCCGACTCACCATCCTGGATTTCCTTTTCAATGCCTGGAACCAAAAGAAAAGTGACAAGATCATACAAGTGATAAACGCACATTTGGGTGTGGCTGTATATACAGCTTTGTTTCCTAAAACGTTTTCTGAAACAGGTTGTGTTAAATAAACCTGTAAAAAATCCTTACTTACTAACCAGTAGAAAAAAAATGTTTATGCTATTCTGTTCAATTTTAGCTGATAGCCAAGATGTGATTATCTCTTGGATGTCAACGATGCCAAAATATCGGCCATTTTAATCTTGCAAATCTATGACTGTTTCCCAAAGGGTAAAAAAGATATTTATCCACCGGTCATAAAAATTCAATGACATCAGCACAACAATTCCTTGTCACTGCGACAATAGCAGATCATGGGAGATAACTCAGATTTACTCAAAATTATGTAATCAACATTTGCATTTCATGCAATAACCACTTGTATTTTATGTGGGAGAAAAATTATCATTCCCCACTTTAGGAGTAAGGCAGAATAATCTCAACCCTTGGGATAAGATTCTTAAATGTCTGGCCCTCGGCAAAGCCTAGGGTTAGACTTTTAAGAATCTAACCCATTGGGTTGACATTCTTTTGTTTTACTCCGAAGGCGGGGAAAGATTGTATAAATCTACGGAATCTTTTGCAAAATTTTATTAACAGCACAAATTGTAACTCCATATATGCACTCCAGTTCCAGCAACAATACTTAGGGTAGATTTAATACTGTGCTAATGTACACTTACTGTTTTAATCAAAAGTGTCAAAATGTGAAATGGCACCCTGGCATCTGATGCAATTTCGGGGTGGTATTTTTTGGCAATCTCTTCCAAAATTGAAAAATGCAAAACCACCCAGGGGGGAAATTTCTTATGTATATTGAGAAAGACCCCCTCAATTCTTTGTCGCATTAAACGCTAACAATTGTTAATGTTTCTTGTTCACATGTATGCGTCTCTGAAAATCTTGTAGTTTTCTTTATTTTATTTTTGAGAAAATTTTTTACAATCTTTAACTCACAATTGTAGACAGCCACTTTGAAGCCATTTACCACTGACCTTTAATCTGTGTGTGGAGCTGTCCTTTCTGCTTTTGGTAGTCATCCCGGTCATTGTTGAGATTTGCAAGGATTGCTGAGCGATGGCTGTCACCATACATGCTTAGGTAATCTATCAGTGCTTTCCCAGGCCCGGCTACAAAAACCACAAACACCATATATATAGATATTATATTTATATGGGGCAAAGAAGTAATTCCAACAGTGTGGACAAGTTTAGGTTGTCAAAGTTTCGAAGCGATCCGTTCCTTTATCAAGACACAGTGAAACAGAACAGTTACATGTACATATACATCATATTACAAGGAGATAGAACTGATATACTATAATTGAAAATATAGATATATTTTCAATTATAGTATATCAGTATAACTTGTCCACACTGTTGGAATTACTTCTTTGCCCCATATACTTTTTTAAGTAATTCGAATCCTCAGACATACCTCCATTAGGATCCAGTGTTATATGGGATTTTACCGTCTATATTACTTCTTTGACCCATATATTATATTTATATATATACCTTAGGCACTATGTATGTGAGGGATACCAGATACTGTAATATCTTTTAACTGCTTTATAGAAATTATCGTTTTGATGTTTCTTTGATACCTAATGTTGTAAATGAAATAGAAATCTACACTGTGAAATATGTTTTCTTGCTTGTAAGGATGGACTACATTGTTTACACGTGGAAGGATTCAATAAAGCTTTATAAGTGAATAGGTCATATTTATTTCAGACCCCTGATAGGATAATTGTAGATTATAGTGAAAATTGGGTAGTTTTTCGAAATAAACGGTGCAAGAAAAAAATCAATTACCTGTCACTGAGCTAAGATTCTGTAACATCCCAACATCGGCTTATGCCTCGGTTGGGATTATGTTACAGAATCTTAGCCCTCGACTGAGATAATCCGATATAGCTCAGTCACAGTTAACAGACCTTATTAGTATTACCTTTGCTATTTCTGTTGGCAGTACCACTCTGGTGACCAGGGAGGGATGTAATTCTGGTTATCATGACATCTGGACTGCTGGAGAAGAAAATCGTACGATTATAAAAAAAAATAAAAAAAAATAAAATTTCAAGTTAAAGTTGTTTCAATACCCTATTTAAGCAAACATTTTGAGGTAACAGGACCGTTAAATTATCTTATATTGTCTAATTGACAGAAAGTATTCATGAAGATATCAGGCACAATTAGGTTATTGAAGTACGTACTGCAAAACCAAGACTGAACAATGTTCTGTTGATTTGTATGGCGCATGAACCTCAATGGATCATCAGATATATCAAATTAGTTTAGTTTTAACATATTTATTTGAAAAATTCAATTTGGGAATTAAACCCAAGCTAAGACAACTTAGAATTATCCTTTTCCATTGCACACAATTAAGCAATGGCATCAGTAATGTTCCAAGACCCGTTGGGGTTTAGACTTCATAAATCTCAACAGTACCAGATTCAGTCTTTATAATTATAGTCTGTGCTATTTTGATAATTTTTTGATAATTTTTAAAACATCTGACTGTGCAGACCCAAAAATAATAATAATGATAATAATAATTTGAGGTTCTTATATACCACTTTATCACAAACTAGTGCATAGGTCGTCTCAAAGCGGTTCACAAATTATTATCCGTGGTTATAGGGCCTTTGCAACCAGCCAATATCTTTCTCAACTCCCTGGGGAGCATAGAGCTGGTGCTGCCATTTCGGCGCTCACAGCTAGCATTCTACAATTCTAGCACTGCCCAACCACGCACTCATTTACAGCTGAGTAGACTGGAACAAGCAGAGTAAAGCATCTTGCTCAAAGATATAACACAGTGCCGTGCCGTGACTCGAACCCGCAACCCTTCGGTCACGAGCAGTGCCTCCTACCACTACACTACTGTGCCTCCCTATGTCTAGTAAGAATGGAATCCTAATACAAGGAATGGCAAAGAAGTATATGACATCATCACTCATTGTAAAATGCTGTCCTGGTAATATAAACAGCTGTTCAATGTTAAAATAATATTACACCTAAAGATATGTTTGTTCTAATCTGGAATTTTTGAAAAACAAATTGANGTGCCTCCTACCACTACACTACCGTGCCTCCCTATGTCTAGTAAGAATGGAATCCTAATACAAGGAATGGCAAAGAAGTATATGACATCATCACTCATTGTAAAATGCTGTCCTGGTAATATAAACAGCTGTTCAATGTTAAAATAATATTACACCTAAAGATATGTTTGTTCTAATCTGGAATTTTTGAAAAACAAATTGAAAACAATCAATAGATTGGAATACAACATTCAATTATTTAATGATATAAATTCATGTCAACTGACAAGTTTTTACATGCAAGAAAATATCCCTCAGACTCGAGTACTTAAGTAGGTATATTGAGGTTAAGTTCAGTATTAACCATTTCACCCTGAAAACCATAATGGACTCATCAACATCAATGCATGGTAGAGTCTACTTAAATAACACAGGCCTAGGGGTGAAAGGGTTAACATTAAAAAAAAAGACAAAGTATTGCAAGGCAATCTGTAGTCCCCAACCAGTAATAATTTCTATATTTAACAAACAGTACACTTATGTCAGGATGTACCTACTGTTCAAAGCATAGGTCAAAGGGAGGTCATGATCATAGTCATGTTCTTCTTGCACTTGCTATCTTAACATGTCCTTGTTCACCAAATTTGGTTACTCCAGGTGAAATAGTCAAGAAGATATGCCCCTGACAACCATTTTCAAAAGTAAAGGTCAAAGGTTAAGTCATAGGTCACAGTGTACTAATTAAAGCACTCTGCACTCCGCCATCCCAATATGTCCTTGTACACCAAATCTGGTTACTCGAAGTGTAATAGTATAGAAGATATGCCCTGGACAAACATTTTCAAAAGTAAAGGTCAAAGGTCAAGTCATATAGGTCACAGTGACCTAATTCTTACACTCTGCCATCCCAATATGTCCTTGTACACCAAATCTGGTTACTCGAAGTGTAATAGTATAGAAGATATGCCCTGGACAAACATTTTCAAAAGTAAAGGTCAAATAAACCAGTGGGGGACTAAAAAAGTGTTCACATGTCATTCGCCACACAAGCTGTTAATTATACAACAGGCCTTACGGCTCACCTGGCCATTAGGCATTACATATGTGTATCTAATATAAATTCGGGAACAGACCTGCTTGTGTTGCTATCTGGACACATTTCATCATCTTGGGCAATATCCATTTCTACCTGCAATAAATAGAATATGATTACAAATAATATTTAGCTTTTAGAAATAATTTCTGGGCTTTTTTGCTTATTCAGAAGAAGTTGATTAAATATTTTAACATATTGGACCCCAGTGACCTCGAAGGGGGTCAAGGTAATTCAATTGAACAAACTTAGCCGCCCTTCATCCAAGCAAGCTTGCTATTGTCAAAATACCATCATTCTAAGCCTAAAGAAAGAGGTTGATGTCGGACACTGCTCCACACAGCACAAGTTCTTTTTGCCCAGGTGAGCTAGAAATGTGTTGAAGTAATTGTAACAGATTACGATAAATTATAAAAACAAAAGTACCTTGATGTTGCTGAGCTGCTCACATTCGGCAGTGTCCTCAACATCCTCCTGAATGGGTTTATTAGGAATCCTCTCACTTCTAAGCAGGCTTCTGGAACTAGTCACCTTGGGAACTTTGGGTGTGAATTGTACTTGGTCGGTAAATATCATCTGACTGGTTGGAAATGGACCTTTTTTTACTACAAGTACTCTCATTTTCTTCCTTTTTGCTGGTGAAGGGCCGCAGTTTTTATCGGACAGCAGGGAGTAAGATGAAGAGGTTGCAGTAACGGGGTCTGATGAGGGATTAGTGACAGGAGCAACAGCAGGTTCCTTGGGGGGAACAGCAGAGGCGGAAGTGGAGGCGGAAGTGGAGGCCTCAGATGAGGACGAAGATGATGACGCTAAAGGAGCAGAGGAACACACATTAGGTAAAACTTTTCCGGTTAGTTTAGTGGTTTGTGACTTGGCTGGCATCGCTGAATTTAACCTTTTGCCCAAATTGTTGGAGGGATTTTCTGTGGGAATGGAGGATTGTTCAACAGTTGAAGAAAGTGAAGTTGATGATGGAGAGTCTGTTGTCGGATTTGAAGCCAGAGAAGTACCATCAACAGCTTCTTCTTCAATCTCACTTGTCGTTGAAGCACTATTCAAGCACAGATCAGAGTTATTTTCAGGTGATTCCTCCGCACTGTCTTCTGTACTGGTCACTTTGCAGGCTATTGCTGAGGTGCTAACGATTTTCTTTGCTTTTCTTTGCCCCCTGTTTTTTTTCGTTGAATCTGGAGAGCAATCATTATTGTCACTGTCATTCACAGACGTATGTTCAGCTGATGGATATTTTGGAATAATTGAAACATACGTAATTGAGCCATTTCGCTTTTTGGGGGCACTTTCAATCAGCTGATGTAGATATTTTGCTGTCTTCATCTGGCCCAGAGCAATAGCAACTTGCAGAGCATTCTGATTCTGAAAAAAATTAAAGGAAAATGCAATCAAAATTCTTTGGAAAATTACACTTAACAAAATTGCTATACTTCTACTGTAATTGAATCTCAGAGACTGCAGTTGTTTATTTTTACGTTCAGCCATTTTTCTCTCGCAGCCATCTTGAAGCCATCTCTATTATTGACAGAAAGTTCTTGCAAAAAAAATTCAACAATTCATACACATTTGGGGGAGGTAACCATCAGTTGAAGATGAAATTCAGTTCAGTGTAGTTTAAATACCTAAACTTGCACCCCTGCATTTGAGTCAATGGGTAAATACCTACCTTACTATTGGTAAGATTGAAGTCCACCTTACCAAGGTCCACCATCATCTTAACAATATTTAAGGTACGATCATTCTCGGCCATGATGTGGACAGGTGTATCGCCTACATTGTTCTGGGCATTTACGATGGTAGCACAAAGTCCTGTAGATATAATGTAATTCATTACTGGAAACCCTGTACATATAATATCCTTTTGAAACTGCAGCTGGAAACCATGTACATGTATTTTTAATATATTATCAACAGTGGTAGAAGGAAACCATGTACATATAATATAAATTATCACTGGAAACCATGTACGTAAAATAATAATTGTAAAATACAACATTTGATATAGCATCCTATCTAGCTAACAAGAATTCCACAGAAGTGGATGTGTTGCCTGCGCAGGAAGCTGGGAGATTGTGCTTAGCACTGCATGAAGTTTGAGTTTGATCGCCCCAAGGAAGCTGAAGTTATCGCACGAAAACAGATTTTCTATTTATAGTAATAGTGACCTTGACCTTTGACCTTCGGACCTGAAAAGCAATCCCAAGCAAGCACTTTTGGTAAGGATGCACTGCATGAAGTTTGAGTTTGATCGACCCAAGGAAACCTAAGTTATCGCACGAAAACCTATGTGCGTTTGACGCCGCCGACACCGACACCGCTTTTCACAGGCGACACAAAAAGTGCTAGTACATAGATATACAATTTATACAATCAATACCATTAGCATATACATTAATCAATACAATTTTGAGTAATTCGCAGGAGATGCCTTATCAGGCACTAACTACTAGTCCTATGCCACCTGGCTAATATCTCCCTATGTGTGTATGCCTGGCCTGCGTCTGTGCTGAAGATGTATTGTGTTCTGTTTGTAGTGGGACCTTGCATCCAACAGTATCATTTAAAGTGCCACCTCACTTAAATGCTACAGCACAGATACCGCAACATCCACTCTAGACCATTTTATACTCTACCTGGGTTGTTGGAGTTATAAATTATTTATAATAAAAAATTGCAGCAGGAAACCCTGTACATATAACAAATGTAATTTATGATTTGAAACCCTGTAAACAATCCCCCTTTATCGAGTAGAAAACACAGACACATTATTTAACTATTATTGAAAGTTGTGGCAGGAATCTAAGATCATAATTATAATTTATTATCGGGAACGGTGGCAGGAAACTGTGTGCGACTACCTGTTCGACAAATGGATAGGTTAAATACTAGGGTTATGACTGGTTGAGGATAAATCAAAGTTCGAGGAGCACAGGGTATATATTTAAGCAATGCCGAGGTTAATTTACAAAGAGATTTACAAGAAGAATACAGTCAGGGCCAAACAAACTATTCCAAGGACAGGGGGTATTCGAATAATACACTGGTTCAACAAATTTACGTTTGAATTGAAGATCATGTTAAAGTGTTATAAAACTTTAACATGATCTTCAATTCAAACGTAAATTTGTTGAACCAGTGCATCTTAAAAATGACATGATTACACCATGCATGGACGGTGATAGAATGAAAATGGTCAGGAAATCTAGCAAAAAAAACATGTTTAATGACAGTAAGTACACCTACCAGCACCTCTTGTATCTGCAAACTTGAGAATATGAGAGATACAATCAGAGAAATATTCGGCCCTCGATTCTTCAAAGAGAAGGCTGCGACAGACAAGGTGAAGTGGAGTGTCTCCGAGGGAGTTACGGCAGGCCAAAGAACCAGACAGTATTGGGACAAGCTTCGAAAACACCTGACCAGCTTCAGCCCTTTGGCAGGTTTTTTGCAGACTATAGATCGCTGTATGTAATGCTGTGTCGTAGGTGCTTATATGTCTGGCAAAAACACACACTTTGTTTCGTTGGACCAGCCATTTCACCACTGCAACTTTTCCTGTGAAGATGTATTTCAAGTTTGACATACCAACATATATACATGAGTAAGAATATTTGCAGTTTTTATGTTATATAAACCTTTCAACACTCTTTAAAGTTGATTTTTACTATAGATGTTTGAACTAATTGATAGTTATAACGTTATGAAACACAACAAGTAAATGTCTATGTTTGACATTACGGTGACTAGCACGATACATTGTATGTACCTTGTCACTTTTATTAGACAAATGACCAATGAAGCGTATGTACACAAAGGACTTTGATGATATATTGCCATCGATTACATATTGCCAATTTGCATGCAATATGTACACATTTAATAATAATAATAATTTGAGGTTCTTATATACCGCTTTATCACAACCTAGTGCGTAGGTCGTCTCAAAGCGGTTCACAAATTATTATCTGTGGTTATAGGGCCTTTGCAACCAGGCAGTATCTTTCTCAACTTCCTGGGGAGCATGCAGCCGGTGCAGCACAGCTTGCATTCTACAATTCTAGCACTGCCCAACCTCGTAACCATTTACAGCTGAGTAGACTGGAACAAGCGGAGTAAAGTATCTTGCTGAAAGATACAACACAGTGCTGTGCCGTGACTCGAACCTGCAATCCTTCGGTCACGAGCCCAGTGTCCTACCACTAGACTTCCATGCCTCCTATAAACACCTCTTGTGTACAAACACTTCACTGGTCATTTAATTTGCCTAATGAAGGTGACAGGATACGTATTGTACTAGTCACTGAAACGTATGTCACACATAAAAACTTACTGGCAGTGATACACGTACATAACCTTTCTACTAAATATACAAGTTAACCAACCAGAAGAAAATGTTCAAAAATATTGAAACTTTAATTAAGATTTTAACTAATTTTTTTTACAGTATATAAATCACTCTTAACTTACCTAAACAAGCTGCCCAGTGAAGCAGAGGGTACTTGTAGTCTGGGTCAGGATCATCAATGTCGTCACATATCGACCATTTACCGACCTTGAAAAGGAAATGTGATGTCACATGAACATATAGATAAAAGGGTTGGTCTTACATGTATGTAAAGTATTCAAAAAGATATAAAGAACCTATAGCCACTTTTCAAATTTCTCGAAAGATTTTTCTTTTACTTTTTCGATTGTTTGCTTTGTTTCCTTTATCATGTTTTTATCGACTATATTGGCCATGACGTTTTTATCGACTATATTGGCCCTTTTCTGTGTTGATGAGCTGTTACACGTAATAACAATAACTGACTGTGAACTATGTATATATATATTGTATGGTTTAATATGTGTGACGTCATAATGACTTTGCATTATTGATGACGTCATACTTTCTTGTGTAAACAATTTCGACCTCCCAATGCCTGTTTTCAAAATAAACAGTCTCCTGATCATGATAAACAGGGAATCAACCCGAGAAAGGCCTAGAGACGCTATCTGTCTTTTGTTTTATTTTTTATATATACATATATATACAATCAAAGAGGTCAAAGTTATTAGAGATTACACTTGGGAAGCCCAAAAAGTGGTTTCTTAATGCAGGTTGCCTCTTAATTAATTAATTCACCCCTGAAATTTCGTAATTAACTATTCCATCCTTAGAATTGGACGGGTTCAAATGTGTCTTCAGGGGTGAATGATGAGATAATGCATTGCAGGTTCAGTTCACAATAAAATCACTGCAATATAGGAAACATGTTACCGTAAGTGGTCTCTTTATACAGGTGGTCGTTAGAGTACATTTTTGTATGTAATAAAGATATATTACATTCATCATTAGTTAACCTGCATGAAGTACTAAAAATCATAGCACAATTGTTGTAATTTACTCACCGTGATATAACGAGAAATTGTGGCTTCAAGAGCGGTGAAGGATGTGTTACCTTCCTCTGATGTATTAGTGTTAATGAGAGCAATCAGCAGTGGATGGTGCTGCTTGGAACATGTTTTGGGACAGTATATGGGGCACCTCTTTGTAGTAATGGTCATCTTTGTTCGCCTGCAATTATAAAGCAACTCCAACTTCAGTATTTTAATTCACAGCCAATTGCATCAATCTTGCATTCAAGTAATCTTGCACATTGAGAGATCTGAACACATTTTAGGTAGAAGTCTTGCTCAAGTTCATGTATTCTTTAAATTTCAATGGGAAGGGGTCCAAAAGATTAAATCACCTGTAATTTGGTTAAGCGTATAGCAAGCATTAACATTTTCTAATGTTGATCATACACAAGACTACACATGTGCACCTGTGACACCCTCCTAGGATCCGCCTCTGTGAGGGGTATAGTTTAGTTCCTTCCTGAACTCATTCATCCCTGAAGACACATTTAATTTGAACTCCTCCAATTCAATGGTTGGAACAGTTCATTATGAAATTTCAGGAGTGAATGAGTTAATTGGTGAGATCTCAGTGTTTTCTCTTCGTTTGGATTTAATATAGCACCAAAATAGCTTTGTGTCTTTATCATCTATGCCAGCATGCGATTTTAGTGTCTGTTCAATGTGGTCCTGTTCTGCATTTTGTATTGATCTTAGTGTTTCTCCCTTCTGTTGTTTGTATATGTAAACTTAACCCAGTCCTATTGTTTACCAAGGTAAAATCTGCTGAATAGACAAACTGGAGCAAAGTCAAACAGCAATGTGCTTTACATTATAGTTTACCACCAACATTTAGTCCTCTATATATTTTACCTGAAAATCAGTTATTATCATTTCTTTTGCTATACGTTGAAAACTTATAAAATCCTGTCATTATCGTTGAACAAGGTCATCATGACATGACCAGTTTCTGTGCCCATCTGTTTTAGTGTTTACAGTACACAATTATATTATTGCATATATATCTTTATTACTGTAATTGTAGTATATATATCTTTTTTTTGTGTGTATTTTTTTAATTTTTTTTCCAAATTTATAACAATGCACATATATCATACATAAACATTATTCCTCTCACACATTACAATTCATTCATTAATATTCATTTATAATAAACTGCATATTTCCAGGTATGATTAATAATTAATCATGTTTATGCATAATTAAATTCCAGCTAAATTGTGTCCGTTATATAAAAGCATTGTTTAGAAGTGATAGAAAAGAGGTTAGAGCAGGTCCTAGAGGTATAGAAGGGAAAGTAAGACTAAGAGAGAGAGGGAAAAAAAAAAAAAAATGAGGGGGGGTGGGGTGGAGATTGAGAAATAAAGAAGCTATATAGATGTGTTGGAAGGTTCAAGGAGTTTTACATATAGGATTTAGAAGTAAACGTTTATATAAGAAAACTCGATAGTTATATGTTCATATTTTGGCAAAGACAGGGTTTAAGCAATATTAATTAGACTTTCCCATTTTTTTCATTCAGTATTGAATTTCAATAAAAATAATTCACTTTTATTAACAGCAATATATCTCTGAGTAAAATATGTGTCCTTGATAAGGTTCTTAAGTGCAGCTACTGACAACGACATTTGTAAACACCTCTATTTATAAATATATTGTTTTATAAGTAAAATTATGGTATTATCTACCCTACTATTGATACTATTTAGGTTTCCTTGTTAAAACCAAATGGGATTAACAATGCATCAAGAAGGAATTCAAAATTTTGTAAAAAGTCTTGTACTTTCTCACATTCCCATAGTTAGTGTGTGAATTATTGTCTCTATTTCAGTCTTACATTGAAAACAAAGAGCACTATTGGTAAGAGCTGCTTTAACTAGATAAGAGTTTGTTGTTAAAATGTGTTGATTTATTCTGTATTGAAGCCATTGTAATTTTGAATTTCTAGTTACTGTAAATGGAAGCATATATATCAATTTCCATGTGTCATCATCAAATTCAAACAATTCATTCCATTTGTTTTTCCCAGTGGATATGGTACTATTTTGGCACAACAACTTATAAAAATCTTGAGTTCCTTTTTTTTGCCTCATAAATATTTCTAAATTTAAGGGTATGTATGGATAACTAATCAAAGTATTTAAAGTATCATCATTGGACATGTAGTTTTTTATAGTATTAATAATACCTTGATATGTGAGAAAGTTAGTTTTTACATCAAATTTTTGTGAAAATTCTATAAAACTATAGAAAATACCAGAGTTATTATCTTTTAATAAGTCATTTATAATTAAAACACCCTTTTCAAACCATTGCTTATAAAATAAACACTTGGCTCCTACTGTAAAATATTTGTTATACCAAATAGGCATTTTCAATCTACTTTTCATCTCTCTTATACAATCTTCTTTATCAGCTATTTTTCTCCATGATTGGAACACATCTTTCCAAAAAAGGTTTTTACAATTGCCTTGAATAATCGATAAGTATTCTGAACCACAGTTAAATAAAATTTCCTTATTAACATATTTTTAAATAACACTTGCCATTTACCCCCTGATGTAAGCAACCTACGTATCCAAGTAAGTTTCAAGGCTTCAATAAAAGACTTGATGTGTATCATTTTAAGACCCCCTTCCTGATAGCTTTTGATGATTATTTCCCGTTTTGTTTTATCTACTTTACTTTTCCATAAGAAATTAAGAATTTCTGAATTTAATTTTTTAATAAAATTTTCATCTGGATTTGGTAAGGAGATAAATAGATGATTAAATTGGGATATTAATAAAGATTAACGTTAAGTTAATGTCAAATGTTCAATTTTAGTATTGATCTTGTATAGCAAGTGGTCAAGAATCTCATTCTGTATGTCATTTTGCTTGCAGTAACTAATTGTTGCCACAGAGAAATAGATCTAGAGATCATGACCAAGAAGTCGTCATAAATTTACTAATAAATAACAGAAAATTATTGCATGTTATACATGTCTATGATTTATTGATTAACAGATGCAACCCAGGGCTCATAATTGAGTGTCTAGCGCTAGAATGTTTTTGGAGAAGTCCTTGAGGGGTACCAAAGTAAATATAATATTTGTTATAAATAGAGGGGCACAGAAACTGGGCACGAAATGGTGTTGATAGGTTTGATAATTTGCCATACTAGTCCGACTGACACCCATGTATTAAAAAAAAGTAAAAAATTATAACCTGATCAATGTTATTAGTACTTGTTTAGTACGTGTTACATAATATATAGGCAGATTTTCAAAATTTAGAGGGGATGATCACACTCGGGTCATCACCTTGGTATTTTCACTGGGATACTTTGGCACTTATCATTATTTTTTCAGTACTTTTTATAATAAATCAATATTGTTCCAATAACACCAACTAATGTGTTAAATATCTTATCATCATCATGCACAGGTACTGGTGGTCGTGATTATCAAAGTAATCTCTTACAATGTTAACATAGATAGTTATGGAAAATTATCACGTGCCGTGAATAGATCTCCAAGTAACTGACCTACTTCATCATATTGAAGATTATGTCAATATAGGGTTGTGAGAGCGTATGCATGACAAAGAAGGATGTGTAGTCGTGTGTATGAAATACTAATGATTTAGGGAGTGAAGTTTGGTTTTTAAGGTGTCAAAAGATTCCTGAAGTAACCAGATCAGGAGGCAATTTATTCCACTCTGGGATAGTTCTAGGAAAGAAAGAGAATTTAAGACTGTCAGCTTAACAGTGAGGAATCTGATAGGAGATGATGAGAATGTCTGAATTAATTGTTGTAACTGTGGTGTCAAGTACTAGACTAGTGGAGGTTTTTATTGATGGCAACTTTATTGTGAGATATTTTGTACATCATAGTAAGTCTGACGCGTCCTTACGTCTATCGTTTCAGGTGTTATGATAGCGGTTAGTGACGAATCTTTAGCTCTATACGCTGTACCAATACCTTATCAAGCTTGTTTATATATTACCTTTTTGGTAAGGATCCCATACAGAACTAGCATTTTCTAAAGATGGACGCACTAGAGATTTGTATGCTTGTTCTTTAATATTTTTGGAGTTTACTTTTAAGTTGTGCCAAATGAAGCCTAATGTTTTACTTGCTTTGTTTGTAACGTTGTTTATCTGGGAATCCCATAAATCAGATCTTGTTGGATTATGATGCCTAAATATTTTGCTTTGCCAGTGTGTGCTAGGAAAGGCAGTGACCATGTAGATAGTAATTGTGTGTGATGTTTTATTTTTGGTGATGGATCCGGAGAGGACACTACATTTCTTGTGATGGATTCCGTTTTCAATCTTTTTTCCCAATCTGCCAGTTTGTTTAGGTCTCCTTATAGGGTAATAGATGTTACACTGGAGGGGACAGATGTATATATATACAATAGTGTTGTTGGCGAACAGTCTAACTGAGGTGAGACCAAGGGGCACGTCATTCATATATGGTCTGAGGACCCCTGAATCAACTGGTACATAGGTAGATTGTTTGCTGTCAAGTATGACTGATTGTGTATTTGTAGGTATAATGACCACATGCCGTGTAGATGAGAATTCTTAATTCTTAAGCTGAAAATTGTATAAAAATATGTCACGATATATTTGAAAAGCTTTATTTAATGTTCATGTATATATACATTGTGTGTTAGTCGTGTTGTTGATTCTGTATTAGTTCGATTATGTTATATATGTGGTGCGTGTCCTGAAATCTGCTAGTGTTTCTGATTGGATGATTGTTTTGGGTAGTTCAACAGGTTGGGGAAAACTGCAACTTGCCTATATTATGCAAACTCGCCTATTATACGCCAGATGTGGATTTGTTACTAAAAATAACCCAAATTTTTTTAACAGTAACTTTTGCAAGATGTTATTTAAAATCACATTAATTTACGACAAGGTAAATAATATTTTGCTAAAAGATGTTTACTGAAAGCGTTGGCTGCTTAGAAACTTGATGTAACTTTACCGGAAGTATTGCATCTATTTTTGGTACTTTCCCACATGCAAATAAAGTTTATTTTTGCATTTGTATTATGTTTCATGACTGAATAAATGCGACTTGGACAAACAATTTGAAAAAGTTCTGATTCAAGTGATTTTGGCTATTCTTAGTAACAAATCCATGCCCCATTTGGCGTATAATACAGTGTAATAGGCGAGTTTGCGTATTATACGCAAGTTAGTGGTTTTCCCCGACCTGTTCGAGGTTCCACTGTGTTATGGTGTATGGAAAGAATGAATGTGTCTTTGGATGTGTATAGATGTCTGTAACTTTAGTCGTATCATTGATGTGTTCTGGTTTCTGCGGGGATGAGAATGTTTGTGTGTAAATTGCTTCTTGTTGGTGTAACTGTTAAATAATGCGTGTTCTTGTTCAACGTGTTGGTATGCATTGTGTTCACCATGCGCCGAGGCGTCTATAGTTCATTCCTCGCTCTGGATATCACATGGTAAGATGTTTGTTTATTCTTCCTCTGTTGCCTTCAATAACGGATGTCATTTCATATAAAAACTTTGATAACAAACAAATATTTACCTCATTCGGTAGAAAGCGCGGTATCGGGTTCTAACAAGCATCCGAGCGTTTCCGAAAGTGTACTTTGTGTAAGATCGGATAAGGCAGAGAATGTTCGAAATATTTAGGAACTCTTTTAACAATAAGGTAATTTTCTAATCCGCATTCTATATATTTTTCGAATTGGAAAATGATAAGGGATCCAGAAAAAATAATAACAGTAAAATTAGCAATTGAATCGCTTAATTTTGTAAAATAAATTTAGTGACTGAATATGTAATAAATAAAATAGCATTAAAGTGTAAAAAACAGCAAAAATACTTAAAAATATTTGACATCAGGTTTAAAATCTTTCCGTTTTTTTTGTAGGTTGTGACATTTTTCCAAAATGGCACCGGGTATTAGCAGCAGTTTTGTAGTGTTTATTTGTTTTATTCCTCAGACGATCGCGATGATAGAAGGACTATACTGTGGTCTTGAAAATTGCTATGAAAGTAAATATATTTTAGTTACTTCCAATTAACAAAAATAATCTTAACTGGGCACATTTCACTGTAGACAAAGGGGACGTGATGTCCTCATCTGCATAGTCCACGTATACCAATCTTTTTCAAAACAGAATTTCTAAAGGGTTTTATATGGGTGTGTTGACAGACGAGGCTAGTAACTGTGCTAAATCCTGTTCGCCCAGGTCCTTTCCAGCTAAATAATTAAAAATAATAATAATGTTTATTCGGGTAAAAGATACATGTCAAATATAAAATTACATTATACACAAGCAATGAGATCCAAGAATGGTATTTGATGAAAGACTTACCTTCAGATATCACAAAATGCATGACTAAAAAATATATTACTTCAAGTAAAAAGCATATATTCAGCACTGGGTAGTAGTATTATCATAGTTTTTATGAATATCACATCAAATTTTAGAGGTATGCAGACTGAATAATAAACTTGAACTGGTAATCTTTTACGCTTTCTGCACCCCTGGAATATGTCATAGCAAAATCGAAGGCCAAGCGTGAACCGCCTTGTGGACAAGACAAGAAGACTAGTTTTATTTGATCCTTTGTAGCCCGAATTCTTCTAGCCAAAACACCAGACTTAGACATTTTGACGTATAGATGACTGGTGTGGGGCCAAGCAAACTGCTGTATAATATAAGTAAACATGGAATTCTCTGACACCGTTTGGTATCGGAGAGAGACTAATAAACAAAAGGGCGCAGTCTGGAAATCTTCTGAGCAGTAATGATATATTCCATTTTCGATCGGGATCAGTACAGTTTGTTGATTAGTCACCCTGTGACCTACAAAAATGGTGTTCGCTCAAGTGAGAAATTTTAAACGATTGAAAATCGAGGACTCTACTGACGGAATTTAGCAGCTATTGGTAATAATAAGAGCTGATTTGGATCAATAAATAATCCATTTATCGATATATGTGAGGTATATGTGTCGGAAGATTATTGTTGTAAGCACCTCATAACTCTCCGATACTAGACCATGTCGGAGAATTCTACGTTTCAATATAGCAGTACGCGCTGGCCCCACACCAGACATCCATATGTCAAAATGTCTAAGTCTGGTGTCTGGTGTTAGGGCCAGAGGAAACTCGGGCTAGATCCTTTGATGTTAACAAAAGAATCTCGCGGTCGCTTAACAGTAAAGGTTATTGGCTTTGAAGTCGGACATCCCTCCTCTGTAATCTTTAAAGGACAAGTATCAGCCTAGTGATTGGTCAGTTTTTTTTTACCCGACACCAATCAAATAAATGTAGCTAGCCACGTGCCTTCAATTTTGCTATGACATATATATTCCGGGGGTGCGGATCTAGAGAACGCAAGGAAGCGTATACGTTACCCCTGGATATCATGGATGCCCATACACCTGCATGAAATATATCCAACGGCACAATTGTGCGTAAAACATGATAACTGTAAGATATGGATCTTTAATCATTTTAAACATTTCAAGTGATATATATATACCGTATATATAAATATATATTAATTTTTGTATTAGGGCAAATTACAAACAACCTTGGGCGAACTGGATTTAGGGTGAAACAACCTAAGTTGTAGTGTGAACATGATTTAATTGGGTCCAATACAAAATCATATATATTATAAGCTAATCAAAAGTTTACTGGGTGATTATTAAGATTTCAAATACAAATCAAATGTAGTGGACATGACATTTCATTTTTTTTCTTTCTCTATTTCAGTACTTGAAACTGTTGATAGAGATTCTACAAAGGTAATTGTATAATAAAGAAGTCACCTGTTTTGAGTATATATATATATATATATGTTCACTTCATAAGTGATTATCACTATATGTAGTATAAATCAAGTAACAAATTCTTTTAAATTACATAATGTCAAAATATTGTCAACATGCATCTTGTTAAATGTTGAATATAATAATTGCATTGAATAAATTATGACTAATTGATAAATTTCAGCACAATTTGAATTAATTAATGATCAAGACAATTGAATTAATTCATAATGTATACACCTGGTAATTACATTAGAAAATATGATAATATGTTTTTTTCAAAATGTGTCGTACAGGCAGATATAACTCAAGCTTACAGAAAGTTAGCACGCAAATGGCATCCAGACATGCACAAGACGAAGGTAAGTAATCAACAAAATGATTTTCAATGGCTGTATAAGAAGTAATATATATATATACAAGTTTTAAAGTAGATTTGTCAAATTGTCATAACCACATACAGGTATGAACTTACTAAAATGGGAGTATTTTGAGCTGTGATTGTTTTCTTTTACCGATTCCCAAAGATATGAGTAATTATATCAATAACCAACGGCCAGTCCAAATACAAAAGAAAAACCAATGTAGTTTTCAAATTTTATGTATATTTCATCACAAACACACATAAAGGCATTTACATATATATATAGCTGTCAATATGCAGTGTATATAGGCTTTTCACTGACTGTTGCAACATTGCCTACATATAAATTCCATAAATATACATGTATAAATGTGTTGCTTAATAATTATTTCCCATTTCAGGACCATCAATTATGATCTATTCATGAGCCGTCCATTTTCTTTTTAATAAGCCCATGTCAGATATAATCTGAAACTGTATATACATATAAATGACACTTTCTGTAAATGAGAAAAACATTTTAATTTCTCGTTTATGAAATATGTGCTGACCTTTCCCATTTGATGTTGAAGTTATCATTCATCTACATTGTTTTCACATCAAATGGTGTTTAAAATCCTCAAAATCATTTTCCATTTGTGTGTGAGTGGCGGGGAAGGGGGGGTGGGGGTCGCCCCCCGCCCCCAATGCCATAATCCCCCTATAGCTACCATGGTCCCACCCTGGACTTGCTGGACCCCTTGCCTAAAAGTTTGCTTATATTACAGCCACGTCAAATTAACCCCAGCTTTGCCCATGGAAGGACAAGGGGCAATTGAACACAATCTTTAGATCAAACCCTCGCCCCTTTTGACCTACATGTATATATGCAGATTCGTGTTTAATATGCTTTTGATTTATTTTGACAGGCAAAAAAAGAAGAAGCAGAACAAATGTTTACCACGATAGCCAATGCATACGAGGCAAGTACTTATTAGTAAGATTATTTAGCAGAATTTATACTAAGTTATCTTCATTTCTGGTTTAATAGATTAGAAGAATGTTTAGATGTTTCGCTATTTACTCAATGTTAAAAGCTTCCAATTTATGACGTATTCCAGGAGAAGATTTATCTCTGTGTAATTGAATTAGTTCAGGAACAAACAATTTTACATCTTACAAGTAAACCCTACCTACACTATTTGTTTGTGCCTATCCTAACTTTTTTGACAATTTTCATAAGAACACAAAGTCATAACATTGTTTAGTTCATTTTCAAGGTCAATTGTAAAGTCAGTATACAGCTGATCTTAATTTCAATATGTTGGAAAAATTGTGCAAAGGTTGGAAAAATATTTAAGTGCTGGAATATTAAAAAAAAAAGTTTTGTACTAAGCAAGCTTGAGAAAAAAAGCTACCTTGGTAATATCCAATTAATTTTTCTGAACACTTTTCAGTTATCATGCTATATTTTGTGCAGTTGATTTGAATAAAACACAATCTAAGGTTGTTTAGATGGCTCTGATTTGACTGTAACAGGTCGTGATTGTGGCTCAGATATAATACCATGGACACACTTTTTGTGATAGACTCTTTTCCAACAACATCTTGAAACATCATCCAATAGGTATACCAACTTATTCATTGTTTAAATTCAACTCTTGACACATGTAATAAGTGCATGTTACTGAAACATGTTTCAAGTTTAATTAATGTACAGTTGTATTTCTTCATTTTCTGACCTTATACCATTCTATATATAAATACACGTATAATGATTTTTTTTAACGATTTTGTAGATTTTACGAGACGAAGAGCAGAGATCAGATTATGATTACATGTTGGACCATCCTGGTAAGCTAAACTAGAACATGTACAACTAAAATCGTCGAAAAAGTAGTGAAACTTCAAATCAAATTCCCATGTACCTTCTGACATGCAGTTTAATTCACATATATACAAGCATTATCAATAGTCGATGGTTCGCCTAGGTAAATTGTTATGCAGGTCTTTTAAGCTCGCAGAATCCAATGAGTTTCTTATGCAAATTTATTTTTCTATCTATAAAAGTTAAGAAACAGAGGTATCACCATATTAGGACAGGTAATGCATTTTTTTTTCTGATTAAATGACTTGAATTTAAGTACTATATATATATATTATATACATCATTTTGAATGTTCACAATTTTGCCGCTGTTTAACATATTCTTTGCTTTTTCAGATGAGTATCTGTCCAACTACTACAACTACTACAGACGTCGCTTTGCTCCTAAAGTTGATCCCCGTATCGTTGTGGTCGTCACAATAACCATTATATCTATAATTCAGGTAATACAATACAATCATTGGTTGATCACTGCAATATTTTATCATACTTCTTCTGTATTTCCAAACCTGATCAGGTTATTATAGCTTGTAATTGAACCTGTTCTCCCTTCGCACCGGAAGTGAAAAGTGTTTTTGATAAGTATTTTAACATATATTCCAACGTGCCATAAGAAGAAGCTCACAGCTTTCAATCGGCGTCATCGCTATATGAACTATATGAATGCACAGAGCTGCCAGCCTTAAAGATTCAAACATCGTAATCAAGACTGATCTGGCAACAAAACTTTCATCATTGTGGCAGACTTTTTACTAGTTTGAGCCATGTTTCACTGAGAAAGGATTTTAGATTCCATCTTTGGGCATCTAAATTCAACAACATGGTTTGCTGTCTCTGTGATTATCAAAAGTTTTAAAATGATTTGTCACATTATTTTCATCACTGCAAGAAATCATGCAGTCACAATAACATTCATGTTGTTCATTTTGCAGGCATCAATGTCTTGGTACTCGAATACTTGTGTTTAAATTTCCATTTTAAATGTCCTATGGCACTTTTCCCCACCGTTTTTTCGCACATCTATGACCAAGTATCAAACAAAGCGTAGCTGAATTGAGTCATTTCGGTTTATATAGAAGAACTGTTGTACATACGCTTACAGCGTAGCCGAATCAACATCGATTTTGTGGACAACTCGTACACATTTTACACCTTTGTGTGCATACGCTTCACTGGTCATTTGTCTGATGAAGGTGACAGTGTACATATCATACAAGTCATCGAAACGTCATATAAAAACTCTTACTGGTTGTGTACAAAGAACTTTTCATAATCCATTCTGATCAACCTGAAGAAAATGTTAAGAATTTTGTGAAATACATTTGGAAGTAGCTGTGACAGTGTCTCAGGTCCAATAATTTTCGTAACTGTTACCTATATACATGTATACTGCAAGTAGATTTTGTGATACTGAAGTGTTTTCAGTTTACGTCTCTTTCTATGACTTTTGAACTATTTGTCATTTTCAGTACTGGGCTGCTTGGAATAACTACAACACTGCTATCACCTACCTCAGTAAAGAACCTAAATATAGATTTCGAGCTCAGGAGATTATTAAACAAGAAAAGCTATCAAATAGTACAAACAAGAAAAAGGATCGTCGAAATAAGGTAAGAAACATTGCGAGGTATTAACTGCTCAATGTATGTAAAATATAAGATACATTGTGAATTGTAAAGTTGTGGGTATGTAAAATAATTATTGAGTTAATGGGTTTCAAATTTCGGAGTTGTCAATTTAAAATTAAATCTGTGAACACTGCTGCTGATGTGGAAGGCAAGAAACTGCTTGTCAAATGATTTATAAAATAAAAATGAAAAGAGCAGCACCTCAAGATTAGTAGGGTTATACCTGATGAGTATCATGGCACTTCCATTCAGAAGTAATATTCTTTTTTGAATTTATTGAAAACCCATAATGATAAGGGAAGTTTGTTTTGAACACAAACAGGAATTGAAAACCTATTTTGCGAGCTTTCGAAAACATTTGTTTCCTTTGTCAAGCAAAGAGTGTAAATAACCAGTGTCTCGACTCTTAACTACTGAAAACAACTCTTGACACTGAGCCACAGTGTGCCAAATCAGTAAAGTCAACTGTCAAAAATCAAACAAGATGTTTCGCCCAACTGCCCTGTAATACTGCAAATGTAATGATAATAATAATGATATACACCATTTTCAAACAATTTGTACTGTTCTATATTCCGTCCTTGCGTATTGCAAGAGTTATCTTCTCTTGGGAGCAGGTATTGATTGTTACGTCACTTGTTTGTGAGAGAAACGTCATCAATGTTTGAGAAAAGGACGTAATTTTCTCGCCAAACCAATGACGTAACAATCAATACCTGCTCCCAAGAGAAGATAACTCTGCAATATGCAAAGACGGAATAGATGAATGATTACCCATGTTTGTAATTTATTCCTGATAACATATGATTAATACAGGAGTTGATACGAGAAGAAGAAGAGGCCATTATTAGAAAAGTTATAGAAGAAAAAATGGACATCAGGTATGTGAAGTAGCTAGGCTCCACTGAGTTTTGTTATTTTCAAAAGGTAAATTGTGTTCGTCAACTACAAGCATTGGCAATATATCTACAAGCAGGTGTTCAGAGGGCAGGTAAAGCTATCAGGTCGTAAGGCAGTGGGTGGTCCGGTGGTGCAGTGGATAACACACTTGCCTTTCACCAAAGCGGCCGGGGTTTGATTTCCCGATCGGACGTGAAAAGGTATGGGGTTACCTGACCACGTGAGTTTTCTCCGGGTACTCCAGTTTCCTCTCACATTTAGACCCTCCGCGCGCTAACATCCGGACCAACAAGAGTGATTTATATAAGTTGAAATAACTTGTTTCATAATTGTTGTAAAATAAATAAACTTTATTATATATATAAATCAGCATATTATAACGGTGAATATATAATTAGTACATAATTATGTAAAGGCCAAAATTATCACTCGGCCAATATTGATTTTCACAGTGAAAGGCAAATATTTGACCGAGTCCTACATTATTATCGGTAAAAGTTTCCTAGCTAGTATACAGTATTTTAATACAGAAATCGGGTTTAATTATAATTAACCACTGACTAAAATCAATGAGATATATATTTAACACTTGCAGCAAGGACTGTAAGTCATTCAGGTACATGTGAATTGTGTTGACAGGGGTGCCTATCAGAAACCGACTGTATATGACGTGCTGTGGCTACAGATCCTCCTGCTTCCTTACACCTTGTACAAGTACGTCGCGTCCTGCATAGATTGGACGTGGAGATACAGAATTAAAAAGAAGGAATACGATCTTGCAGCCAAACATTACCTTATTCGCAGAAACCTGAAAATAAGTGAAGGACAATTTGATGTAAGTGGAACTTCATAGTGTAAGATCGATGGTGCAGAAATTATATAAAGAATCCTTCACAAGAACTAGGGTGACAAGTTGGTGTAAATAAAACCCAACTACTGTACTAGTACATGTAAGGGACAATTTGATGTGAGGAAACCACATACTGTAAGAGGGTGGAGATTTGATGTTTATAAGTTAACCATCACAGCACTACTTTGAAATTTTTATGTAAATAAAACCCACTAGGGTCACAGAGCGAACATTTCCACACACAGGAATGACTATTTTTACTGTATTTTAACAATAGGTGATATTTTAGCACATTTATCAGATATTCAAGAATCACTGAATTATGATAACTGCTCAATATAAAATTATTGTAGTCATAAATGTTAAATAAATCAGACCTGAAGAAACCAAAGGCATTTTGTATACAACTTCAATACTTTTGCTGATATGCAGAAATATAAATGGGCTAATAAACATACATTCATAGTGCATGATTGCTGACTTTTAATTAATGAATTGTAAATTTTCTGTGAGATTAACATCCATGTAAACTATGTATATAATGCCGAAATGTCAGAGATGTAAATTTAACCATTGAACCCTTTCAAGATTGTAGATTTTGGCAATAAGAGATATATATATTGATATATTGTCATTTTATTTATTATGCCTTCGAGGTGGTATTCATATAAACCAAAATCTGCCAAAGCAAAACAGTTCAGTAATTAAGGGAACTACCTATAATTAAATTAAAAATCATGTGATCAAGCAGTTTTTTATAATCCATTTTTTTATTTTACTACTACAGGCATTACCAGACCATGAAAAGGAAGATCACTTATTAAGAGAGCTTTGGATAAAGGAAAAATTTCAGGTACTAGTAGAATAATGACAGTGACCTGGCCAGGACATTTTACAAAGCATTCATTACCTGATAAATCACTTAGCCCAAAGACTCAAGTAAGACTTATAAGTAAAAAAAAATTGTTTAGGGTTGTACCTTCACTAGAGTTTTTGCTATAATACATGTGGAAAATGCACCACGAGACTGGGATTGGAATCCGAGACCTTCCAAACTCTAGGTGGATGCTCTACCATTTGAGCTACCTAGTCACGGGCGATCGACCTGTACATTCCTCCCTCATTTTTTTTTAAGTCTTCACCTCCAAAGGCAATACATTTTACACAGACACTCTAAAAATTGAGTTAACTGGTCGCCGCTGATCAACCCAGTCCATCTCCGCTACACTGATATCACATGAATGACCACACACATATATATGTATACCATCAATTAAAATGCCATTATAAAATACGAAATAGTATTCTAACTTATGTATGTATCAGACTTCGGTACTGCAATCAGTAGTGTAAATTTTGAAAATATTAAACATGTAAATATTTAATATACACCTTGTTTTATATGGTCTCAATATATTGACTTGACAAAGTTTGACTTCATCTTTTCTGGTAGATAACTTCTGGCATTATCATTTCTTATTCCAGGTATGGAAAACAGCAAAGGAGGAGGAAATGAAAATTAAAATGGCAGAAAGTGCTAGATATAAAAGTTATCGTCGCTACATGAAGAAAGGAGGACCTGGACAAATGTCGTTTGGCCCCGAGTGACATGTTTGGTGGAGTCACAACACTAACTGTTGCTAGAGCTAATACCAAATAAAAGATAAATTACCAATATCTTGTTATCTGTTGTATATTTTCGTTATCTCATGATCACCGTAAGGCAGTAGCGAGTTATGGTATTAGGTAATTTTTCTCAAATTTTCTTGTAATACAATGAATTCACTTCTGCAAATGGCTCAGTTTTTGTAAAAGACTTATTCAAACACTTTTTTATTATTGTGTGAAAATGTAAAACTGAATATATTTTTATATAAGAAAATTAATTCAATGTTTTAATTTTTAATTTTTTTAGATCTATATGTATTCTCTTACATCAGATGTTTTTTTCAGAAATACTTGTAAGCAAACAGTCACTCAGATCTGCTGTGTATTTCATTTGACAACACTGGGTGTTTACACAATCTGAAACCATGGTGACAGATTTATATGACAAACATTTATTTATCAAGTTGATTTATCAAAAGATGGACTGTTGTAGATGCCTGTTTAACTATAGTGGTAATAAGTATGGATTGTTTCTGTAACTTGGCACAATGAAAGTAAATGGTTTGTAGATAGCTATAGGTGTGCATGAGGAGAGAAATTTCCGATCTGACGTTTTTTCCTGGAGTTATGTCCCTTGATACTTTTGCTCCAGAATCATTGTAAGCACAACTCCTCCTTAACCCTTTCACCCCTATGTAACTTATGTAGACTCTACCATGCATTGATATGGATGAGTCCATTATGGTCTACAGTTTTGAAAGGGTTTACAGGTTGTTGAATTGTTTTTTGTAACTTGTCACAGTTAAAGGTACATTGTATATGTAGATGTGCATGAGGAAAGGAATTTGCGATTTTATTATTTTTCCTGGAGTCATTTTCCTTAAAACTTCAAATTTCTGCTCCGGGAGACTTGTAAGCCCAAACAGTGGGTTTAGGGACTCGCACAACTAAATCAGCCAATCAGCAAGTGTTTCATACAATTGTAATCCTTACCTAAAAATTGTTCCAGATAACAGTGCCTCTGAGTAATTTAAATGGGTAATTGTTGACTTATTTTACATTGAATGAAATCTACAAATATTTAACTTTAGAAAAATATATACTTTTGGTAGATTTTAATATGTAATGGCGGATTGATATGGGGTCAAAAGTCAAAGGGTGTGTCCGTCCCACTTGACTGGTTTGGCTTCAGGTAAGTATTTATGAATCTAGACAGTTGTCACTAGTGTTGAACTTCAAATATTAATGCGATTAGCTCAAAAGCTTAGTGATAACATATAATAAATGATTTAGTTGTGCGAGTCCTTAATCTTTAAGCTCGCTTATAACTTCTCTTAGTTAATTCACCTGTAGATTTTGTGTTGCCACCAACACTGAATCAACAAACACACCAAAGAGGTCATTTATTGGACATATTTCATAAGATTTCCAACATCCTTTTCTCCACAACTATTTGTGACTGTTCTATTGTTACAATATAAAATAGGATATCAAGGTCAAAAGATAAAGTCCAAGGGCCATTTACAGAGGTGGAGGATGCAGAGTATCACATGAAACCCTCAGTAATTGACTTCTCTGTCCAAGTCAGTAACTTTAACGTCTTTTTACCATAATTTTGTGCATTGTTTAATAATCAAAGTAAAATGTTTCATAATCAAAGTGAAATAAAAATAATATGAAAAAGTGTTATAACTCCACTCCTTCTGTTTATTAAATAAAATAACTAAAAGTTTATTATTAAATCTTTTATTTCATTGTTTCAAAGCCATCTTGCTTTATACAGCATAAGCTTAGATAATTACACAACACAATCCAACAGCTAGAAATTTGTCATAATAATATTAAATTATTTTAAATATAAAAAAGGTATAGGTCATAGATAAACCTACTTTCCTCACAGTAAAACGTGTTTTATATTCACTATTTTAACTCATTCACCCCTACATGTTCAAATTAGACTTGTCCAGTCCTTGATTCGGTAAGGTTTGAATGTGACTTTAGGGGTGAATGGGTTAAGGGAACGAAATTGTGATTTGTTTTAACTGAATCTAAAATACGCAGGTTTGACACAAAGTGCATCACTGTGTAGTGCAGATAAATTAATAATAGTTAACAGGTTTTACTGTAGATAAACTTATAATTGATATCACAGTAAACCTATTTAATAACAAAGTGTTGTTGAAACAAATAATGCATGTCACAATATTTCAAGACAAACTGGTCCCTTTGTCAAGCTTTGACTGAATGAGTGATTTGTATTGTTTATTTGTACTAGATGTGATGAAATTGTAAACTACATGTGTCACTCGATTGCGAGACTTTTCGTCTGTTGAAAGAGTGTACGTATACACACTGTATCTTATAGATCTAGCCCCTCTACCGTTTAGGTCAGTGCTTCTAAGCCCGATCTTTTTTTTTCTTTTTTTCTTTTTTCTTTCTTTTTATTGTTATCGGACCCTAGCTAGAAGCTACGGTTCCCGCAGCTAGGTCATACAGATGACTTTGCTTGTTCCCCCTCATCTCTGTTCAGGTTTTGAGTTTTCCTGATTTTTATTGGTTTTTAACCCGTAGCCTATTTGATACAGTGTTTATAAATAGGCGAAATATCCCATAGACAAGTGACATATGAAGTTTACAATTTCATCTCATTGTTGTGCATGTATGTAAACAACACAAATTGCTCACTCACAGCTCGACAGAGGGGCTAGTCGGTCATGAAACGGTGCTCTAGTTTTAATAAATAACACTTTGATATAACATATTTCCAAACTGAAATCTTATTAATATCACATTCAATCTGTTTTACTATAGATATAAACAATAAATATCTTGTATTTAACTTGTACAATCAATTAAGACCTGATATATCACAGCAATACATTATAATAAATATGTATATTCTCAATATCATTTATCTGGAAATCGGGGCACCTATTCACGAAACCGTCCTCATGCCCAAACTCAGATTTTTTGCTGAAGCGCAATTTCTTGATCTGGTGATCAATCTCTAATACTTTTAGTTTACGCCCGACTTTCACCATGACATTTGATTTAACCCTTTCACCCCCTATGTAACTTTAGTAAACTCTACTATGCATTGATCTGGATGAGTCCAATATAGTCTACAGTGGTGAAAGGGTTAAGCAAGTTACTAGGAAGTTGGTTTGAGCACATAGAGGCTATGCTTGAGCATGAGAACATTTTCATGAATATCGGCCCAGGTCTTCATGATACAAAGTCCACAAATATTGCTTAAAACTTGCATTGGAAAATTTGGTTACGCCATTCTGAACATTGTTATGTGTAGTGCATCAATCAAAACAGTGTAGTTTCTCTTTCATATTAGTTTTAAAAAAACACTGACAGGCTTGTGATCAAATATCTACTGTACCATTACAAGTCCGAGTATTTGAGGTAAAGGATACTACTCTACACAAGTTGTAGTATAATCATTAACATATTTAACCATGATTACGAAACAATATCTTTACAAAATCAATTAATACAAATTGTACATACATCAAGAAAAATTATTAGAGGGGCAATTTTACACATAACATATATTCATCTGTTGTTTCATATTAAACTTGTATGTGTGAATGAAACATAGAACTACACTCAAGTGTATTTCTCCCCCATTTGGCCAGATATCCACACTTTGGGTCAGGGAAAGATTAATAGAATATATCGCCCCCTTTAGGGGGAGATAGGGGAATCTCAACCCGAGGTGGAAGATTCTTCAGTTGCCAAACACGAGGGTTTAATTCTGGTGTAAAAAAAATATTAAAAAAAAGTTGTCTCCCTTCCATTGACATATTATGCTTGAAGCAATATAACTAGCCCCATTGACACTTTCAACTTATGAAAATTGCTTAAAATAATTCACATAACTGCAAATCAGTGACCAGCTGAAGATAAATTTCAAAGATTTAAGTCTTCATTATGGCACCTAGATCTGATGTAACATAATATATATAAACCTGTACAGGAAATTAACTCTTCTTACCCAATAAGAGTCTAAAAAAATGGTAAATATATTCATAAGCATTGTGCCTGAAATGATGATTTTGATAATGGTGTTTTCGAAAATCGGTAGTGTAATCTTTACTCTCCACAAACAATTGTTTTATTAATTAAATATTACTTTTTTTCCTTTGGATTTTTTTTATTGAATTAAAGGAAAATTTCCTTCCCTTTATTTTTTCCTTACCTCTTTTAACTTAATTAAGATATTTCCTTAAGTTGTAAAAGAAATATTTGCGAAACTGGGATCAGATCAACTGCCTAAAATTATCATACATTTATTTTTTAACAGTGTCCAAAAATTATCAAGGTTTTAAGATAATTTTAATGTCCATCAGTACATTATTTGGAATGACTAACACGTACTCTATGAATTTTCTTTAAAACTTAAACAGATATGTATCTTACCTCCCCCCTCCCCCACCCACGGTTATATAAGTGTACACACTATATAAAGGAAACCTGAAATATCTCTTCTTTTTTTTAAAATATGACAGCCATATATTAAAATGATTTATTTAACTCATTAAAACATATATCAACAGAAAATACATAAATATATTAATAATATTATCAAATGCTGATAGTTCATTTAATTTAAAATTGTACTTATTGTACACTGTGAATCACAATATTGGAACTTTGATTTTTACAGTTTCCTGTTTGCATGTCATTTAAAAAAAAAAAATCATTAACACTAGAATCGAATAGTATCTTCATCTGCTTTAAAGGCAAACATGTCATTCGGATCGAGGTATTCCCCAAAGTACTGTGCTGACAAATCTCGTTTGGACATGTTCACCTTTGGGGCTGCCTTGGCCAATCGCTTGTCTCTTTTCATCAGATTAAGCTGTAACTGTGTCGGAACTCTCCTGTAACAGAGGTACAAAACCTTGATGTAACTTCAGATTTACATGGATATGCAGTAATTATATAAATAAATCCAATTCAGTGGAACTGGACTGGGTTGATCATCAGCGACCAGGTAGAGCTCCGTCTAGAGTTTGCAGGGTCCTGGGTTCGAACCCTGTCTGGCGGTGCATTTTTACGCTCCTATATTACACCATCTTTTGCTCCCAGGGTGTCACCATTTTTCATTGTCGAAACAATTCAAGGCTTATCTAATTAATTAATGTACTGTATATTGATAATATATGCAACTGCAAAATTGTGTTCAATTGATGCCAAACTTAAAATTTTGTCAGATTTGGTACAGTAGTTTAGGAATTGTTATGTTGAATAATCAACATGCCACTGTGAGAAAAGGGCAATAACTCTGCTAAATAATACGATGAACTATTAAGATTCAATGAATTCAGTTTAGTAGGTTGGAAGGACAGATGTGGAAAAAGATTGCGTGTCTTGTACTAACAGCAAGGACCCAACGTCACTCCTTATTTTGTTGCTCCTGGGGTTTATATATAAAGTGTATACCAATTTGATATCAAAACTTATCAACCACTATTTAGGTAGTAGTTAATGGGACCTTGACATCTGGGCCTGTATTCATAAAACCGTTCTCATGCTCAAGCATGACCTCTGTGCTAAACCTCAGCTTTCTTGTCGCTGGCTAATATGAATCATGTGACACGGTCAAAAAGTCAAGTTTAAACATCGAAAATCGTATTCAACCCTAAGACTCTCAAGGCTTTTTCCAAATCATTTACAAAATGTAATTTTTCATGAATTTATCACTGGAATAAGAAATTGTGAGTACAAAATCTGACTGAGCAAGAGAACGGTTTCATGAATACGGGCCCAGACCTTTTTACTTTCTATTTTAAACAAGAGGCCCAATGGGCCTGCATTGCTCACCTGGTATTAATCTCACACTTGTAATCTTAAAAGTGGACTAAAATACAGCTACAGGCAGAATATCAGTGTTTGATTCATAAGAACCTTTTAAAAGATTTAAACATATGACGCCTGTGACCTTGAATGTCGAACAAGGACATCAGGTTGAAAGTGGATCAAGGTCATTCATTTTAACAAACTTGGTAGTCCTTCATCCCAGCATGCTACAGGCCTAATTTCAGTACCATAGGCCTTTTAATTATTGAGAAGTTGTTTGAAGATTTTAAGACATTTGACCCATTTGACCTTGAAAGATGGTCAAGGTCATACATTTTAACAAACTTGGTAGCCCTTCATCCCAGCATGCTACAGGCCCAATATCAGTACCCTGGGCCTTTTGGTTATTGAGAAGAAGTTGTTTGAAGATTTTAAGACATTTGACCCCTGTGACCTTGAAAGTGGGTCAAGGTCATTCATTTGAACAAACTTGGTAGCCCTTCATCCCAGCATGCTACAGGCCCAATATCAGTACCCTGGGCCTTTTGGTTATTGAGAAGAAGTTGTTTGAAGATTTTAAGACATTTGACCCCTGTGACCTTGAAAGTGGGTCAAGGTCATTTATTTGAACAAACTTTGTAGCCCTTCATCCCAGCATGCTACAGGCCTAATATCAGTACCCTGGGCCTTTTGGTTATTGAGAAGAAGTTGTTTAAAGTAAAAAGTTGACGCCGGACAGACGGACGACGGATGCCGCACCATGGCATAAGCTCACTTGCCCTTGAGCAGGTGAGCTAAAATCTCAAGTTTTTTTAACCTTTTAATTTTTAATTGGGAAGCAGCGAATTGTATACATACACTGGGGCAGGGACAGGATTTTTGTAGGCTGTAGTCTTAGCCCTGCTCAGCTGTCTCTCCATTGCTGTAGGGGGATGTGATCTGTCCCACACAGCCTTCTTGTACTTTTGGAAACACAACTGACATGGCTGTTTGTTGTTAACTGTAAAAAAAATACATTGAAATATCATGTAAGTTTTGTATCTTAACTTTAATTATTTTACCACAGCTGTGAAACAAGTTCTACCAATTTGTTATCAACTATACTCTTGTTGGCCTGGATGGTAGCCCCTAGGGGGTCATGATGAGGGAGGAAACTGGAGTTCCAGGGGAGAAAATGTGGTTGGGCAGGTGACTTCATACCTTTAACATCTAAATGAGGAATTGAAAACAGGCCATCTTGGTAAAAGCCTAAAAGGCGAGTCGGCTATCCACTGGGCCACCCAGTCACATGTATTTAATTGTACATAACTAATTAATTACATTAACCCCTCTCACTATAATATTACTCTGAACAATAATTGCATGAACTTTCAGAGAATAGATTGCCGAAAAATACATGCAGTAACTTGAAATCTATATTTTTGCAACTTCATGATTTTGCAATACATATGTATTGAAAATAATATATATAAGTGTCCTGATTTTTTTTTCTCCAGAAAACTTTTTTTTTTAAAATTTAAAGATGCCTGATTTAATTGTTACAAACAGCTAGATGTTAATGTAATTGTCAATTTATGCAGATAAAGGATCAACGTTCAATTTAATTGAAACTGGATCTTTGATTGATCCTGTTAATTAACAGATATGTTCCGTGGAAGGTCTTACATAACAGTAAACGGGAACAATGCAAAGATCTTATTTTAATTACATTGGGTCGTTTAATCTGCACTTCGTCTACAAATATAACATGATTTTTTCTACACTTTTCAAGTGTTACATACTTAGAAGTATTAATCATTTACAGATAATGATCTACCCACCTCCCTTCTCCATTTCTAGAGGACATCCAGCTTTGCGGGCAGCATCCAAGGGCGTGTCCCCCTTAATGTTCTGGCTCTCAATGTCTCCCTCATGGTACAAAAAGCAGCTTAGACATTCTGGCCTCCGACTGTCAGCAGCATAATGTCCAGGTGTGTTTCCAAAGTCTTCAAAAGCCGAACATGCATATGTTGTAGTTTGAAGTTGTTAGATAATTTGAGAATGGTCTGCATTATTTTTTAAATCCATATACAAAAATGTATATATATACATAAACAGAAATAAAAATATTCCCTGTTTTATTTGAATTTTCCAGTAATAATGGTTACTAAAACTTGTCTTGTTAGATATTTTCATATAAATGCACATTAAGTACTGTTCACAATTACAAGTATCAAATGGGCAATACTTTAAACATATAATGTAACACCATTACAACTTGAGTGAGATTCCAAAAATATTTTTTAATGATTAAAAAAGTAACAGCTTAAATCAAGTGTGAGAAAAATATCAGACTTTAAGTTAGAATGACATTAATTTTGTTCTTATTTAAATTGACATTTGCAGTAATTTGGTGACCTTTGTGTAAGTCATAGAGAGCCCTGTGTAAGTCATAAGGACCTCTATGTAAGTCGAGGTGACCTCTGTGTAAGTTGAGATGACCTCTGCATAAGTGGAGATGACCTCTGTGTAAGACAAAGTGACTTCTGTGTAAGTCATTGTCAACTCTGTGTAAGTCATAATGACCTCTATGTAAGTCATAGCGACCTCTATGTAAGTCGAGGTGACCTCTGCATAAGTCATAGTGACCTCTGTGTAAGTCATCGCAATCTCTGTAAGTCGAGGTGACCTCTGTGTAAGTTGAGATGACCTCTGTGTAAGTCATTGCGATCTCTGTGTTAATCATTGCGACCTTTGTGTAAGTCATAGTGACCTCTGTATAAATCATTGCGACCCTGTGTAAGTCATAGCGACCTCTATGTAAGTCATAGTGACCTCTGTGTAAGTCATAGCGACCTCTGCATAAGTCATTGCGTTCTCTGTGTAAGTCAAAGCGACCTCTGTGTTAATCATTGCGACCTTTGTGTAAGTCATAGTGACCTCTGTATAAATCATTGCGACCCTGTGTAAGTCATAGCGACCTCTATGTTAATCATTGCAATCTCTGTGTAAGTCATAGCAACATCTGTGTAAGTCATAGTGACTTTGTATAAGTCATTGTGACCTACGTGTAGGTCAAACTGATCTCTAAATTGTATTAAAAACTCTCTTATATCTCACAGTGACTTTTTATTTTGACATTATTAGTATTTATGAAAGCTCAGGCATGAACTCCTATAATTATGTCTGTACTGTTATTTAAAATGATCTTGGTACCCATGCTGTATCATATCTTGTTTTTTTAAATTTCTTATATATAATACCCAATGATTTCTGTCAACCACTCACAGTCTGTTTGGTTAGGATCTGCTCCCTTCTCTAGTAACCAATGTAAGACATTTAGTGCTCCATGCTGGGCTGCCTAGAACAGATAAACAGGCAAAATATTTAAACCTACCTCAGGGACTCAATCTGAATTATACCTCTTTATCAAACATTTAGACAGACTTCAAAATGTAGAGACTTAACAATTTCTTTTAGGCTAGTTAGGAGCTGGTGAAATAGGCGGTGGATTCCTATTCCTCCTCTGGTCCTGGTATGGTGTTATATTGCGACTAGTGACAAACAGAGTTAGGATAAGGCAAATATTATGCCTCTAAGGAGTTGTCTTACAAAAATTATAACTACAAATTAGTACACGCCGGATGGTTGGCTCCTTCCCTCCTCTATCATGCTTTTTTTATTCCTTCACTACATTCTTTATCCCTTCTACTCGTTTTCCTATCTTTTCTTCTTCTACTGGATAACTGAACTACTATAGATACGTAGTGAATCAGATGTTAAAAAAAATCAATCAATCAATCAATCAAACTTCAATCTGACTTGCCACACTGTCTTCCTGTTCATAAACATTACTTAACCCTTTCACCCCTATGTAACTTTAGTAGACTCTATCATGTATTGATATTGCCGAGTCCATTATGGTTTACAGTGGTGAAAGAGTTAAAAGAATTCCAGGTGGATTACACAGTCACACTGCATTGTGACTATCTGGTCTCAGTAACACATTCTTGAATGTAGCATTCATTTCAAATTAATATGAACATCATGAAAATGGGTCCTTTGATAATTTGATATTCAATACATGGTCCCTTTGAAACTGAAAATCTGTGTGAAGTTAAATAAAATTTAACAAAAATTATGAAAGACATGAAATCAACTTGAACTACCGAGTCTTGTTGACCAGGGGATGTAGTTTCAATAAAACTAGATGTGACCCTTCCTCGATAGTCCAAGGGTTACGCTCACTTTCGCTCTCTACCTCCCCGGGAATATGTCATAGCAAAATTGAAGACATTTAATGATCATATACACAAATCGGTACAATTAGAAGAACGCATACATATTTTGATACATCAACGTTTTGTCTGCTGTATAAAGCACTCGTGAGACCACATCTGGAATACGGAGCTAGCATATGGAAACGATACCTACAAAAGGACATTAACAAAATTGAAAGTGTACAGATTAGGAGAGCCACAAAACAGATACCATGAATGAAAGACCTAAGTTATCAAGACAGATTAAGGATTTTAAAATTACCAACTTTAAAACAAAAAAGATTACGAGGAGATATGACACAGGTTTATAAACTAATACATGGATAATATGACACTTCTGTAACAGAAGGCTTTTAAAATATAAATGAGAAAACACGAACACGAGGTCATTATAGTCTTTCACTTGAAAAAGGAATGTCTAAATTGAACTAAAAGAAAGTATTCCTTTAAAGAAAGAGTGGTCAACCATTGGAATTCTCTGCCAAATCACGTGGTCACATCACAAACAATAAAAGCGTTTGAAGCCCGGCTGGATAAGCACTATTATATTAGTGGTGCAGTCGTGTGGATGAGACAAGAAGACTAGTTTGATTATTTGGTGTACATCAAAAGAATTTGTCTGTCGTGTAACAGTAAAAATGACCGGCTTTGAAGTCAGATGTTGTTCCTCTGTAATCTTCAAAGAACAGGTATTAATCTGAACGATTGGTCAGTTTTTTTTACCCGAGACCAATCTAATAGCTTGTCATGTACCTTCAATTTTGTAATGAAATATTCCAGGGGTGCAGAGAACGAAAGGGGTGCAGAGAACGTAAGTGGGTGTTACCCCTTAAGTATCGAGGATGGATGTGACCCTGCTCTTGCTTTAAAGAGTCAGGATTTTCATTTTTTTTTCATCATGTTTTGCATAATCGATTTGGCTGTAATTACTATACTGACCACATGACTAAGTGTCTTGCCATCTGCCTGTGTGACCTCAAGTGATGTGCCCTGCTTGACCAGGAAGCGAACAATATCGAGTTTGTCGTGACGTGATGCGTGGTGAGCTGCGAGGTATCCATTGTTGTCACCGAGTGTAATGTCGCAGTCTCGTTGTATTAGTAAGATCACACAGTCCAGTGCTGAGGGAAGAAACACACAGTACACATAATATACATGAAACAGGAAGTGAAAATTAATAAAAAAAGTTAAATATGAATTTATACAAAATAGTATGTTTTACAAAGCTTAATTCAAAAGCTGATTCTGAAATAATTTTCTAAGAAAATATCTTGGTCTGTATTTTGAGTGTTAAAACAATTTTCAGCCTGTGCTTTATATACTAAGTTAAAGTTACAATCAGAATGTATAATTAATATGTATTGTCACATAGTTAAACCTGTCCAAACTGACCACAACAAATATATACATGTACTGATGTACAATATACTGTCACATAGCAAAACCTGTCTAAACTTACCACTACAAATATATGCCTGCACTGGTATACAATATTTATTGTCATACAGCAAAACCTGTCTAAACTTACCACTACAAATATATGCATGTACAGGTGATCAAAACATCTTGTCACACAGTTAAACCTGTCCAAACTGACCCCTACAAATATATGCATGCACTGGTATACAATATTTATTGTCATACAGCAAAACCTGTCTAAACTTACCACTACAAATATATGCATGTACAGGTGTACAGTACATATTTTCACACAGTTAAACCTGTCCAAACTGACCACTACAAATATATGCATGTACAGGTGTACAATACATATTGTCACACAGTTAAACCTGTCCAAACTGACCACTACAAATATATGCATGTACAGATAAGCTTACATCCATACTGGGCAGCGTAATGGACTGGGGTCTTTCCAATTTCACACCGACTATCCAGATCCACGCCCTGGTCAAAGAGGTACTGTAGGATCTTCTTATGGTTCCTCATGGCAGCAAGGTGACTCACTTGTCTGCCTAGCTTATCTTCTGCGACCAAACTGCTCCCTGTGGACAGAATATATACAATGGATAAATGAGATTTTCATTCTTTTGCATATCATCTACCTATAAATGAGCTATTGAATGCCAATTTACAACTGGTATTGTATACCGGGAAATTTTCGCCCATCAACTTTAGACAATAAATTCCATTTTCGTTCAATATTAAATTTGCCTTTCACATTTAATTACTATGTATAATATGACTTGTTTACAAATATTCACTGTAACGATAATTCTGCTATCATATTACGGAGGGCAAAAAAGACAAATATTAAACAGCATGATGCAAAAAAAATCCCGGGATACAGTATATACATCAAATTACCCCTAGTACTGTATTTTCATCCAAGATGAATGGTTGAATCCACGGAGACACATAATCACATTTAAATCCTTTCACAACATTATTTCCATAGATGATTACCACTAATGTTGATTGCAAGTTCAAATATTCACGAATAAAACCTAAATTCAGGCATGAAATTTAATTGTGAAAAAATGTTCCCAGTTAATAACAGGTGGCCACCAAGACAGATTTGACTGTACATGCAAAAATGTATACGGATAAACTGTATCATATATTTGCAAGCTTGGACCATTACTGGTCTGACTTCAATAAACATGATTTCCTGCACTTATCTGGCCTATTCCGTCTTTGCGTATTGCAGAGTTATCTTCTCTTGGAAGAAGGTATTGATTGTTACGTCACTAGTTTGTGAGAGTAATGTCATCAATTTTTGAGTAAACGACGTAATTTTCTCACACAAATCAATGATGTAGCAATCAATACCTGCTCCCAAGAGAAGATAACTCTGTAATACGCAAAGAAGGAATATATACCAATAGAATTTAGTCTTTGAGACAAGAAATATTAAACACATATATTAGCCTCATCTGTCAATACATTCATAAAATATATATTATGGATGTAAATTGACAGATGAGGCTAGTACCTGTGTATTAAGCTATGATTCTGGATGCTATACAAATATGGTATGTTTATCAAAACTTTATATCTTAATTTACAAAAAATATCATTATATAAATCTGAAATTAGATCCTTTTTGAAATATATGGTATGCTTATATTATAAAAGTAAATACTTATTACAAAAAATATTGATCATTGAATCTGAAATTAGCTCCTATGCAAATATGTAATAAATAAATTTATAAATAATTCAGATATTCTCTCAATTCATGCATATTTTTTGCAGACCATGTTTGCTGATATATATACCTTTGGCATGTAGTATTTTGAGGCAGCCCAGCTCGCCATTGAAGGCTGCAGTGTGGGCTGGCGTCTGGTTGTCACGATCGCGGACATTTACTTCCGGCGTGTGTTGGAGAAGAAGATTGAGGCATTCCTTGTGCCCACCCGTACACACTTCGTGGAGTGGAGTTCGTCCTGTGTTGTTCCTATCCAGGGGCTCTGCTCCAGCCTAAAACATGGCGAATCAATTATAATTAAAACTGAATGTTTAAGATAGGATTCCAAAAGGTGACTATTTTTTGAAAAGGAGGTCAAATCACAAATGTTCAGATTATATATAATTAGATATCCTCTAATTATCAAGGATATAGACACTTAAGATACTTCTAACTTAGTCTAAGGGACTAGCATGTGTATAAAAAATATCTTAGTCTGTATGACTAACAGGTATGGAACATTTAGTAGTCTTTCTCACTTTTTACTAGTCCAGGACTATACCCGACTTATGTTAGTGTAAAACCCTGCAGTCTCTTTCAATGGCTAATACTAATAGATTTACTGCAGGAATTAACCATTCCGCTGGCCCGTGTTTCCTTAGGCTCCAACACTTAAGACTTGAGACATCTATTGGTCAGAATAGTCTAAAGCCTGGTGTTAGAGCCAGATGAAACTTGAGCTCCTACTGTATTTCACTTATCAGATATCCAATGCTAATTAGTAGATTTTTCATTGCATCAGGCTTGTGAAGTTTTTTGAAATTACTATATGTCAGACTATAGGATTTTTTTAAATCTGTCTGTGGACTTCCTCAAATTATGAAATTGTACATCTCGTACATACTTCAGATGTGTATTTTAATAAATGTATCTTAACAGTTACAAGTGCAATGTGCAAGTATGCAGAAATCCAACCATTGACCATTTTCGATGTTGCCGAATTAGTGACAGTGTGTCCCAGGGTTATATACCACATTGCTGGAAAAGCTAGCTTGCCAAGAAGGCAGTATTTTAAAGCGCTGTAGAGTGGCTTATGTTAGCTAGATAGAGCGCTATATCAAATGTTGTATATTTTTTATTTATTTATATTCCCCCTCATATTCCTTTGCTGCTACACTAGGTATGTACTAACATGAAGAGAGTAGTGTGCTTCCACCTGGGACTGAAACTGCGATCCCATATCGACTTCCTAGTCAGATGCTCTACCACGGAGCTAAAGGGAAATTCCCTCTAGCTCGAAGCTAGAAAGCGACTGTATCCTATATATGTACAATTAAAATTTGCCACAAACATATACATTTCATTTGACTGTCACTATATATGCAATAGAATGAACTTAATTTTAGTACTAATATTAATAGCGGGCCTCCTCTGCTCTGACAAAGCAATATATAGGGCCTAAAACATGTCTTGTCGTCAGAAGCTATATATGTTATTGCAGCTTATCAATACCCTGCCACCTCTGCCCAACGCAATATTTAAAAAAAATGTCTTGTCGTTAGAAAGTATGTTACCGCAAATAAAATGAACTGGACACCAAATACCTTGAGCAGTTTTTCCACTATCGGGTATTGTCCATAGCTACTGGCGATGTGTAAAGGTGTACGACCATTACTATCCTTAGATTTGGTATCAAGGTTTTGTTCATCAGTGTCCAGGAGTTCTTTTACAGGATCTGTACTGTCTGTTAAATAATAAGAATACATCTGAGGGATTGCACGTCGTGATTGGAATAAAAAATTCGCTACATATCTTCTGTATTGTCCTTGCCGTTTTAACGATACAAAACATTCAGTAATTATCACGACATATTTTGTTCAAATTACCCCTGTGATGCTCTTATCCCGATACTTTCTACCGGAATAAATCATAAATATCCAACGATATTGAGAGTAGAATGATTAATTCAACTGATAAGACAATTACTTTAAGTAAGATCAATACAAAACACTTATAGAGTTGTAAAGCATAGCTGTTATCGTAAATTCTAAGCCAAATCGTGGGTTACCTTTCGGAGTTGTGCTTCGATCCGCCATTGTGTTCATAAATACTAAGGCGACCACTTTACGGTTGTCGTGCAAATCTACTTACTTGCGTGTATGGATGTATATAAACAATAATTTATTAATCAAATGTGTCTGTATGTTTATTTGATGTATTGAAATATTTAATTGCTGACAAATCTCAAAATTGTGTGTGTCGTAATTTCGATAGTGTAGAAGAAAAAACGCGCGAAAGTTTGAAATTATATTTTGTACGTCCTGTTGTGCCCCAAAAGTAACCATTTTCACAGTTATGGTTTGTTTTTCATAACCTGGTTGGCATAGTATCACATTTCTCGATAATACCAATTATATTGTGGCCCATCTTTATAATGTTATTTTACTAAAGACAGTGCGTCAGGGACTAAAGATATAGTCCATAGTATAACAATGATTATATCGTTTCGTCCGGACGTAAAAAAGCATAAATCATACTTGATTCGTCAGTTCAGTTTATGATCCCATAGGCTAAACAATAATAAAACTGAACATATTCTGATATTTGTTGTAAATAAGTAAAACTTAATTATATTTAGTTTTTGAAATGAAATCAAAAGGAAATATCTAAAACTGGTAAATGAATGCAAACGATGTAAAGTTATTTTGTAAAAATAACATCTGACTTATAACACAGATCCCTGCTATACTGACGTAATGCTATAGTGATACAAGATACAAGAAGCTTTATTTAGTGTCGTATATGGCATAACATTGAACATTAGCTCTGTGGAGCTATTTTTACGACAAACATAAGTATAAAAACAGAGTAATAACAAGGTAAAAGGCATGCTAGTAGAAAAGGTAGGATTTTGCAGCATAACTATATACATTGAGCTACTAAAATAATTTAGAAAACAGTTTGATGATAGCAAATGCATGTTAAAAGCAGGAAGAGTACTAATTATAACATAAGCATAAATCATAATCATAAAACATAAAAACATATCAGATTTTGCAAGCACATATTTCATATATAATACAGATGGTTAATTACGATACTTTATATTGGAAAATGATTGAATAAAATACTCAGATAAATTAAAGTAAAGTAAGAAGCAAAATAAAAGCAAAAATCTCAAATAAAAAATGGGGGATCAATAAGATGAAAGTCACGAACATATAGAACACTGGCAGAGGTCACCTTCCCAGGTGGGCAACAGCCTACAGAAAACCTTGCATTTTCTGCTTGTCTAATCTCATTTGGTAGGCTATTCCACACCTGGGCGGCTTCAAAACGAAAAGATTTCTTGCCATATGTGGTAGAATTTACTCTTGGTGTAGTCACAGTGTCAACTTTCCTAAAATTATATAAAACTTGGTTTCTGTTGGTAAGACTCTTAAAGAATTCTGGAGCAATATTATTTAAAATCTTGTATACTTCCTTNGGCAACAGCCTACAGAAAACCTTGCATTTTCTGCTTGTCTAATCTCATTTGGTAGGCTATTCCACACCTGGGCGGCTTCAAAACGAAAAGATTTCTTGCCATATGTGGTAGAATTTACTCTTGGTGTAGTCACAGTGTCAACTTTCCTAAAATTATATAAAACTTGGTTTCTGTTGGTAAGACTCTTAAAGAATTCTGGAGCAATATTATTTAAAATCTTGTATACTTCCTTGGCCATGGTCTTCAGCCTACATATATGTAAAAATTCTAATTTATTTCTAACTAAAAGATCTTTAATAGAGGAGCTATAATCATTATCAATAAAACGTAAAGCTCTTTCTTGTATCTTTTCGATTTTTCTGGTATTTCTGATACTACAAAAATGCCATGAGAGAGGACAAAAATTAAAACTAGATAAAATAAAAGATTTAAAAATGGTGACTTTGCCTTTTTTTGTCAGGTGATTTCCAATTCTCTTGAGTATACATAGTTGTTTGGAAGACAAATGAATAATATAATGACAAATGAACATTAATTTGACAAATGAACATCATAGTGACAACACTAAAGTAATAAATGAACATAAAACGACAAATAAACTTACAAATAAACTTTAAAATGACAAATGAACATTATATTACAAATTAACATTAATTTGACAAATGAAAATTATGATGAAAATTGAACACTGAAATGACAAATGATCCTCATAATGGCAAATGAACAGTTTAAAGACAAAAGTACATTATAATGATAAATGAACAATATAAAGACAATACAATTAAATGATAGGACAACAATGAGTTCATTTATATTGGCCACTTTCCCCGTGTTCTTCTGATAGAACCAGACGAATTCCATGTAGAGTGCTCTCCCTTCTTATTGTCAATGACGTCTTGACATTGTGACGTCATCAGTCGCCTTTGCGTCGTCAAGCTGACAACAACTCACACGTTTGCGGTTTATTTCCCGAAGTTCAACCATTTTGTGAATTAGTTCCTCGTTTATTGGTAAGTACACTCCATATTTTCCATAAACCTAAATAAGATATGATATGAGGTTAACTAAATAGTGCAGATTCTACTGATCTTACTTGAATTTATGGATAACTCACAACGCTGACAGATTTGGTTTCTCTAGACTCTACTACAGTAGTGGCATCGTTAAAATAGTCACTGAACTACATACTGTACTGTACCAGCGGTCATTTGTCGGCTACTTCAGCACACTAAACCGGTTTAGAATATAGCAGCGAATCCGATCACGTATATATATACTTTGAACGTCAAAGATACATTTTGGAAACAAATATCCTGGCTTACAAATAACTTGCGAAACTACCTGTCTAATTAATTATCCTTAGTTAGAAATGATACTCAATGAAGAGACCATGATTTACCTACAAAAGCTCTAGTTCACACCATACCTTTCAAACAAGCTTAATATATACCTCTCCCGCAAGCTCACCCTCTTACACTAGCTCTCAGCCTCGACATCCTCTCCCTCTCTCGCAATAGCCCACCCTAAAACTCTCACGGAAGCTCACCCTTATCCTTTAGTTTCACACCATCTCATCATATTACTCTCACACTAGTTCACCCTATACTTCTCACACTAGCTCGACCTATACCTCTCAAACTAGCTCACTCAACTCACTCAGCTCACCCTATACATCTCCCACTATCTCATCCTATAACTCTTCAACTACCCCGCTTTATAACTCCCACACTTGCTCACCCTATACCTCTCACACTAGCTCGCCCAATACCTCTCACACAAGCTCATCCTACACCGCTCACGCTAGCTCACCCTATACCTCTCACACTTCCTCACCATTTAGCTCTCACACAAGCTCATCCTACACCTCTCACACTAGCTCATCCTATACCTCTCTCACGCACACCCTATACCTCTAACACTAGCTCACCCTTACTTCTAAAACTAGCTCATCCCATACCTCTCACACTAGCTCAACTTTACTTCTCACGCTAGCTTACCCTATACCTCTCACACTAGCTCACCCTATACCTCTCTCAGCCACACCCTATACCTATCACACAAGCTCACCATATACCTCTCTCACGCATACCCTATACCTCTCACACTAGCTCATCCCATACCTCTCACACAAGCTCACCCTATACCTCTAACACTGGCTCGTCCTACACCTCTCACACTAGCTCAACCTATACCTCTCACACTAGCTCAACTTTACTTCTTTCATGCACACCCTTTACCTCTCACACTAGCTCACCATATACATCTTACACTAGCTCACCCTATACCTATCACATTAGCTCACCATATACCTCTCTCATGCACACCCTATACCTCTCACACTAGCTCACCATATACATCTTACACTAGCTCACCCTATACCTCTCAAACTAACTCACCCCATACCTCTCACACTAGCTCACCCTATAACTCTCACACTAACTCACCCCATACCTTTCACACTAGCTCAACTTTACTTCTCACACTAGCTCACCCTTAACCTCCCACACTAGCTCATCCTATACCTCTCACACTAGCTCACCTTTACTTCTCATACTAGCTCACCCTATATTTCTCACACTATCTCACCCTATACCTCTCACACAAGTTCAACCTATGCCTCTCCCACTAGCTCATCTTTACTTCTCATACTAGCTCACCTTTACTTCTCACACTATACCTCTCACATTAGCTCACCTTTACTTCTCACACTAACTCACCTTAACTTCTCACACTAGCTCACCCTATACCTCTCACACAAGCTCACCTTTACCTCTCACACTAGCTCACCTTTACTTCTCATACAAGCTCACCCTATATCTCTCACACTAGCTCACCTTTACATCTCACACTAACTCACCCTATACTTCGTGCACTAACTCTCCCTATACCTCTCAAACTAGATCATCCCATACCTCTCACACTAGCTCACCCTATACCTCTCACACTAACTCACCCCGTACCTCTCACACTAGCTCAACTTTACTTATCACATTAGCTCACCCTATACCTCCCACAATAGCTCATCCTATACCTCTCACACTAGCTCACCTTTACTTCTCATACTAGCTCACCCTATACCTCTCATACTATCTCACCCTATACCTCTCACACTAGCTCAACCTATGCCTCTCCCACTAACTCATCTTTACTTCTCATACTAGCTCACCCTACATCTCTCACACTAGCTCACCTTTACTACTCACACTAGCTCACCTTTACTTCTCACACTAGCTCACATTTACTTATCACACTAGCTCACGCTATACCTCCTACACTAGCTCACCCTATACCTCCCACACTAGCTCACCCTATACCTTTCACACTAACTCACCCCATACCTCTCACACTAGCTCACCCTATACCTCTCACACTAACTCCCCCCATACCTCTCACACTAGCTCAACTTTACTTCTCACACTAGCTCACCCTATACCTCCCACACTAGCTCATCCTATACCTCTCTCACTAGCTCACCTTTACTTCTCATACTAGCTCACATTTACTTCTCACAATATACCTCCGACACTAGCTCACCCTATACTTCTCACACTAGCTTACCTTTACTTCTCACACTAGCTCACCTTACCTTCTCACACTAGCTCACTCTATACCTCTCACACTAGCTCACACTATACCTCTCATACTAGCTCACATTTACTTCTCACACTAGCTCACGCTATACCTCCCACACTAGCTCACCCTATACTTCTCACACTATCTCACCCTATACCTCTCGCACAAGCTCATCGTACACCTCTCACACTAGCTCACCTTTACGTCTCATACTAGCTCACCCTATACCTCTCACACTTGCTCAACCTATGCCTCTCCCACTTGCTTATCATATACCTCTCACTCTAGCTCACCCTTACCTCTCACACAAGCCCATCCTATTATGTTCACATAAGCTCACCATATACTTCTCACACTAGCTCACCCTATACCTCTAACACTAGCTCACCCTATACCTCCCACACTAGCTAGCTCACCTTTACTTCTCATACTAGCTCACATTTACTTCTCACACTTCATCCTATACCTCTCACACTAGCTCACCTTTACTTCTCATACTAGCTCACATTTACTTCTCACACTTCATCCTATACCTCTCACACTAGCTCACCTTTACTTCTCATACTAGCTCACATTTACTTCTCACACTTCATCCTATACCTCTCACACTAGCTCACCTTTACTTCTCATACTAGCTCACCCTATACCTCTCACACTTGCTCAACCTATGCCTCTCCCACTTGCTTATCATATACCTCTCACTCTAGCTCACCCTTACCTCTCACACAAGCCCATCCTATTATGTTCACATAAGCTCACCATATACTTCTCACACTAGCTCACCCTATACCTCCCACACTAGCTAGCTCACCTTTACTTCTCATACTAGCTCACCCTATACCTCTCACACTATCTCACCCTATACCTCTCACACTAGCTCATACCATACTTCTCATACTAGCTCACCCAATACCTCTCACACTAGCTCATACCATACGTCTCATACTAGCTCACCCTATACCTCTCAGATATACACACCATTCCTTCCTCCATTCCTAGGTAGCCCTATCACACAAGCCCATCCTATTCTGTTCACATAAGCTCACCATATACTTCTCACACTAGCTCACCCTATACCTCTAACACTAGCTCACCCTATACCTCTCTCAGGCACACCCTCACCCTATACCTCTCACACTATCTCACCCTATACTTCTCACACTAGCTCAACCTATGCCTCTCCCGCTAGCTCACCTTTACTTCTCATACTAGCTCACATTTACTTCTCACACTTCATCCTATACCTCTCACACTAGCTCACCTTTACTTCTCATACTAGCTCACCCTATACCTCTCATACTATCTCACCCTATACCTCTCACACTAGCTCAACCTATGCCTCTCCCACTAGCTCACCTTTACTTCTCATACTAGCTCACCCTATACCTCTCAAATATACACACCATTCCTTCCTCCATTCCTAGGTAGCCCTATCACACAAGCCCATCCTATTCTGTTCACATAAGCTCACCATATACTTCTCACACTAGCTCACCCTATACCTCTAACACTAGCTCACACTATACCTCTACACTAGCTCACCCTATACCTCTAACACTAGCTCCCCCTATACCTCCCACACTAGCTCACCCTATACCTCCCACACTAGCTAGCTCACCTTTACTTCTCATACTAGCTCACATTTACTTCTCACACTTCATCCTATACCTCTCACACTAGCTCACCTTTACTTCTCATACTAGCTCACATTTACTTCTCACACTAGCTCACGCTATACCTCCCACACTAGCTCACCCTATACTTCTCACACTATCTCACCCTATACCTCTCACACTAGCTCAACCTATGCCTCTCCCACTAACTCACCTTTACTTCTCATACTAGCTCACCCTATACCTCTCACACTAGCTCATCCTATACCTCTCACACTTTCTCACCCTATACCTCTCACACTAGCTCATACCATACTTCTCATACTAGCTCACCCTATACCTCTCAAATATACACACCATTCCTTCCTCCATTCCTAGGTAGCCCTATCAATATGTATATATATGTATATTAACCTCCCCATATGGTTGAATCTCTGACTGTTGAAAGACATTGATCTATGCATGTAAAAATAGGGGGAAAAAGAAAACTTTATTTCAAAACTTATTGCTAAACTGTGACGTTATATTAAGAATGTTTAACGTGGGATGTTTAAATCGGCCAGTCATGTTTTCAAAGTTGATTATAGTAAAACATTCCATAAAGGAATTTTAGTTTGACAATTAAACATACTTTTTATATGAAGAAATATAAAACAAGAAACGTTATTGAACATTTGATAATCTAATATAAATGTGCAAAACATGCACGAATAGTCTAAGCGCGTATTCGAAAACTGATAAACTATTAGTAGGTCATTGTTTCTTTACATATGAACCAATTTTCAAGATGTTTTATTCTGTTCCTTAAATCAAATGGAATAAAATGAAATTGATTAAGAAACTTGAAGAAAATAATCTTTTGACAATGAAAAATAATGTTCACTGTTATAGTTTTGTGAAACTAGGTTGTTGTCGTTCGCCTCATACAAGTTTGTTGTAATATAATGGCGTCACCTAAAATGTAACATAATTATGCAATAATTTTTATTTTTGAATTCTTTTACTGTAAAGTTTTAAGAAGGAATATTTAAAATTTTGATTCAGCTGTGAAAAAAAGTAAAGGAGTCACATTTGATTTAAACATATTTTATTGCCTTAAAATGCAACGGGATTGGACACAAGTTGTATTAAACTACTAGTACTATAGTACATTTTTTTTCTTCACAAATATACGAAAGTTAGGGTAAGTTATTCACTTAAGTTATTCACTTACCCTTCCTGGACTAGTGTAAGTTTGAACCCTGCCTACGGAAGAAACTTTTCACATATGAGGATATTTATATAAACGAAACACTTAATTAGAGTTGGCGTCAAAAGGACCACCTCAACCCTTCTCTCGCTACACTGGAGTGCTGTCATTTATCCCAATGGTTTGCTTGATTTAAATAGAGAACGTTTCATTTCGGTAAGAACTAGCGAGTATACGTTTCGTAACTCGCTTTACGTAGTACAGCATTTTGCCATAAATATTTGCTATTTGCCGAGATATATTATACGTTTCAAACATTTTTTCATGTGTGTTTCCTTAGCCTCATTAAAACGCCGCTGAAGCAAAATTCAGTCCACATACTGAAAGATACGTTTTTTAAATAACAATCTAAAAAAAAAAAATATATTTCTTACATTTGTGTTGACTGGTTTTCGAGGTATGAGAAGTTACATAGATGAAATCGATTGTGCTACGCCATTTTTTTTTTTTTTGTCTTACAAAATATTGGCAGCTATCTTTTCTGTTCTAGAATAACTAGCCATACTATTTTACAAATCATTGTCACAGAAAGATATGAAATAAATATTTATTGTCAGATATATGAATTTATAAGCAATCAATTCTCACTCAGGGCGTCCATATTCATTTCAGTTACGTAAATAACTCATGGAAAAGCCGATGAAAATAAGACAGAGATGCACGGAATAAAGTATAATTTCAGTAAAACCTTACACATCGCAACTTGAATACTATTGGCACCATCTGTACTTAAAAAATAAAAGAAAATGACAGTAAAATTAAATTAGATAAAATTCAATTTAACTAGAATTATTATGAACGGACGGACGATTCGTCACATGAAAGAACGAAGAACAGTACATATTAGTTCCGTTGTAATGTTTTAATCCCCCACCCCCATGGTTAAAACACAAATAAAATAGAAATACCCGATAGAAAGTTAACACCACGGCTTCAGTGAATTTCTATTTAGAGTGTTCTCCCTTTGTATTGATGACGTCAGTCAATTGTGACGTCACAGACCAGAATCACTGCATGTTTGTGATCGCGTTGTCAAGCTCTCACGGATTATTTTCTACGCAATTTCTCCAAATTTCAACCATTCTGTGTTGTAATTTAGCCGAATATTGGTAAGTACAATGCATATTTATCCATGTTACATTATCTTTAAGTAATGTGATTGTGAAGTGAACATGTTTGGCTATCAGAACTAGACAGACCACAGGGCCAGGGGTTCGTTACAAAGTCTGAATATATTTTTTATATAACACATTTAGGCATATATGCTGATGAGAGTTGGGTAACCGGATACATTTTCTAAGATACATGTGGTGTTTCACACATGATATATGAATACCTACATACTACATATAATATGTGGTGTTTAATGATAAAGATTAAAGACTGGCTATATTTTGTGTTTCCGGTAGCTCCACCTACCATAGATTTTTGTTCATACCCTAAACTTGTTTAGGCAATTTTTAAAGAAGCACAGGTGACCGGCAGACATTTCCTTGTATTAAGCAAAGCCGAAACAAATATATGTGTGCTCCAGGTATCCCTGGCGACCTACCCTAGATTTTACTGCTACCCTTCCCTAGATTTTACTGCCACCCTTCCCTAGATTTTTTTTACTGCCACCCTACCCTAGATTTTACTGCCACCCTACCCTAGATTTTACTGCCACCCTACCCTAAATTTTACTGCCACCCTTCCCTAGATTTTACCGCCACCCTTCCCTAGATTTTACTGCCAACCCTAGTTATTTTATCACTGACCTACTTGTATCAAAGTTTACAGCCACTCATTAAAATGTACTTTCCTCCTGTTCTGGGAGTCTGACCTTATTCTTGACATCGCCATTTTAATGAGTGGAAATGCATTGTAAAACATAATATTTAATCACGAAAACAAAAAAAATAGCATTGAAATAAAATTATATGCCTTCCAACCTACCTTATTTTTTCAGGCATTTACCCGAGGCTGAAACAGACATATCATTTTGGCCCAAACCAATATGTAATCGCCTTGTTGATTAGCCTTAACTCCAAATGATATTTTAACCTAACATCTTTAGATCTCTTACAAAGTAAACATTTGAAGGTTGTGACTATTTCATAGAAATCAGTGATATAAAAATAGATTTGTGAAGAAAGCAAAAACCGAGTAATCTTCCTTGTATAATCTATTGAGAGTGTTCTCCCCTTGTATTGATGACGTCATTCCATATTGTGACGTCATATATTACCATCACTACTGTGTGTTCGTGTCGTCCAGTCCACCACAGCTTTGCGGTTTATTTTCTATGCATATTTCCCAAAGGTTTCACCATCGAGATTTGTAACTTTGCCGTATATTGGTAAGTACATTACAGATGAGTCCTTTTACAAATTACATTACGCTTAAATAACGAGAAGAGAATACATATCTGTTAAGTAAACAAGAAGTGGTCTTTTCAACTTCAAGTGTTGTGCCGGTCGCGGTGTAAGACCATTGAGACCGAGAGAGACTCACTACATGGTAACCAAATGTACTGTCTATGTACTGTACTCACGTATACTAGAGTGACATTCCATTAGTCTTTCATTTTTCTTTTTTTATGCCTATGAATTGAGAGAGTGAAGCTTTTGTGGGGAGGGGGTGGGGAGGGGGTGGGGGTAACCGCGTACTTTACTCGGAAATCATTAGATGTTTCCCACAGAGAGGAGGTAAGGATCCGGGCACCGAAGATACAGGAGGTGTTTCACACAATGTTGAAGGCGCGGTGTTGCCACGTACACTAGTAAAAAAAACATGGGTGTTCCACACATTTAACGAATATCTTTGATATATCTATATAGAAATATCTTTTAATAAAATTTAAAATTGATTTTTAATGCAAAAGGGGTATTTTGAATGTAATAATGCAATCACAGAAGTCGGTATACATGGGTGGTTTCACACATGAAATATGTTTTCAAAGAAATAGAGATATCTAGAAGGAATTAAGATATATTATGTCTATCTATAAACGTGATAGAAATGATAAATATCTCGTATAACAACTAAACAAGGATTGTATGAGGTATCGGTTTAATGTTATTTAAATGAACAAAGATATCGTAATTAGTTTATGATATACATATCTCCTAAAGTACTTGAGACATTTCCTTTAAAGTATCTACTAAGTTTTAAGTTTGGTGGCCGTATATGGAACTTTTCCTGATTTGTAAGGCCCCAATGATGGTATTTATATACATTTAAATTATTTGCACATACATATAATTATATAGGCCTATACTATAGGCTACAAATTATCTTTGAAAGATGTTGATCTAGACCCCTTAAATGTCTTATAATATTCCTTACTCATCAAGAAAGGTCCTAACACACACACATATATATATTGTGTCTAAATTCACAAGTCCCTGTAATAATACAATTGTTTATTAAACAATTCACATTTGATTTTAAATTATGTGTTCGTTGATATACACACTGTAATAAGTCATTAGCGAAATAAGAATAAGATATTTAAGTGAACACAGCTTATCACAAACGGTATAGCAGTCCTCAACATTGTCATGTGGACATGGAGAAAGATAGGCTTGCTGTACATAGCCCCACTGTTCGTAATCATAAGAAGCAACTAATGTGCCCCCCCCCCCCCTGCTTATTAGGGGTTTTCTTCTCTGTGTGTAAGTTTGCGTATTAAAGGGATATTATCCTCAATGGTCCAGGGATTACGCTCATTTACGCTCTCTGCAGTGAGTGTAACCCCTGGAGTATCGAGGATAAGGGGACATTGAAGAAATCAAAATCGATCTGCTGTCTCCATGACAACACTTGGGTTCTCTATCTTTGTTTTTCTCCCTTCCCTACTCTCTCTATTTTCGGTAGTGTCTCCCTTCCGTCTTCACAAGACCTCAGTTGTGTAGCGAAGACGTTAAAGACAAAATAATTAACAAAAAATCCTCCGCATTTTTTGAATTACCATTATATCCCAGGAACCATATCGTCAATATGGCTGAATACATTTTTACGAAAAGAACGAACTTCATCATAGATTTAAATTACGTGAGACTGAGAGAGTTATCTGCATCCACACAAATGAAATTTAAGTCCGTGAATATTTTTTTATATTTTTTTCATTAAAGATAAAAGGAACTGACAATTTATTTAAACTGTATTATTTCCGTTTATAACTTTTGTGAAATATTTTTTTAAGTCTTTTTCAAAATAAATATTCTACAAAAACCACATGTTTCCATGCATTAAACAAGAATGGAATTGTTTGAAAGTTGAATGTTTAAAAAGTATTCGACTACTTTTCTATGTTTGAATTTTTTTATAAAATTCGCTCAAAATGAAATATGTCCTAGTGTTAATTATCTCGTTTGAGATATTTGTTTTGTTTATTTACCCGCATATCCCCAGCTATAACTAATAATAGTTTTGGTTTATTTATTTTCAGATCACATTACAAGTGAATAAAAGAATCCAAGATCATTGATAGAAAGAATGTCGTACGGAGGAAGAAGACCGTACGGTAGCTACCCTAGAAGGGAGTTGCCGCCCCTGTCCCCAACTTTTCGCCGTAACTATGCTGAGCCTAACGTGAGTTGTACCTTTAAATTATCGGATATTTCTTTGTTGCATTCTTAATAAAATGATAAATCTATCTGGAAAGCCGACAAAAGACTGATATGAACACTAGTTAGTACTAAAGACACTTGAAATGAGGGGTGTTTTTTGATTGAGGAAATTGCGATTATTGCGAAACAATTTAACACTACGTAGATTTGGGCGTATTCCTGTGCTTGAATCCAGACTGAAACAAAAATCAATCAGAGTGTCTGAAATCGTGTTGAACTCATAAAATGTTATTTCACATTGAAGATACATGTAGATCCACAATATGTACAATACTACGTGATGACACGGTATGGTATTGCATTTCTTGCAGGAATAAACTCAGTTATACTTAGGTCGCGATAAAATGTTTTCGTCCTGGTGAATGTCTTTAATCTTAAAACTTAACATTGAGGTAACCGTCTCTATTTAGATGAAGCAAGTTAAGGCAATTTCCTATGAAAATATCGTACTTAAGTTGAATAGGAAAACTGATCGGTTACATAGCAAAAAGTTTATAGAAAAACGTTTTGGAATGAATTGATGCAGAAGTTATATTTGATAGACTATGATTGGGTTTTTTGGGGGAAAAGGGAATTTTCTCTCTGTCTGTTTATCTGAAAAAAATATCGAAGATGTGTATGTAAAACCAGGTTCCTCCACGAGAGCCGAGCCGACCCGTCATCCTGCCCAGCATTGCTGACAAATACGCCGACGGAGCTACCTATCGTAGACACAGAAGTAAGTAGAGGTCAGAGGTCGGGATGACCACTTTTGATTCAGGTCATAGGTTTTATGGCAGGTCAGGATATTAACAAAAAGTTAATAGTGTTCAAATAAATGGTCATAGAGTTTGCATGGAGGTCAAAGTGTTTACATAAAAGTCACAGTTTATATATGAATGTCAGTGATTGCACACAGGCTAGAAAAATTCCCTACCGGTCCAGTTGATTTAATAAATGTCACAGTTTGAAAAAAAATAGCTACAGCACAGAATGTTAACATAAAGGTTAGAACATTATCATAAAGGTCAAATAGTTTTTAATATATAAAGGCCAGAAATTTACATAAAGTTCGAAATGTTACTTAAAAGTCAGAATGTTTGCAAAGAGGTTAGACTTTTAACGTATTGTCAGAATGTTAACATAAAGGTCAGAATATTTATATAAAAGTAAGAGTGTTTAAGTGAAGGTTTGAGTGTTAACATAAAGAGTATTTAAATTAAGGTAAGAGCGTCAATATAAAGGTCAGAGTGTAAACAAAAAGGTCATAGTATCAACATGGAGTTCAGAGTGTAAACTTGAAAGTCAGAGTGATAATATGAAGGTTACAGTGTTAACATAAAGGTCAGACTGTTAACATAAAGGTCAGAGTGTTGATATAAAGATAAGCGTGTTAACATTTATCGGTCATATAATGGTCATAATGCATAAATTAAGGTCAGAGTGCTAACATAAATGTCAGAGTGTTAACTCGAAGGTCAAAGTGTTTAAACTAAGATCAGAATGATAACATAAGGATCAGAATGCTAACATATAGGTCAGAGTGTTAACATATAGGTCAGGATGATAACATAAGGGTCAGAGTGTTAACATATAGGTCAGGATGATAACATAAGGGTCAGAGTGTTAACATATAGGTCAGAGTGTTAACATAAAGGTCAGGATGATAACATAAGGGTCAGAGTGCTTACATATAGGTCAGAGTGTTAACATATAGGTCAGGATGATAACATAAGGGTCAGAGTGTTAACATATAGGTCAGGATGATAACATAAGGTTCAGAGTGTTAACATAAAGGTCAGAGGGTTAACATGAAGGTCATAGTGCTTAGATTAAAGGTCAGAGTTTTAACATAAATGTCAGAGTATTAGCATAAGAGTCAGAGTGTTAATATAAGAGTCAGAGTGTAAACATAAGGTTCAGAGTGTTAAAATTAAGGTCAGAGTGTTAGCATAAGGGTCAGAGTGTTAACATAAGGGCCAGAGTGTTAACATATAGGTCAGAGTGTTAACATATAGGTCATAGTGTTTAAATTAAGGTCAGGATGATAACATAAGGGTCAGAGTGCTAACATATAGTTCAGAGTGTTAACAGATAGGTCAGGATGATAACATAAGGGTCAGAGTGTTAACATAGAGGGCATAGTGTTAACTTAAAGGTCAGATTGTTAACATAACGGCCAAAGTGTTTAAATGAGGGTCAGAGTGTTAACATAAATGTCAGAGTGTTAACATAACGGTCATAGTGCTTAAATTAAAGGTCAGAGTTTTTAACATAAATGTCAGAGTATTAGCATAAGAGTCAGAGTGTTAACATAAGAGTCAGAGTGTAAACATAAGGTTCAGAGTGTTAAAATTAAGGTCAGAGTGTTAGCATAAGGGTCAGAGTGTTAACATAAGGGCCAGAGTGTTAACATATAGGTCAGAGTGTTAACATCACAGTCATAGTGTTTAAGATAAGGTCAGGATGATAACATAAGGGTCAGAGTGTTAACATATATGTCAGATTGTTAACATAACGGTCATAGTGCTTTAAATAAAGGTCAGATTGTTAACATATAGGTCAGAGTGTTAACATATAGGTCAGAGTGCCTTTAATAAAGATCGGATTGTTAACATAAGGGTCAGAGTGTTAACATTACGGTCATAGTGTTTAAATTAGGGTCAGGATGATAACATAAGTGTCAGAGTGTTAACATATAGGCCAGAGTGTTAACATTACGGTCATAGTGTTTAAATTAGGGTCAGGATGATAACATAAATGTCAGAGCGTTAACATATAGGTCAGAGTGTTAACATGACGGTCATAGTGTTTAAATTAAGGTCAGGATGATAACATAAGGATCAGAGTGTTAACATAAGGGTCAGAGTGTTAACATAACGGTAATAGTGCTTTAAATAAAGGTCAGAGTGTTAACATAAGGGTCAGAGTGTTAACATATATGTCAGAGTGTTAACATATAGGCCAGAGTGTTAACATATAGGTCAGAGTGTAAACATATAGGTCAGAGTCTTAGCATTACGGTCATAGTGTTTAAATTAAGGTCAGGATGATAACATAAGGGTCAGAGTGTTAACATATATGTCAGAGTCTTAGCATTACGGTCATAGTGTTTAAATTAAGGTCAGGATGATAACATAAGGGTCAGAGTGTTAACATATATGTCAGAGTGTTAGCATTACGGTCATAGTGTTTAAATTAAGGTCAGGATGATAACATAAGGGTCAGAGTGTTAACATATATGTCAGAGTCTTAGCAATACGGTCATAGTGTTTAAATTAAGGTCAGGATGATAACATAAGGGTCAGAGTGTTACCATCACAGTCATAGTGTTTAAATTAGGGTCAGGATGATAACATAAGTGTCAGAGTGTTAACATATAGGCCAGAGTGTTAACATATAGGTCAGCGTGTAAACATATAGGTCAGAGTCTTAGCAATACGGTCATAGTGTTTAAATTAAGGTCAGGATGATAACATAAGGGTCAGAGTGTTAACATAAAGGTCAGAGTGTTAACATAGATGTCAGAGCGTTAACATGAAGGTCAGAGTGTAAACATAGTGGTCAGAGTGTTAACATAAAGGTCAGAGTGTTAACATAACGGCCATAGTGTTAAAATAAAGGTCAGATTGTTAACATAAAGGGCAGAGTGTTAACCGAAAGGTCAGAGTGTTAACATAAGGGTCAGAATGTTAACATAAGGGTTAGAGTGTTAGCATAAGGTTCAGAGTGTTAACATAAAGGTCAGAGTGGCAACAAAACGGTCATACTCATAGTGCTTTTAGTAAAGTCACAGTGTTAACATAAAGGTCATCGTGTTAACATAAAGGTCCTCGTGTTAACATAAAGGTCATCGTGTTAACATAAAGGTCAGAGTGTTATCATAAAGGTCATCGTGTTAACATAACTGTCATAGTGTTTGAGTTAAGTTCAGAGTTTTAGCATAAATGTCAGAGTATTAACATAAATCTCAGAGTGTTAACATGAAGGTCAGAGTGTTAACATGAAGGTCAGAGTGTTTAATTTCAGGCCAGAGTGTTAAAAAAAATGTCAGTATCACATAAATATGAAATTGTTGATAGAAGAGGTCACAGTGAAAGTGTTTGCAGTAAAGCTTTAGTGTTTACATCCATTTAGGAAAGAATATTTATATAATGTTTATAGTGTTAACATGAAGGTCAGGGTGCTTACATGTATGTTGACATAATAACGAGTGTGTTCACATAAGAACACATTGTCTAAAGATATATTCACGTGTTCAGAATGCATAGGTGGGTGGTTCCAACATTCATGTCATTGTGTTCATATAAAAAAATATAAAAAAATAAAATTTTGTTTAAGGGGTGATGACACAGTGGTCAGTATGGTCAGTTAATGTCATTATAACCCATGTTGACAACCTTTCAATCAGTTTTCTACTGTCTATATCATTATATTCTTTCTTCTGTCATATCATTACTATATACCGGGAACTGTTCGCACAGTCCAACGCTCGCCCTTTGCCAATGAATTCATTTTCGCCCAATTCATTACTATGTATATCATATTGTTTTGTTGTTTACTTATATTCTCTGTAATGATAAATTCGCTCTCATCACGAAGGGCGAAAAAGACGAAAATTCAACTGCAGCGAAATTTTCCCAGTATAAAGTTGGTATTTTATGTTCTTTTGTTTTTACATTTCGTCTTCTGCTCTTCCTTTTTATCGTCTTCACAGCTTTCTTTTTCTCTTTTCTTTGCCCTCTTTCCTATCTTTCTGTCCCTATCTTACCTTTAGTGAAATCTCCCGCGCCACCTGTGGACGAGAGTATCTATGATTTTTCTGACCTGTCCACCAAGCTGCCTCCTATTCGCCCTCCAGCACGTGGCAAAGGTAAGCATGGGGCCCAACATAATAACACAACGCACCCTTCACTTACATAAAAAATATTCATGCTAAACAGAACATTTGTCAAAATATTAGGCAAAATTTTCCACTTTGTATCCATTACGGCTATTGTATTAGACAAATTTGAATTTTGTAATGAAAAAGGACAAAAGTGCTATCACCTGCTGATTGTGTTGGATCAATCAAACCTGTTGAAAACACCTTACGATTTTTTCATTGATTTGCTTTTTGTTTTCCCCAGAATGCTATGCTCCTGATAATGCTAGGAGACCAGACCAGAGAAGGCGTCCCGTACCACGTACACGAACATATGGTGGGGCACTTGGCTTCAGATCTAGCACAGACACAAGGCGCTACTAGCTCATTTAAGGTAAATAGGTATACCTCATTCCACCAGGGGGGAACTTTGTTATGTCGACGTCGTCTTTTCCATGAAAGTTAATTCGAGAAAATACACCAACATACCCTGTCTACGACACACATACACACATGCAGGTATACACAACACACATAGAGGCATGTCTTGAAATGACTTTAGCCGTTGATTGGACGTTAAACTCCATGCAACCAGCAAGCATTCGACACAAAACGATATTTGGATATATTATTATATAATACAGCAACAATACATTCATGGGTCTATGAACTCAGTTGGTTCGTTGTCATTTTACATGAAGCTACTATAGTATATCTGTCTTTATCGTTTGCTATGTGTACTGGCCTAGAAGAGTTCTGCAGTGCTATAGTGTTGATTTGGTCCACACCGACCTTGATTGAGTTTGGTCGTGTTTATATGGTGACAATGCAGAAAAATGTAAATAGAATGTAGTAGTTTACATACATTTATTAAAAAATAGTTTGTCAGAGTTGTCCATGTGACGTTCACGAGAAAATATGCTTACAATGAATCGAGACGACATGTGTCTTGATGATTTTTGGATAAGAATTCCTCTCGCAAAGTTTAAACCAAAGCCCTTATGAGAAGTCAAACAAACAAACAAACAACATCTATTCTGTTATGCCCGGGTAGAATACTTTACCTGTAAAAAATGTTTGCATGTTGTAGCTTATACAGTGTTTATTTTCCTTTTTTTGCAGAAATTTCAAATTATCTATGAAGAAAACTGCCATTACGTTTCCCAGAGCTACTATCTTTCCTATCCGTGTACCTTATACAATATTTAATGTCATCTAAAGTTCATAGAATGGTTCAAATTCCTGGTCATGCTTGGTAAGAAGGGACACACATTCATTTCAAGCTAAGTTATCTGTTTACTTTTACAACAACCCAACAAAGATATTTCGCTACTTATCATTTTCCGCCGTATATCCCACTATATATTGCTGATATGTTGTATAACACAAGATGGTGCCACTGACGCCATCTTTTCATTCTAAATTACATGTTTCTCTACTTTGCAATTTAATACCGAAACATGTTAATTTGAAATTCATACCGTACTAAATTTTCTAAAGCTACATTTAAATGCAGTATGCATTGAAAACCTTTAATTGGAAGAAAAAGATCTTAATAATTTAATGATGTAAGTCTGTGCATTTTAAACCACCGAAATGTATGTAGGTAATGTTACAACAGGTTGTAAAAAGATATTGAAATTGCTTTTTTTTTTTTTCAGGTATTATAATTAGTGTTTTATATCATAGCAAAACAAATAAAGTATTTTGGTAAATGATATTTTTGCAAAAGCAAGAGAAATTTGAAAAGATGGGGGAAATGTTTATTCGTATATATAGATGATATTGTCACTTATTGTATTAAATGTAAACTATTAATTAAACATGCCTGGCCATAAAAAGGTAAATATTGAAGGATGTTTGATCATACAAGACATCTTGGGTATAATTTCATGGAATATAATTTGGTATAATGATATTGGGGAATAGCATTATTGTAGCATATGGTTGGGTTATAACGTTGTTGGGGCATCACGTTTTTCAGATATAACGTTCATGGGGTAAAAAAAACATCTCTTTTTTGGTTTAGCGGTGATTAAGTAGAACATTCCCGGAGTAGAATGTTGTCGGGGTATAGCATCGTTAGGGTATAACGCTGTTGGGTATACAACGTTATTATGGAAGAACGATATTAAGGCAGAAGGCAATGCGTTGTTGGGGTATATTGTAGTTGCAATGGAACATTCCTAGGAATACAACGTGTTTGTGGTAGAATGTTGTTAGAATATCAAGTTGTAATGAAAAAACGTTGTGTGGTATAACAATGCATGAGTTATCAGTTATATTGCCAAGATAAACGTTGCAGGTTATCAACTTGTTGTGGTTCAACGTTGTAGGCCGATCACATTGCTCGTTCCTAGGATGTAAAATTGTTGTAGAACAGAGATAGAAAAAACAAAAACAAAGCGAGCCAAAAAAGAACATAGGGGAAAAAGAACAAAACGAAAAATAAGAAAAAAAAAGCAAAAGAGAAAGAAAAAAACCCTAAAAAAATTAGAAAAGAGGCAATGGCTTTAGGAAAATCGAATAAAGTCAGAAATAGGGAATGTTGCGTCCAATGCGGGTGTACAATCTTAGCAACCATTAACGTCATATAAAATGTAATAATAATAAATAGAAATTATAACATGGAAGTATAAAGAAATTAAGTAATAGGAGGTGGTATAATGTTGTTTGAATATACTCTTTTCAGGAGAGAACGATGTGTGTTACAACGTTGATTAGGCAGAACGTTGGTGAGGTATCGAGATAGTCATAATGTTGTGTGGAAGAACTTTGTTGGGCCTTTAGTGAATAGAACGTTCATAGAATAGAACGTTGTTGTAGCATAACGTTATAATGGTATAACGTTGTTTAGATATAACGTTCTGAGGATAAAACGTTGTCGTGGCCTAACGTTGTTGGGGTATATCGTTGTTTGGATGGAACATTCTTAGGATAGCACGTTAATTTGGCCGAACGTTGGTGGGTATATCGTTGTTTGGATGAAACATTCTTAGGATAAAACGTAGTCATGGCAGCACGTTGGCAGGGAATATCGTTGTTTGGATGGAACATTCTTAGGATAGAACGTTGTTGTGGCCGAACGTTATTAGATATAGCGTTGTTTTGAGTTAACGTTCTGACGATAGAAAAATATGGTGGTATCACGTTGTGTTGGTATAACATTGCTGTTTTGATAAACCGTTAGAGACATCAATATCATATACATCTCAGCATATTATCCCCGCAACATGATACACCATTACAGGAACATCCAAAGAACTGTGTACCTTGGTTACCCTTCCATGAAAGAAAAAGAAAATAAGAAAGTAAATACCAAGAAAACATAAGCGAGAAAAAGATGGAAAAAAGAAAAAGAGAAAAGAAAGAAAAATGAAAACAGAAAAAAAATAGAAAAAAGCAGAAGAAAAAAAAAGAGTAAAAAAAAAAAGAAAAATTGAAAGAAAAATAGAAAAAAAATAGAAAAAGAAAAAGGACATTGTTGGAATATCTAGATAATGCTTATAACATTATGTGAAAAATCATGTTGGGCCATCATCGTATTTGGAATAGAACGTTCATAGGATAGAACGTTGTTGTGGCAGAACGTTGTAGGGGTATGTCGTTGTTTGGATATAACATTCTGAGAAGAGAAAGTTGTTGTGGAAGAACGATGTGTTAGTATAACATTGCCTGGATGTAACGTTCTTAGGATCTTACATTGCTATGGCAGAGCCTTTTTGAGGCATACCTTTGTCTGGAAGAAACGTTGTTGGGATAAATAGTTATAGACAACAATATCATATATGTGTCAGCATTTTATCCCAACAACATGATACCTCACGACAGGTTTATCCAAGGAACAGTGTATCTACCCGTCCATTAAAGAAAAAGAAAATAAGAAAGGAAAAGAGAAAAAAAGGAAAAGAGAAAAAAAGGAAAAGAAAAAAAAGAAAACAGAAAAAATGATAAGCAGAAGAAAATAGAAAAATAATGAAAAAATAAATAAAAGTGAAAACAACAAAAAAAAAACAGAAAAAAATAAGAAAAAACGCTGTTAGAATAACAAGAAAATGTTAATAATGTTGTGTAAAAGAATTTTGTTTGGCCTTATCGTACTTGGAATAGAACGTTGATAGGATAGAACGTTGTTGTGGCAGAACGTTGTTGGGTATATCGTTGTTTGGATGGAACATTCTGAGGATAAAACGTTGTTTTGGATCATTCTTAGGGTATAACGTTGTTATGAAAGAACGTGATAAGGTATAACGTTCTTAGGATAAAATGTTGTTTAGGCAAAACGTTGTTCGGATGGAATATTCTGTGGGTAGAACGTTGTTATGGAAGATCGTGGGCAGGATGGGGTATATAGTTGTTTGGATGGAACGTTAATAGGGGAAAAACCCGTTGTTGTGACCGAACGTTGTTGGGGTGTATCGTTGGTAAGAAGGAACATTATGAGGATACAATGTTGATGTGGCAGAGCGTTGCTTTGAGGAACTAACATTGTTATGCAGAGCCTTTTGTTTTTGGTAAAGAGCTGCCTCGAATACTGTTGTTGGGATAAAAAGTTATAGCCAACAATATCATACATATGTCAGTATTTTATCCGGACAACTTTATACCTCACTACAGTATGTGCGTCAAGGTTACCCTAACAACAAAAAGAATAGAAAAGAGAGAAAAAAGGAAAAGAGAAAAGAAAAAAAAGAAAAAAAAAAACAGAAAAAAAGAAAACAGAAAATCAGAAGAAAAGGAAAAAAAAAAATAGAAAAAAAGGAAAATTAAAGAGAGATAAAAAAAACAGAAAAAAGATGGATGAAAAGAAGGGAAAGAAAAGAGAGAAAAACTGAAGAAAAGATAAGAAAAGAAAGATCAAAGGTGTAAATAAAAAAAGAGAGAAAAAGACAGGGAAAAAAAATAGAAAAAAATAGAAAACAAATGTTGCAAGGTTGTACCATTTTTGAATGTAACGTTCTTAGGATAGATGGTGTTAAACGGTTTGCGTATAACGTTGTGAAATAGAACGTTGCTTGGGTTTAACGATGTTTAATCAGTTTTCACCTTTTTTAGATAGAACTTTCTAAGGTTAGAACGTTATTGATTAAGGATTATACCGTTGCAGGTAAATAACAATGTTTCGACAAATCATCGTCGTGATAGAACATTGTTATGGTATTCCGTCTTTGCGTATTGCAGAGTTATCGTCTCTTGTGAGCAGGTATTGATTGCTACGTCATTGGTTTGTGCGAGAAAATTAAGTCGTTTCCTAAAAAATTGATGACGTTACTATCACAAACCAATGACGTAACAATCAATACCTGCTCACAAGAACAGATAACTCCGCAGTACGCAAAGACGGAATACGTAAACGTTGATACAATATAATGTTGCCGGAATAAAACATTCTTAGGATGCAATATCATTAGGACACAACGTTGGTAAGTTAAACGTTGTTCGGATAGAACGTTCTGTGGATACACCATTATTGGGACACAACGTTTTTGTGAAAACGTTGTTCGGATAGAACGTTCTTTGGATCCAACGTTGTTGTGGTTTATTGATGGGACATGTCGTTCTGAGGATAGAACGTAGTTCTGTTTAAACGTTGTTTGGGTATAACCTTGCGTGGAAAGAACATCGGTAGGATTGAACGTTGTTTGGATAGAACGTTGTCGTGAATAATGATTTCTGTGTCGGGGGTAGTTGTTCAAGTGGTAGTTTATGGCATTAAGTTGGGCAGTGATAGAACAGTTTAGGTAAAATATTTTAGAATGTACTTTAAGGTATAACTTATTTTTCAAAAGGATATTTTTTGTGGCGTTAAACGTTTAAGAGTAATATGGTAATGGTTGGGTAGAATGTTATAAGGGAAAACTGAATCTGTATGGTCAAACATCCTTCAATCATTTTATGTCTGTAATTTTATCAAATAAAGTCAGAAATAGGGAATGTGTTTCCAATGTTGATGTGCGTTGCCAAGCAACCAAATGTTTTCATATGGTACTATATGTTCAATGTAGTTATTCACCAAAGCAAAGAAGAAGGGGGGGGGGGGGGGGGGAATAAAAATAATAATAAATGATATGATAAGAAGATAGGTATAATAAATAAGAATAAATTAATAAAATAAGTAAAAAAAGAAATGGAAGGATTCTAAATGAAACCAAAAAAAATATATCTTTATTCTATCAAGTAAAAGGTATGTTTTGATAATCTAATTTTTGAAATTTCTGTGAACCATATACACGAATCAAAACGTATTCACTTGTGATGCAATTTTTTGGCTACCTTCCTGAAGTACTTTAATTAGCGTTCTTTTTTATTGTTTTACACAGTATAGGTACATTTCAATAATTGTTAACAACAAAATATGTTTTCTCGATCCCGCTTAACCTTCCCATTGCCCTGATTTCCCATATACATATTTTTTCTTTATAATATTCAGCAATTCTACAACTCTGAATCAAATATAATCAATATTTGATTACTGTGCGTCATTAAACGGCTCTTTATATTGGTTTAATGCTTACTGATATATAAAATAACTTATTTCAGTTTTATAATTGTCAGTATTTATTTTGATTCTTTCTAATTTATGGCATTTGAATAGCATTCCATTTTTTCTTAATCTTTAAGTTGTTATTATTCAATTTCAGTATTTGTTTTATTAATTTATAAAAGCTGCAATTCATTTTCTAAAATAAACAGACGTATCAAATGTTTTTCGAAAAGTCTTTGACAAAATTGCTCTTCACTACATATCGCATACTATTTGGTGTGGATTTACGGAGGAAAAAATCTAGTATTCATGAATAGCGAAATACTTTATCATCTCTGGTTTAAACATCATGTCATCTATCTCTCCCCTTCATATATTTTCATCAAAATTTTAACAATCTTGGTCATTTTATGATAAATCATTGATGAATCAGTATTTCGGAATTTTAAAATTGTCCCTCTTCTTGCCAAGCATGACATACATTTTTGTTATCATTATTCCTTATTTTCTCATTCAACATAATATAATCTGATTCAATGTTACTGTGCTTCATATATCTTCAGCATATCATAATATATTTCCTAGAAATCACATCTTGTATTTGTTTACTGAAGTATAATTGGTTATACATATGGCAATATCAAGTAAATAATAACAAACTGTTTCTGTACATACATTTTTGTATTTATTGTATATAAATTTACTCATTTACATATTTATTTTTTTAATAATTATAATATATGGTACTTTATTTTTTAATCGATGTAAAAAGGATTTATGGTTATCGAATGTACATCAATTTATTTTCTAATGATAATTGTAATATTTACATACAAAGTACGATCAGTATCATATTACATCATTTACATACTTAAAACGATCAATATCTATATAGTTATACATAAATCAATATTTGCTTGATATGTATATACAAAGAACGATCGGTATTAACGTAACTATACATAGAATTATCAATATTTGCATAATATTTACCTATATCTGTGATCAATATTCATATACAAGGTGCATCAATATTTTCAATATATCAATAATAATAAAAGAATTAATTGCAAACAGTTTCCTGTTGTCATTTTTAGAACTATCATTGGGTATAGTGAAACCTTGCTTTAATGTCCATCTCATTATTTGCATCTACGCATGCAGCCTACTTTTATAACGTCCCCGTTTTTCTTAATAATTTCTGTATTTGTCTCCCTTGACATATCGCTAACTCTTTATAACTCCAAGACCTGGCTAGTCAAATGATGGCAGTATAACGAGGTTTTACTGTATACGAAGGCAACCAGATTAATTATGCTTATGGGACATGCCTTAAATTTCATACGAGAAAAATTCCAATCAGACATGTTATTTCAAAAGGAGATGTTTGTATCATCGCTGCTTTTATACAGGAAATTATTTTTCTCGAAAAACTATGTTTCTACATTAAATGATTGTTTATGGAATACTTTCTGGTGTATGAAGAAAAATTTATCAACTATGACGCATAAATGAATTGTCTTCCCTGACTAACAATTATCCTCAATGAAGCAATTCGAAAACAATACATTAGATGAATGCAGAAGTTCAAAACAAATTAAGCTCCAAACTTGAGTGTCTCTCAAACTCACCTTCAACAATTTTGTAAGGGTTTCACCAAGGTAAGAATATCATTAACGTCATTGTCATCATGTGTTAGCTCAGCACAATATAGCATATTTTCCCCACAAGAGAACATTTCCTGGAGTGATAAGAACGAGAAAAGCACGCTCGTACTTTTCATCTTTCTGATGAAAATGGGAGATCCAAAATGCTTAATCTACTCAACCCTTGTAAAGTTCTTAGTGTTTGCCAAGGAGCTCATACTTAGAGAAATTGTGGGCATCAATACTGGGTACAGTTTTGAGGATTTTCTGAAGATGACTCGTAATCTTGGAGATTTATGTTGCTATATTGGTTGTTGTTCTTCGACGTCACTTCCGGTCACTAAGTCGGGTAAATAAACACCGGTCTCGCGGGACTCTCCACCCATTCACAGTCCATATAAGGATATATAACCTTGCCACGTGGAACGAATTTCAGGAACGTCTCTAGCGTTTGACCATCGCCTTCTGCAAGTAAAATGAAACTGAGATTTTCTTGGTGTAAAAAGCTTGACCATCGCCTTCTGCAAGTAAAATGAAACTGACAGTTTTATGTATAAAAAGCTTGACAATCGCCTTCTGCAAGTAAAATGAAACTGACAGTTGTATGTATAAAAAGCTTGACCATCGCCTTTTGCAAGTAAAATGAAACTGACAGTTTTACGCATAAAAATTTGCCGGCAGTCGTCTTACAAACACTGCAAGATAAAGTTGGATTAGGAAAAGAAAATAGAATCATAAATTAGAAAAACTCAGATAAAAAAATCATGGTAGTATAGGTGGGATTTAATGTTTATTTGGTCGACTGATTAGTGCACACCTTGCTAACTGTGAGCATAATTCATTTGGTGACAGGTGATGATCGCAACAATTTAATTGATAATATTATAAAAGTTACCAATTATAATACTGTAATATAACCGTCCTTTACTTTGGTAATACTGGTAGAAATTTCCAGCTATTTCAGCTCAAAGAGGTAAAGATTTCGGAACACAAAAATAATCCTCTACTAACACAGAAGGTTGCTAGTGTGTAGGTTTACCTGGATTGCCAATTAATGTGGCAATGTATAGTTTAAATGACCTGATTCTAAACATAAAGGACATTTTTGAGTTTTGAGATTTGCATGCCTAATAGAATTATCCTCCACAACACACCTATAATGTACAAAAAATGTATGTTATAGATTAAAAGTATTATAATTGGATTTATTAAAAGTTATAAAAAATGTGTAAAAGTGTTTTCGCAGATAACAGACTTGATAAAAACAAGATTGCATGTACCACATCCCCTAGTTGGTCAGAGAAATAATAACGTTTTAGCATAGCATCATCTAAGCCTAGTTTGTTTGGGTCTTATTTACAAAATTTTATATCTTGTGTGCTGACTGCACAATCGTTATCATAGAAAGAAAATATCTGCTACGTCCACAGTATGATACTGCTCCCCGTTACCTCAGTAGCAACTCTTTGAAAACATCAGGGCCCGTATTTATGAAACCGTTCTCATGCTCAAGCATGGATTTCGTGCTCAAACCAAGTTACTAGTATATCACTAAAATCATGTCAAACGATCAAAATGTCATATGTAAACATTAAAACAGTATTCGTCCTAATGTCTCTTTTTTTTCTTCTCCAAAATCATTGACAAAGTAAGATTTCATTCTTAACTTATAACGGAAACAACAAGGAAATACGGGCCAAGTGCTGTTACACCAATAAATCGACTTACCGTTCATTCTAGAGATTTGGTAGTTATAGAAGGGATCATCAGGGAGGGGCGATATGTCCACACACAGGACTCCGTCCTGACCCCCGGGTAGGAGCGACATCGACCTGTAGGAGGTAAGTGTATGGTAAACTCACTTGAAAATAGTTGATAGAAAAATTTAATCTCTGAAATACCTTATTCCATATTTCTCATTTTGTTTTATAAGGCGACACTTTTATTTTTTGTAAAACTGTTAACGCATTAAACATGAATGATGTATATATACAACCTTTAATAATAAACTTAAATGTAATGCATATATATATATATATATATATATATATATATATAACTTCCCTTATATTTAAAAAGCTACATTGTATATAAAAAAGATAGAACAAAATTGAAGTCATGGAATTAATTTGATTCAGTACAAAGTTGTGTTACCTTACAAGGTAGAAATTTTTGTCCCTTTTTTCACACCGAAAGCTAATACTACTTCCGTTTGACAAGGTCATTATGAAGTCGGATTTCGTGAAGGTCATATTCCAGCCAAATCTCAATGTTGTCAACCAAGTCCGCCGGAGACCCTTAGCAAATCTGCATCCGGGGACTGAAAAACAAATATCACTTTAGTATTTGCCAGACGGTAACTGGTCAGAGGTCATAATCAAAGTGAGGTTCTATAATCATCTGGATGATTAGGTTAATTAGGTTCATAATCAGCAGGACGCTCAGTTGATATTCAGTAAACAAGGTACACAGAGACAATGTTAATACACTCGTGATCTGAAGTGAGCTACTTAGGGTTGATGACATTCGATTCATAAAAAGGGAAGTCTTAAAAGAAAAGTTTAAGCGTGAAATCGTAAAAGTTTTATTTTTATTCTGAGAGCCAAAACAAATTCCTGCAAGAGGTTATGCTTATGAAGATGCAAGTGAAGTTTCATGACAATTGTATAAGAAATAGATTATGTAAAATGATGACGACAAAATTATATTTATAATAACAGTGACATTGTTTTGATTTTAAAAGAAAAAGTACAGTTGGCGATGTTTGTAAACATGTATAACACGTTTAAAGACATTCAGGTGAGAACAGAACTCCGAAGACGAAACATTAAAACACATGTCAGTATATATACCTCATTAAAAGCGGCTTGCATGGCTATACCTCATTGACATGTGTCTATATTAATATTCCTCATCAATATACCTCATCAACATGTGTATCTACTCAAATATACCTCATCAACATATAGAGTAAAACCTCGATATAGTGCCCTTCGCTTAATATATACAGTAAAACCTCGATATAGTGCCCCTCATTTAAAATGTATATAGTACAATCTCGATATAGTACCTCTCGTTTGATATATACAGTACAACCTCGATATAATGCCCCTCGTTTAATATGTACAGTACAACCTCGATATAATGCGCCTCGTTTAATATGTACAGTACAACCTCGATATAGTGTCCCTCGTTTAAAATGTACAGTAAAACCTCGATATAATGCCCCTCGTTTGATATATACACTAAAACCTCGATATAATGCGCCTCGTTTAATATGTACAGTACAACCTCGATATAGTGTCCCTCGTTTAATATGTACAGTAAAACCTCGATATAATGCCCTTCATTTAATATGTACAGTAAAACCTCCATATAGTGCCCTTCATTTAATATGTACAGTAAAACCTCAATATAGTGCCCCATTGTTTAATATGTACAGTAAAACCTCGATATAATGCCCTTCATTTAATATATACAGAAAAACCTCGATATAGTGCCCCTCGTTTAATATGTACAGTAAAACATCAATATAGTGCCCCTCGTTTAATATGTACAGAAAAAACCTCGATATAATGCCCTTCATTTAATATGTACAGAAAAACCTCGATATAGTGCCCCTCGTTTAATATGTACAGTAAAACATCAATATAATGCCCCTCGTTTAATATGTACAGTAAAAACCTCGATATAATGCCCTTCATTTAATATGTACAGAAAAACCTCGATATAGTGCCCCTCGTTTAATATGTACAGTAAAACCTCGATATAATGCCCTTCATTTAATATGTACAGTAAAACCTCCATATAGTGCCCCTCGTTTAATATGTATATAGTAAAACATCGATATAATGTCGCTTGTTTAGTTAAGCACCTCACTTACCGTCAACGTATTTCAAGGTCTTTTTCCCTCTTCTTGTTAAGAATTCCTTTATATGTTTATTTCATATGATCGAAAAAAAACACCTTTATAATGCCAAAATTTATCTTGACAATTGGTGGCAATAACGAGGATTTACTGTAATAAATTCCATAAATACGTGTCTATAAATATACACAACATTAACATACAACGTATGTTTACATTTAGATATATATATATATCATCCTGTCTACATAAAATACCCCATTATCAGTCGTCACAATCAATATACTTCATCTGTCTTCATAAATATGTGCGTCAAAACCACGTGTCTTTAAAAAGCACCGCGTCAACAGATATCTACATAAACAATACATCTCCAGCACACACGCAGGCATACACACATAGGGAGATATTAGCCAGGTGGCATAGGACTAGTAGTTAGCGCCTGATAAGGCAGCTCCTGCGAATTTCTCAAAATTGTATATCCTAATTGTATTAATTGTATATCTATGTACTCTAAAGCGCTTTAGAGTGGCGTATGTTAGCTAGATAGGGCGCTATATCAAATGTTGTATATCATTATAAAAATGCCAAAATTCCGTACGTCTTTACAATACACACAGCGTCAACAGATGTCTATATAAATACTTCAGACCGTACATTTCCTTTAAAATTTCATTTTGTTTTTTCGCGCTGAACTATAGACGTATATCTTCAGTTAATGTCGCGGATAATTTAAATTTACGATGCTAAGGGTACCTTTATGAGTGCGTGCACTTTTCCCCAGTAGAGTGTTCCTCCGCAGTTAGCTATATAGTATTGTTGTCTTTGACAGTAAATCGATAATTGGCACAGCATGGTTTCGTCGGTTTTAGACTGAGACTGATAATATTTTTTAGACTGCCAACTGTGAATATAATACAGCACAAAAAAGTTAATACAACATTTAAATCCTGTTCGCGCTCCTACTTGAGATCATAAACCAACTTTAATCGGTGGTGCAGTGGATAGCGCACTTGTCTTTCACCAAGGTAACCGGAGTTCGATTCCCCAGTCGGACGTAAAAAGGTATGCATTCACCTGCGAAACCACATGGGTTATCTCCGGGTACTCCGGTTTCCTCCCACAATAAGACTCCCCGCGCGCTAACATCAGGACCAACAGGAGTAATTAATATAAGTTAAAAATAACTTGTTTCAGAATTGTTGTAAAACAAATAAAGTTAATATTTATAAACCAACTTACCGGTTCTCTGAATGAAGAAACGGATGTGCTGGTTGACTCCGGTACACGTATTGTCTATGGTCAAATTTGACCCTGAATTGACCAGTTTAGGTCCCATTAATTCGTGACCGAAGGTTGAGGCAGCTGGAATAGAATACAACATTTTGAAAATCATAAAACTGACTGTTGAATTTCTACCTTATTGATGTCATTCAGATCAAGTTCAACTGTCCTTATGATGCTGGAGTACACTTGCAGTGTGAGTAAAAGACAACTCGGTACATACGTAAAAGTGCACTGAATAGAATTAAAGTCAAACACATATAGATATATATATGTTCATGTGATATAGTTGTACATAATCTTGAACAGGAGATAAAATTAATAATAAATTGGTCTCGTATAAAAGTCGTCCTCAAGTTTTTTCTTTTCATCTCGAGGGAGCTTCCCTAGAGTAATAATGCCTAAATTTAATAAATCATTGAAAAAATATATGATTTCAGATCCAAAGACGAAAGGGCTGAATGATGCTTTGTAATTAGATTTTGGCAGACTGTATGAACTTAATTTTAAAGGTCCAATTACATGCTAGTGTGTTGCTTTCACCTTTAAAAAACAATCAACATCAATATCAAGTCAAAATTATCATTTAAACGTGAATATCTTTCCCTGCAACGTGTTCCGTGTTAGGTTTCTATCGCCAATTATCTCAAGCGTTTACTCACTTATAAGTCTGACAACTTTGAACTCAGCTGCCGAGGGTCGTTTCAGGGGAGAGAACCCAAGACAAACGACGCCATCTTTTCTGTATTCTATATTGCGTGATCTGAAGTGAAATGACAATCTAAACAATAACTTTCAATTATATATGTATAGAATTATTTTAAAATGTGTAAAAAGGTCATTTTTGGCAACACTTTTGGGACAATTTTCATTACCTTTTGTCATATTGATGAAGTAGAGAGGTAGCTCTGGTAAATTTGTATAATCAAATTAAGAATGATCAACTCGAAATGTTTGGATGTATCAAACATATCTTTAAATGAATGCGACAGCATGTTTTAAAAAAATGCCGGTGTCACATGTCTCCACCGAGTGAAAGTACAGCATACCCCAACTTACCTGCTATAAGTTGAACACAAAATACCTGAAACTACTTACTAAGTTGAACAAATGATATCCTAACGTACCTACGAATTGAAACACAGCATTCCCAAACTATCTATACGGATTCGAACACAGCATACCCTTGCCCACCAACGAATTGTAACACGGCATACCTTTAATTCCTTGTTGAGAACACAACATGCCTTTACCCACCCACAAACTGGAATTGAGCATACGTATAAGTACTTATTTAGTAGAAGACCTATACCTAAAGTACCTACAAATCGGAACATAGCATATACATTTAACTACTTGCTAAGTGGAACACAGAATGCGCGAGCCTGCCCACAAATTGGATTGTTTTGGTTTGTTTGTGTTTTACGTCCTATTAACAGCTGTGATCATTTAAGGATGTGCGAAGTTTTGGTGGTGAAGGAAAGCCGGAGTTCCCGGAGAAAACCCACCGACCAACGGCCAGTACCTGGCTACTGCCCCATAAATTGGAACGCATCATAGCTTTACATAAACGTACTTGCAAAGTAGAATATAGAATACCCTTATCTACTTATGATTCGGAACGCAGCATTCCTTAATCTACCTATAAATTTGAACAGAGCATACATTAAACTACTTGCGAAGTAAAACACAGCATAACCTAAGCTTTCCACAAATCGGAAACAGAGCATACCCTAAATAAATCCTAAGAGGAACACAGAATACACTAAACTTCCTACGTTTTGGAACACAGCATACGTTTCACTACTTGCTAAGTGGAAAAGAGTATACCCTAACCCACCCACGAATTGGAACAAAACAAACCTTGAACTTCTTGCTAAGAACATAACATATCATAACCTGCTTGCTAAGTGGAATACATCATACCCTTACCTACCCACGAATTGTAACACAGCATACCTAAAATTACCTGCTACATGTAAGTGGAATACAACATACCCTGACTTACCTGAGAAGGTAAGTGTTATTTCCCTTAGATTCCAGACATTTGTAACGCAGTACACGGCCAGGTTCCTTAAACACAACACTTCTTCGGCGGATCCGAAGCTTGTTCCGGGAACTGTCGGAGAGAACCCATCGGTCCCGGAGCTCCGACGAGATTTTACACGTTGACAACTGGGCCAGAATATCTGCAACCGAACAAGTTGTCTTATGGCGCAATCAAACGTTGACAACAGCACATGAATATTGTCAGCCAAAAATCTATCAAAGACCATCTAGATCAGAAATCTTCAACCAAAAAAATATCTTCTTTAGCAATAAAATGTAGCGGGTACGGTTTATCACTTAGTTTTTCGCGGAGACATTATTTACACTAAATATAAACACGGCGAAATTATTGCCCTTCTGACAAACCAGTTAAAACCAGGACTTTTGCCTAATAATAATAAAAAATACCTGACCAATCGCTAAACCTGATACATGTCCTTTTAATATTAAAAAGGACCGACACCCAACTACAAAGCCAGTCAATTTTACCGTTACGCAACCGACTTATTCCTTTGGTATACATCATAGGATCTTCTCGTTTCATCATAAAGGTGGTGTAATCTTAACCTTCGATTTCGCTATTTTTATATTCCCTGGGTGCAGAGAGCGAAATTGAGCGATACCCCTGGTGTATCGGGTATACTTACCTGCACACGTTTCTCCAACAACAGCCAGCAAAAGACACAACCAGCATGTCACCTTCATCTGTAAATGCATAAACCAAAGTTACAAAGATTGATTATACTATCGAAAGACTGGAAAAAATAGATTCAAATATAAAGGTATATAAGATAGAAATACGATCTTATAAGAAAAAGGTTGCAACTACAAAATGTTGTCTGAAAGTTGACTCCAAATAAAGGAGGAAAAAATCAAGTTGGAACGAAATCAAGCAATCTGCTATCTCTGACTGGTAATCTGAATTCTTGAAATTCATAGGACCTCGAGTATGTCAAAACGTAATAAATCGAGATAAAGCTTATTGATAAATTCGGGATTGAGTATTATTAATTCTACATGAAGTATTCCTGTTATACTCATTTGACATCAAAGAAATACTAATTCATTATCAAAAACCAATCACGTTAGGTATTTACCATCTCTTTCTACGTTAAAGCCAATTTAACTGCATTATTTAAAGATTTTAATTTTCTCTAAACCTACAGTGAGGATGTTTGTTGTATCAAACAATAAAACATGTTTGCTTTGCCGCAAGTACCAAACCGGATTTAGACATCGCCGAAAAGCACTTACGTTATACTTACAATAGTGCTGAAAAGCTTTTTATATCTATCAATTTCCTGGACACTCATAGACACGGCATTGATATTATATAAGTATGATGGTATTTCAAGCACTGTATACAAATATTTAAGTTAGATCGAGCGTCCAAGTTGATGCTAAGCTTGGGTTGAGTAATAATCTGATAAATTGAAATGTATGTGAACATGTGCAGTACTTTATAAAAACCAGCGGAGGTTTTTTTAACATAAACTATATATATAAATCTTTCTATTACAATTTACTTTAATTGACTTATATTTATTGTTGAATAATAGTCTATGTCATCACTTGTATATATATATATATACATATGAAATATTTTGTTATGAGATGGCTTCTTAAGTTGTTATCACTTGTGCCAAATCTTCTGTACCTATTTGGACAATAAAATATGATTCAAGTCAAAGTTATAATCCAGAGCAGCAAACCTATTTTGAAAAGACTCATTATCATCGTCAAACAATCCGATTCTGTGTACTAGATTATCTCCCATAGTACAATTTCTCTCCGCTAGGATGCACTTTTGCGAAGAGTGGAACAAATTAAGTGTACTTGTATTAGGTTTTCGTACTTTCTATCTAGAAAGGCTGCGAAGGGATATTATCCATTTTGCATTGTTTTGATGACGTGCATGAAGAGAAATAATGACCTGTTCATAGTTTACTTATGTTATTTATTTTTAATAGCATATTATTCAGAAGTGAGATACAAATTTAAAAGGAAACTGGGCAATTGGCAAAGAATGTGAAACCCATCTCCTTATAGTAATGAACAGTGTGTACACATAGTAGTGAGACAAGGGTTGTCACAACATGATATCAGTTTATTGGTTATGCGTGGTCTTGCGGCCAGCATAGACAAAGTGCTCATAAACATACTATTCTGTGCTGGAGCCATTCCAGATTGCAAACATTATACAACAAAATATTAATAATCTGACAAAAAACGTGTAGTATCTACAATTTAACACAGCGCAAAGTCTGCAGAATTCATGTTGACATCGGGTTTTTAACTTCTATATAGAGAAGTATCAATATCCAGTGGAATACCATCCTCTGAGCGGAGGCAGGGTTAAGAAGAAATAGGTTTTTGTTAATATAGAAAGCACAATTGATAAAGACGTGTTCACAATCTTCAACAGGTAAACATATAGAACAGCCAGGGTTATCATCTAGATGAGAATCAAATAGATCTGGGATCATATTACAGGCACTCTGACATAAGGTAATGTGTACCTTTTATAATCCTAATATACATTATAGTTCATAGGAGTTCAGTATCCATATACAATTGTAAGTTTTGTGCAGAACGTTTAAGGGCTTAAATGGATGTTATTGTGTGATGAATGCATGTTGGATTGTTCCATTCTGACACAAGTTTTGACAAAAAGGTAGAATCACATAAACAAGTAATATAGGAAATTGGACTTCCAATTTGCCTATTGAGGCAAAGCAAAGAAAGTATGCACACATGGAGAATAGCTTTATGTCAAACTTGTAGTTACTTCGTGTAACTATGAATTCGCGGATGGAGGTTAATCATGTAAATCAACGAAACTATAAAAACCCACGAAAATTAGTTATTTCACAGTATTTTTAGGCAAAAGTTTTCATCTAATAAGTGTAACAAAATTAATCGCTTTAAAAACATTAAGATTCGATCCAGCTCTAAAACATGTGGTATTACGTGTTTGGTTTGGTTTAGTATTGTTTAACGTCACACAGCTATGGTCATTTAAGGATGGCCTCCCCTGTGTGCAAGATGCATGCGTGTAGTGTTTGTGTGTGTGTTTTGGGAGGCTGCGATATGTTCGTGTTTGTCTCCTTGTGATAGCGCGGAACTGATGCCGACTTTATCGTGCTACCTCACTGAAACATACTGCCGAAGACACCCAGCAGGACACCCGGTCACATTATACTGACAACGGGCGAACCAGTCGTCCAACTCCTAATTGCTGAGCGTTATGCAGGGGTAGTGACTACCATTTTTACAGACTCTGGTATGTCTCGGCCAGGGGACAGAACCGAAAGCCTTCCCCACAGGGGCGAACGCCCAACTCACCGCCAACAGTGAGGCATTGTCAAGGGAGACATTAGGAAGAAGAAAGTTGTTTAGAAAAGGTAAGAGCCCAAATTTAGTCGCCTCTTCCGATCATGCAATGGGCCCCAGCAGGTACATCATTGACCATGTTCTCAGTACAAAGTTACATAGTAAAAATATGTCCTATCACTGTTTTTAAGTGTTAAATCATATTTCTTATCAGAAGTGAGTTTGCAAAAATAAATGCATATGTATAGGAAATTTGAATTTTGAAAAATAACTGTTATGACGCCATTTGTCGGACCATATAACAAAAACAAAAATGGGTGTATTTAATTCTTATTCCTAATAAACTCTTCCGTTTTAATTGATTTCCATGTTTTGAAAAAAATAAAACATTTATGTAAATAATTTCCAAAATGCCTATAGCTTTAAGATGAATGACAAATAGTTCAAATCGGTCATTTGCGTGGGAAAGTGGAAAATAAAAAAAGAAGAAAAAAAGAGGGGGGGGGGGGGGATGTTGTCCTTAATTAACTTACAGTTTGATATATGGTTTAAGGTGAAAACTTTACGTAAAGAGAAATGACTTTATATCATACTAAAAATATCATTTTCTATAAATATGTTAATTGAAGATGGTTACAGATTAGAAATAAAACAGCGACATGTGATTAAAATTGTAAAAATGTTAAAGATATTATACAAATAACTGTTAAAACATTGCTAACACACTTCATTCCTATATACAGTTGCGTTGACAAGATTACGTCATTTTATGCAAGTTATACCCTACAAGAACTGAGAAAACGCGCCAAACTACAGTATGACACTGCGTTAGGCCACACGCTTCATGTTTCAGTTGCTTGTGCCGAGTAATTGTGACTTCGGTATGTTTCTTGCTTCTCTACTGAAGACGTTTTGTGTTTTCAATATCAAACGTCTACTCATGAAGAGACGTTGCTGGACTAGATGCTCCGATTGAACCATTCCGAAGACAAGTTGACGTAGTACATGCAGCTATACTCGTCTGTTGACCTTTGAACTTTTTAAATCGTTGTTATGTATATATAAGTACAAATACATACCTTTGTTTCGTTCAGTCAAACGACAAGACCTCGCCCATGTATACGACCTGACCCTTCAAATCACATACTTCCGGTGGATTTACAGAAAGCCGAGAGAATGTCATTCCCTAACCTCATATCGCTAGGTTGTCTGTGCGGTGTTAATGTTGGAATGTTGTAAACCGGAAGTCACAATTCACAAACCTACGAAGCTACTTATGTGCGTCACGTGACCTTTAAGTTAGCTCCTCAATCTGACAAAATGTCACATAATAGAGCCATTGAGACGCACACACTATCATTTTATCTTATTTTGTTCTGCAGTTAAACTTTAAATTGCCCGTAAGTACACCAATCAAAAGGTCAAAGGTCACAGTTGTGCGCATATCATATTAACAGTGTATGTCTATATTGGACCCAGCTGTATAATATTCATGTGGTTTTAGCGATAAACCTACAGTTATGTACCTCTTAAAGTGATCAACCGTCAAAAGGATGTTGTTTTTCTATTTATAAGCTGCCGTCACGTACTCAGGACTTTTGTGGTACTTCTCTTCGTTGAATGATACAAAAAGGAATAGCGTGATAATTTATTCAGAAAATGAGACCAGGGAAGTGTTGTATGTATCTTCAATGAGCTACAGGTATGAGGACATCCCATCTTTTGCTAGGCCTGTTCCAAATGATGTTGATACCTGGTAAGTTGATCGAATAACAGTTAGTTTTACACTTAAAAATAATATTTTTATATTTAGATTTATTACGTTTTGCACCCGTAATCAAATTTTCAAAAGTAGCTTTCAGTGTTAGTGTGCTTACTCTTACTGCTTACGACTCTGGTTTGTAAGAAAATGGTTTGACATATACATCGTGTCCATCTACATGTTAAGAAGGACTATATCAGAAGAAAAAAATTCGAACCCCAGTCTCAAGATTGTTGTACTATCGCTTTAACTGATTGAGCTACCTGGTCAATGGAAGTGACCGGTCTAAATTGTGCTGCGGCCATATCCAAATAGAAGATAAGGGGAGGTTACTGCATTTATGAACTTTATAAAGGTTTTGCCCTTTGAAAATATTACAAATTACCTTGCAATGGATACATATAACATAGTGTCCCAAATTTTGCAATGGGGGCAGCAGATCAGTTGAAAGTGCCCGATTATGCAGGGGCCCTATATTAATGGCCTTTTGCAACATGTAGTGGGATAAGGCAAGCCTTTACTTTCCAGTCCCTGCGGGTAGGGCGTAAGAATGGTACCTGTGCTGCTCCTATTGCATGAACGTAAGAGGCGACTAAATTTGGGATCATATCTTTTCTCTTCTTTCTAAACAACTTTCTTCTTCCTAATGTCTCCCTTGACAATGCCTCACTTTAGGCGGTGAGTTGAGCGTTCGTCCCTGTGAGGAAGGCTTTGGATTTTGTCTCCTGGACGAGACATACCAGCGTCTGTAAAAATTGGTAGTTTTTACTCCTGCTTAACGCTCGGCAATTTAGGCGTGGGACGACTGGTTCGCCTGTCGTCAGTTTAATGTGACCGGGTGGGTGTCCTGCTGGGTGTCTTCGGCAGTGTGTTTCAGTGAGGTAGCACTATAAAGTCGGCATCAGTTCCGCGCCATCACAAGGAGACAAACACGAACATATCGCAGCCTCCCAAAACACACTCGCATACATTACACGCATAATGCATCTTGCACAGAGGGGAGGCCGTCTTAAATTTCCCCGAACCTGCAGCGGCAACATTACAAGAAGTCTGTTTGTGTATTGACACACTAGCGAGGACATGTTTCTATAGGCACATATTACACAATGTTTATAGGCACATATTACACAATGTCTATAGGCACAAATTAGATAATGTCTATGGACACATATTACTCATTGTCTATGGGCACATATTACACAATGTCTATGGGCACATATTACACAATGTCTATGGGCACATATTACACATTGTCTATGGGAACATATTATAAAAATTCTATCTATGGACCTACATTACATTGAGTTTGTGTATTAACACACTTGCGAAGCTATCTTTCTATGGGCCCATTTTACATAATGTCTATGGGCACACATGGATTGTTTTTGTCTGTGGACATATATTACAAGGAGTCTGTCTTTGTATTCATACAATATCGAGGGTATCTTTCTATGGGCATATATAACACAATGTCTTTCGGCACACAGTACAAAATTTCTGTCGATGGACATACATTACACGAAGTCTGTTTGTGTATTGACATACTATCGAAGGTATCTTTCTATGGGCACATTACATCACATCAATGGGCACACATTACAAGATTTCTGTCTATGATCACACAGTACAAATGTCTTTCCTTTGACACACGTTACATAGTCACTGTCGATAGACACACATTACAAAATATCTAAGACCACGAATTCGAAAATGCCTGTCTACTGATGTTAATACAAATGTAGTTCTGTACCGGGCCTGCATAATCCGGCAATACTGATCAGTGTCCTAAGTACATTTGAGTGACCTTAGCTGTTGATAGGACGTTAGACCCTATACGATCATGCAAAATCTGTATGATCCAGGCAGGGCTGGACCAGTTGCCGTGGCCATGCAGGTCGTTTATTAGAGGCGTGGCTTATTCGTGACCTATATTTTTATCTTTACTTTTTTTTATTAGCAAAATGGATGTTATCATTTCCGCTTTTCGTCTTAACACATTATATTTTGGTTTCCCGATATAACATAAAGTTAATTCAACGAAACGACACTCAAATCAACCAATGTATATATATGTTCCATAGATAAGTGGTTGTTATCATCTATCATTGTAGCCTGATAATAGAGAGATTTTTCTGTATTCGGTTGATTTCCAGATCAATATAAGGGGGGCATCAACAAAATTTTCTTATTAAAAGAGGTAATCTTAAACGTAAAACTTCTAACTTGAGTGTACTAAACTTTCCTGTTTACAAGAAGTTCAAGAATCTGGATTCTCCCTTGAATTCATAGCATAAAGCCATTATTACCATGACCTGCAAAATGTACTGCACTGGAGTTAGTTTTAAAATGTCAGTGATTTAATTTGAGGCATTCAAGCTCTTTACTAAACAGTTACACAGTGAGATATACGGCCTTGTATTACCCACTCAGTAATCCCAAAAACATTAAAATGTGTTGCGTAATGTGTAAATCTCAGATAATAGCAGTCTCCCTGATATATTCCCATACAAAATAAGGGAATGATAATCTGGCTTCAAAGACCGAAGTATGCAGAGAAACGCTTGGCGAACTTGAATTTTAAAATGTCGAATCGTCTGTCTATCATTTTCAAAAGGTGTAAATTGTGGATGTCCCAACCCGAAGATAAAGAATGGTTATGTAAGAAGGAAGCCGGGAAACAAAATAGCGTTTTTCTGTATCAGCGGCTTCAGCCGATATGGATCAAGGACTTCAGAATGTGAGGGTAGTAAATGGAAAAGCCCGCCTCCACTTTGCGTCGGTAAGTAAACGTCACCTTGACAACCATCTCTTCTCTTTATTAAATATACGTAGCTATGACTACCATCTTACGCCCTTTTGTTGCAAAGTGTTCGTCAACGTGACAATCATCTGACATCTTTGTGTCGCTTATTGTACGTCACCATGACAACGATCTTACATCTTTGAGTCGCTTAGTGCTGGTCACCATGACAACCAGCTGAAATATCATCATCATCATCATCATCAGTTCAAAGCATTTCTATCAACAGAAAATATGTAAAGGATTTACGGTCCAAATGTTTGTCACTACTTGTGGTACGTTTATTTCAAATCTAGCGCCCGGATGTCCAAAAGTGCCAAGCAACCCGAGAAGAGATATGGATTTTGTCCATAACGAGGCTGTCGTGATGTTTAATTGTTTGGATACATTTGTCCTTGTCGGCAAGGCGACGGCTTATTGTGATGGCGAGAAGTGGAGTTCTCCAGCCCCAGATTGCCACAGTAGGTAACTTATGCAATAGCATTCGGGTATTAAGGATCAGTGTATATATGTGTTATAATTGTATGACAATTCGATGAAATGAAACAGCAGGTACGCATTTCCCTGTCTAAGAAGTACATTTGTAGACGCTGGTTACTTTATCACTTGCCATCCATTCAGCAGTAAATGATACAAGTTTTTCCCTCTAAGGAAAAATGCATGTAAAAAACCCTTCTATTCCGAATATATTTTTAACCACAGAACAATTACTGCTACAGTTTAATGTATTGAACATGCTAGATTTATATAAATCTTTCATGTCTTTTTCGTTTGCTTTTTATTTTGTGGTAGGATACATGTAGTTTATGTATATGTGATAGTTGATGTGAAAGATTATGCTTATTTGAAAAGGATACTTGCGATTAGTTTGAAAGCATAAAGCAGCTGCTCAATTATAATAAGGGACACGTGCTAAATATTACCTTTACCTTAACCATATATTGATTCAAATATTGTGATCTTTTGATAAGCAAAATCGATTATTGAATTTTCTTTCTATAGATCCAGAAAATATTGAAAGTTGTGATTTCGAAGACGGGGAATTTTGTGGGTGGGAACAAGACAAGGTGGACGATTTTGATTGGTCAAGACAAAGCGGCAAGACCACCACCGGAAGAACAGGACCGGATTCCGATCACACTCTCGGACCAACGCGACTTGATGGTAATTATACTTAATCAAAAAGGAGGAAATAAACACAGGGCTAAACGGAAAAGGAGACCGTCCGTGTGAAAATATTGATTCAAGTAACACATTATCGCTAGATAATATTAAGTGCAAGTTAGTATAAGTGAAATCAAACGCTTAAGCACCGCTAAAGTCCACCCTCAAAAAATGATTGATGGATGAGGGTTTCCACACCCCTATAGTAGTTCTAAACAGCCAAATAGTAAACATTGTGCCATATTAGTTCGATCCAACTTCGTCGGCAATATTCTGTTTTCTCTTCAAAAGTAATTTTAGAAAGAGCTTTCTGATTGGTTCAACTTGGCAAAATCTAACTTTTTGAATATCGTTTGTCATCTGCGTACGGAAAGAGATACATGGACTGCCCAGAAGAGACGTATGGAATAACGGTAAATCGGTAGGAATGTTGTTGTAAATTAAATCAACAGGCTTACGGAAGGATATTCTCGTAGATTTCATAGCTGAGGTTGTGCCTTCAGATTCAAGACCTGTTGATGCTGCTGCTTCAGCAAGATGTTACACTAAGCCATGAAAGCTTTTCAAGTTCCACATCCATAGTTGTGCATAACCTTTTTCGAAACAAATATGATGTTATTTCATGTGAAGAATAATAGTTATATAGAAACTTTATTTGTTTTACAACAATCATGAAACAAGTTATTTCAAGTTATATTAATCACTCTTGTTGGCCCGGATGTTAGCGTGTGGGGGTCTTGGTGTGGGAGGAAACCGGAGTACCCGGAGAAAACCAACGTGGTCGGGCAGGCGATCCCAATCTTTTCACGTCCGATCGGGGAATCGAACCCGGTCGCCTTGGTGAAAGGCAAATGCGCTATCCACTGCACCACCCGACGACCCGAATGAAACATATATATATATATGCTAAGAACATCATATATCGAACCATTTTTAAGATGTTTATGTCAATCAGATTACGTCATGTGTACATGGTAATGAGAGCTCCGCCCCATATTTTAATCCATGACGTATAGCTACATGATATTTATACTTTCTTAAGGACCCTCTACCATTGCTAAAAACTGTAACTACATGTAAGTATTGGAAACTGTTGTTTTATGGCATGACCAAAGCTTTGATAAATCATTTCTGAAAAGAAAACCATACCTTGCGGGACTTCATTGAGAAATAATAAACCATATGTAATCAACAGCAGTGTTTTGAGAGTACATATTAGTAGGGTTAAACAAGGATTCGAACCCTCAAAACTCAGATTACCATGCTGTTGGTCTAACCGATTGAGCTACCAGCTGGTTAACAGAAGTGGTCTGGCTGAACTGTACTGCTACATAACAGTTACAGTATGTCCAAAACGAAAGTAAGGGGAACTTACTCAATTAAGGAAAACTTAGAATATAGCGGTACAGCTATGTACCTTAATTAATTCATGAATTATTTGCTCAAGTCATTGAGTCTTTACAGAGAATCCAGGCCCTTATGTAAATTCGCGAGTTAAAACTTCATGTTGTGCATCTGCAAAATGTAAGTGTTATGAGAGCATCGTCCGATATGAAAATTAATTATTTATGTCTTCATGTCATTACATCTATAAATAGATCTCCGCTCGAAATATGCATAATGCATGAGTTCTATCTTCAGGCCATTACATCTACATGGAGAGCTCCGCCCCTCGGATTCCTGGACATGTCGCGCGCCTCCTCTCGCCCGTGTATCAACAATCCAAGAGTGGTAGATGTTTCCGGTTCTGGTACCACATGAAAGGTCCCGAGGGATTAAATTGTGAGTTTGCAATTTTGAATATAGTTGATCAATCATAATGCAACCGCTACGCATAAGCTTTCACCGTTATTTAACTGAGTCTGTTTAGCGAATAAATCATGTATATACAAACAATACATTACATCATCTCTATCAATTATGGACGTTTGTTGAGGTGATTATGTGGTTATATTAACATGAGAAAACAATATTAACCGAGACAAAGTCGAGGTCAGTATCACTTTCTCGGGTCCATTGAACCACATATTGACCAAAATAAAAGTCTTTAATTACTGTTTTAGACGCTAAATAATGTTTTTAATCATAAAAAAAAAATGGGAACCTCTGAAAACTGTACGGAAGAAAGTGCTGTATTTGACAGAAAGCATTGTGATGTCACAATCGAAATAGCGTCATAAACGGAATATTAACCTGATTTTATAAAGTAAAGCAGTAACTCCAACAACCCAGGTGGAGTATAAAATGGTCTGGGGTGGATGTTGCGGTATCTGTGCTGTAGCATTCAAATGAGATGGCACTATAAAAGATGCCGTTGGAAGCACGGTCCCATTACAAAACAGAACATAATTCATTTCCAGCACACACGCAGGCATACACACATAAGGAGGTATTAGCCAGGTGGCATAGGATTAGTAGTTAGCGCCTGATAAGGCATCTTGCCAATTCTTCAGAATTGAATTAATGAATGTATATGCTAATTGTATTAATTGTATATCTATGTACTGTAAAGCGCTTTAGAGTGGCTTAGGTTAGCTAGATAGGGCGCTATATCAAATGTTGTATATTATTATTATTATTATTACAAGCTAACCGGTAATAAGATTTATATATATATTTTAAACGCCGCCGTGACTATTCTCCATAATTATGNACCTGGAAAGTTGTCCCAAGCAGGCACTTTCTTTAAAGAAGCACTGTATAAAGTTAAGAGTGTAATCAGCCCAAGAGAAATCAAGATATTGTGCATTAGTGCATTAAACAGATTTTCTAGTTAGAGTGACCCATTGACCTTTGACCACTGGACCTGAAAAGTTATCCCAAGCAGGCACGTTCTTCCAGGAAGGACAAGATAAAATTTGAGTGTAGTCAGTCCAACAGAATTTGAAATACAGTGCACAAACTGATGTTCTATTTATAGTAAGTGACCTTGACCTCTGATATCAAAGGCTGAAAAGCTATCCAAAAGGTTAAGCAAACATTTTATTACACTGCATAAAGTCCATGTATGCACACACACAAGGTTCTACACTTAAAGTTGATAAGTTGACTTTAATATTCATATGTTTTTTCTGTATGTTATTACTATCTCCATAACATATTGGATGAAGTTGCTAAGTGTTTAAATTGAATCAGTTGATGATTTTCTATGTATAAAGTTTGACCAAAATCCGTGAAAGAATGAAGCTGCTAAGTGTTTACATTGAATAGAGACGGGACAGGATGATTTTCTATATATAGCAAATGTGACCTTGGCCTTGACCTTGGATCCCTGAAATACAAAGATGTCCGAAGTATACCCAAACTTGACCTTTGTATAAAGTTTGACCAAAATCTGTTAATGAATGAAGTTGCTAAGTGTTTACATTGAATAGAGACGGGACACGACGCAACGGGACAGGACGGGATGCCGGGCGCCGCACCAGGGCCAAAGCTCACTTGTCCTTGGCAGGTGAGCTAAAAACAGATAGAAGGACAGACGGAAAATCTGATTACTAAAGATGTGCAGGGGTCCTAACAACAAATTGTGTAATTGAATCGGAGAACCCCCCTTGTGGACCCCACTACTCCCCATAGGGAGCCAGAGTATTATGAGAGAGACTCTCTGTTAAACGGCATTCAGTCTTCTTAACCAAGTAATGCTCTAGACCATTGGTTTGAAAACATCATCAAGCCATACAGAAGGACTTCAAATGATGTACTGTATCAGGTGATTTATGTCCTCGAACAGCCAGGGTCATATGAGGACGGGTGTCACCTATAGAAGAAAGCTGCAATTCGAAGGAAGTGCATGTGTTGACGGAACAAATACAGTTACTTATAAGAATTTCCTATGTGCAAAGGGCTATAACTCCAGAAAAACTAGAACATGGACACTGGATTCTAACTCAAACTGTAATCCATTATACATGTATACTAAGTTGCAAATAATATGGAAAACAGTTAATTATGAGAATTTCCTATGTGCAAAAGTGCCATAACTCCAGTCAAAAATGGAATTTTAATACATGGTTCAAACTCTGTAATCTATTATGATAAAGCCACAAACAAAGTTTCAAATTGATATGGCAAGCGGTAGCGAAATAAGTCCAAACAAAAGTTTATTTTGATAATTTCTTATGTGCGAAGGGCCATAACTCCAGCAAAAAAAGGAATGTTTACACGGGATTTGAACTCAAACTGTAATCCATTATGACAAAGCCACATATTAGGTAACAAATTGATGTTGCAAGTGGTAGCGAAAAAAAGTCTGGGAAAACATTAATTATGAGATTTCTTATGTGCGAAGGGCCATAACTCCAGCAACAAATGAAATATTGACACAGGGTTTGGACTCTAACTGTAATCCATTATGATAAAGCCGCATACTAAGTGGCAAGTGGTAACGAACAAAGTATGGCAAACAGTTAATTATGAGAACTTCCAATGTGTGAAGGGCCATACATGTAACTCCAGCAAAAAAATAAAATATTAGCATGTGATTCAAACTTAATCTAATCTGTAATCTATTATGATTAAGCCACATACAAAGTTACAAATTGATATGGTAAATGGTGGCCAAACAAAGTCTGGAAAACTTAAATGTGACTGCCGCCGCAAATGACAATGTGTGATGACGGACAGACTGATCCTTAAGTTTTCGCCATGCTTCTCAGGCGGCACAACCAAGGAAAGGCAGAACAGTGAAGAAAGAAAGGAAAGATTTAAGATCCCAAGTGTGTTGCAATGGGGGCAGAAGATCTATTTTGGTCTGTTCAATGTCCCCCAAGTAGTAGACATGAAAATAAATCCCCGATTCTTAAGGGGGCGAACTTTTAGCCCCTCCCCCATGTACATTGTATGTAAATTATGTTTTGATAGATTCGATGACTCGAGTAGAAAATTGTTTGATTCATGTAATCTTGAAAAAGAAAGTAAAGGGACATAACTCTTTATGTAGACTCCAATATAAGTAATTTGTGCTGATCTGACAGATCTGTCAATTCAAGATCTATCTGTACACCAAATTCAAGAAGAATTACACATTATTATATGTTTCGCATGTCTGAAATTGTCTGACATTGTCAGTATGGTAAGTTTTAAGCAAAACTTCAAAACTTTCTAAAATTTCTGGATGTTTTTTTCCAAAAACAGCGGGAAGAAAATCTACATTTTAAAGAAAGTGGTAGCTATGGGAGCACCCTATATATGTTATAAACAAAAAAATATTGGTACCTTGCAAAACAAAAAGCAAATTTCGCAAAACCACCAATTCTCAAAAATCACCTAAACATGACATATTTTATCTAAAAGGAAACTTGGAACTTACAGAAGTAACAAACTATATCCGATATATAACAGAAAAAAATGTGAGGAAATCATGTGAGGGACACAACTCACAGAAATATTATCCAAAGGAAGACAATCAATCATAACCGCACAAATACTTAGAGTACCTAGCAAGTGTTCCTAGTTTAAAACAGAGAGTATGAGTATTACTTGAAACAAATTTTAAAATTATATAAGAAATAATTCTCAGGGACACCATCTAAATGAAAATTAATTGATTAATATAACAGTCGAGATGCATTAAAAATCCTCCCCACATGGAAAGTAAAACAAACAATACAGTAAAATGTTCAAACCCGGCGTGCATGGTGTCAAGTTTCACCTTTTGGCCTTTTGTAACTTTCAGCTTTCTTGGCGAATTTTGTGCATTTTTAAATATCTCTCATTCTCATCAGATGTATATGAAGTGCATAACAAATGGAAAAATAAAAATATGAATGATAAACTGGCAGAATAAGATGTATAGGAAAGCAAACAAAGGGGCACAACTCTTCAAGTTCATGAAAATCCAGCCCTTACTTTCTTCTATTTTTAGGATGATTCCATACCAAAGTCAAATAACTTTGCCTACTGCAACTTCTGACAGGTCAATGACCCTTGATGAGACTTATTTAGCTGTCAAAAATCAGACCAAAAAATACTGCAGTACAATTTTATGTCAACTTACGTATTAGTGGATTTTAACACCACTGTAAATATGAATGTTGAACAGAAATATTTTAACATTTAAGCGAACACATTTTTTTTTACAATCCTTTTAATAACAGATTTAGGGAATGAAGGGTTTAAATGTTGTTTGTTGATGTTTAGTGGATCGAAGAGATACATGTATAACATTTTTTTTAAACACAGATTTCTAAAAGATATGATTAAGGTTTCAGACTCTTTTTGGTTACCAGTATCTTGTGAGGAAACTCCATGTATTGTAGCAGAAAAACGTCAACAAATAATATGAAGTGTAGTGCAGTTGATATAGAAAGCTCAAATCCTGCTATATATTTGTAGTAAAGTTGTCAAAGAATCAGATATTTGGCAGACCTTTCTTATACATATGACTTAAAAAGGGTTGCGAGGATTTATAAAACCCAAAAAACAAACTGATTCCTATCCCTTATTCCGTCTTTGCGTATTGCAGAGTTATCTTCTCTTGTGAGCAGGTATTGATTGTTACATCATTTGTTTGTGAGAGTAACGTCATCAATTTTCGAGAAAACGACGTAATTATCTCACACAAGCCAATGATGTAACAATCAATACCTGCTCACAAGAGAAGATAACTCTGCAATACGCATAGACGGAATACCGAGAACAGTGTGGAAATATAGATGAACTGAAGGTATTGAAAATAACGTCAGGTAATTCGAGTAAAATGGACTTCCATCATAATTTTACATATTCATAATGTGTTTATACAGACTCCCTTAAAAAAAACACATTCCATACATGTTTTCAGCCTTGTTCTCTAAGCTTTCAAATTATTGAACCTGGCACAGGGACAAATTACCATCCTATGGTCCCCATTTTTTATATCATACATTATATAATACACATATATTAGAAACTAATACCAAGTTCCTGTGCATGTAAATAATAATGGCGGCGCCCAGTACCAAGTTGCCTTGTCGACTATATGTCATGATTTATGTAAAAAAAACAATGGAGGACAATACTTAAAAAAACATTTTCTGTATATGATCAGTTGGTAGTGATAATTGACCATATTCTAACTGTAAATGATAACCAAGGGAAATACATAGGCGACCAGTGCTGAAATAATCTTGAAAGTTTAAAGTTTTGCTAGTAAAGTGTCTATGCAAGGTGGCAGGGGAGGGAAATTAAACACAAGGCTAAATCTGCCAAGGTTGAATAGTACAAATTTAAATTATGAACCCTTGGCTATTAAAGATGGTGAGATAACGAGGTAAGTTCGTAAAATAAGATGTGTCTTCAGCAGTATGCTCCAGTGAAATTACACTATAAAGTCAGCATCGGTCCTGCGCTATCACAAGGAGACAAACATGAACATACCATAGACTCCAAAAACACAAATTAAATATGCACAAACTCACCACACGCATGCATCTAGCAAATGGGGGAGGCCATCCTTAAATGACCATGTATAGCTGTTGATAGGACGTACATTAAACAATACTAAATCAAACCTGAAGTTTATTTTGACATAAAGATCTTATTTATTTGGATAATTTCATGGAAATGATGACTTGTTATTTTAAACAAATGATTTGCTAATTTCAGCTTGCATGCACTGTATGAATGTTATTTTAATAACATTGTACCCATATGAATCCATGATTGTCGTGAAGTGGTGCTTTATTTGAATTTAATACATTTGATGCTCTATTACCTGACCTGGAACGCATTCGTAGCCATACCGAGACAATTACAATACTGTGGTATAACTGTATATATATTGTGTTCATAGTTTAAGCGTCTGCGAGACCAGCTGTTCTAACTTACAAACGTCCAGGTGACGAGAAAGAACATGAGAGGAATGTTTTTGACTTTTGACAGGAGCTGTAGGCAATTCACACTATTCAATTTGTATTAATCTTCTTTTTGGATAACGACGCTTTAACTTGTAAGCAAAAAATACATCACTGGCGTCACGAGCAGCATCAATACTAAAAACGTCTTTTAATATTGGTTACAAATAAATGCTATGTCCCAATCACCTGCCCTCTGGACTGGTTTTTAAGTAAGTTGTTTTAGTGCCAAATTTTGTACAGCATGATTATTTAGCCTCTTTATCTTAATCCTTCCCACGTAGGTATCTTGTGATAAAAATTGTTGTTTGCCTTACACTGTTACAATGTTTTACCATTTATATAGAAATATATGTTTGTCGAAATACAAGCCCCTGAGAGCTTATTTTAACTATGACATATATTCAACGTAAAATAATGGTTCTATGCTTTTATCCGATAATTTTAAGATAAAAAAACCCACACACACACAAGCTTTTAATCACGAACTTTTCCTAGAATGCGCCTTTGTATAATCTTCGGCACGATGAAGGACACAAGTTAAGGTATACTGTTGATGCCGACATGTACAAATGTATGTAAACTGTAAAACGAAAGTAGGTCTGCGCGATCGCAAACATTTAATGCTGATATTTTCGCATAAATGTCAGTTAGTACTTGATGTGATAGCAATGGATTAAACGAGTGTTACCTTGTGTTGTATTCTAGCACATCAGTGTCTCAATACATACGGTATTAATATGTTAATGTTCGATAGACGTCTGTTTATTATTACTGTCCCGATGATGTTGTGAGGTATATCCGGGTCACGTTCTCGTTCAAGTGCGCTTCCGGTTACGTCATAAAATGCAAATTTTCAATTCACAAAATCTTAATATTTATTAATTAAAGATAGTTTAAAGAATAAACGAGTTAATAAAAACAATAGCAATACATTGTAAATATTATTTTCTTGAATGTTTGCGAAGCAGACGACGTTTGATCAAAATCTCGAAACTAGAACATTTTTTCAAAAAAAATGTGTTTTAACATTTGAAAGAAAAAAGTTTGAAGGGGAAAAAATCAATTTGTTCTTTTATGAATTAATGAAAGTGATACAAAAAAGAAATAAAGTTAATAATTGATAGTAAATTGATCAAAAACATCATCCTTAGAGAGTATGTTCTGGGCATGATCGTTTAGAAGCTTTGCAATACGTCAAACTCTTTCAAACGCGCATCAGCTCGAGATTAGGCCCCTGTTTACAAAATGGCGACTGGAAGTAGCAAGGCGGATTAAATTGGAACTTCAATTGTGAATATTTCGGCAAGTAAACATTGTTCACAAAGCCCATGTGGTCTGTTCATCTAATTTAGTCAAGATGTACTCAGACCAGTCGTTGTTTAGTCGCTAGGGTCATTAACAAAAAAATAGTATTATTATATAAACTTATTGTAATTATTATTTACACCGAGTCAGTATCACAAATCACCGACCACCACGTGATTATCATCCAACCAATAAGGAGGTAGGAAAAACTTGTGTCGTTTAATACAAGTCAATATTACTTTGTAAATTTTTTTCAAAATAATCGAACATTTTCAATTATGTACATTGGAAAGCGACATCATTTGTAAATCGATTGCCCAACAAATCCAACAAAATTAAATCATTGTTGATTTGAATATTTAATCAGTGGTTGGCTCCTTGACGATAAGTCTGCGCGTGTACAATGGTTCCCTAGCCATTAAGGATGATGTTCTGTTCACTGTCAAGGAAAACCAGGGTCCGGACTGGAGAGAAGGACAGGTGTTCATCTACAAGACGGATAAACCTTTTAGGGTAAGTGGACAGAGCAAATAAAAGAGGAGGGGCGTTTATCTATAAGATGGGCATAGTAGCAATGTATAGATTCATCACTTTGGTATGAACAATAAAGGCTAAGTTTGTTTTAAATACAAACAGGAGTTGAAGACTTATTTTGCGAAGTTTCGAAAACATCTGTTTCCTTTGCCAAACAAAGAGTGCAAATGACCGGTGTCTCGACCCTAAACCGCTGAAAACAACTCACTAAGCCTCAGTGTGCCGAATCAGTAAAGACAGCTGTCAAAAATCATAGAATAATTTCAGCCAATTGCACTCTTGTACTGCAGTCAGGGGAACGGGTAAAATGTTTACCCATTCCGCCCCTTATATCTATATATATAATTAGTGGATGTTGACCTGTTTCCTGTTGGCGTTGTCCTTTCTTTCGTTCTAACGCCCTCTTTAACCCATCCCTTATAAGTCTTATGAGTTGATGTTAGTATACAAAATAGCGTAACAATTAGTGTATAATGTTATAGTAGTTTGTGATAATTTGGAAATCATTTTGAATATTGAAAATAATTCTTATACTATTTTATATAATGTCTTTTTTACAAGCTCACGTTTTTTTAGACATGATCGATAGAGGAGCACATGAAATCAAAACACAATATAATTTACAATTAAGACAACAAATTCCTCCGGAGAGGGTGTTTGTGATATATGTAGGCAGAATCGTGTCATTGGGTATTGTTGATAAAAACCCAGAACAGTTTTGATACAATGATATAATGCTATTTTAATTCTTTTAAATCTAATGCAAGGGGGGTAGCAATACTTATCAATAACAATTTTGAAGTCAAGGTGATAAAGGAAAAAAAAGACTTGACAGGGAATTTTTTGGCATTGGATCTAGAAATTGAAGGTAAGAAAATAACTTTAATTACATTGTATGGTCCAAACTCTGACAACCCAACTTTTTATGATAAAATAGAAGAAACTCTCTATGAGTTTAAAAATGATANATCGTGTCATTGGGTATTGTTGATAAAAACCCAGAACAGTTTTGATACAATGATATAATGCCCTTGACACCTTATCGCTGGAAACAGTGTGGACAATGGTAGTATTTGTGACAATATTACAATAAACTGTTATTTCTTGTAGATTGTGTTGACGGCGACAAGACAGGAAAGCTACATAAGCGACATAGCTGTGGATGACATTAGCCTTTACGACTGTCAAGGTAACGTTTCATTTTGACATATAAAACCGGTAATTCTTCTTCACATGTAATGTTTAAGAGTGGAGAAATAGAGGTTCTCCAACGAATGATGGTTGTTAATCATGTTTATATTACAGGAGTTAGTTAATTTTCAAATCGTATAAAGACACGAGGTTAATCACGAGTTGTGGGATCTTTTCCTCCCATAGCGTTCAAATTTTATTTGGAAAATCACGTTTCCTAGAAATATAACTTGATGCAAAACTTAACATTATTGTAATAAAGATCTTGCAAGTTTGGATATTTCTTTATTTTAAAGGTGTGATAACAACCACGGAACCATCTTCGACGGAAGTGACGTCACAAACAGAGGAAATGGGAACAACAGAAATGACCACAGTAAGTGAGACAACACAACTATCTACAACTGAGGAAACAACAGCACCGACCGGACATGACGTGACCAGTACATATCCCAAGTCAACGTCATCACTACCTGTTTCGACGACATTAACCAAACTACATGTAATGACGTCATCAAGTAAAACACCTACCTTATCAAATATGGCATCTGTTATCAATACCGGAGGAAGTGACGTCATTGACTTGTCAACTCCTATTTCGTCATCATTTTCAGGGTATATCAGTGAAAATACGGATTCTATTCGCAGTAAGCCAACTTCTGATTCCTCCGACCTTAACAAAAGTCTTACTATCACTACCGACGGAGAAGACAGCACGGAGGAAGTGACGACTTCATCATTTGATAATATATCGGATACTGTGCACGCTTACAGGTATACACCAAAACCTGGCGTCAAACAATATGTCCTTCAGAACAAGGGCGTTGTACATTCAGTATCGTTTGTTGTGTCCCTCACATTAGGAATAGCTGTTATCGTCATCGGTGCGTTAGTCATCGCTTTTATCGTCCGTAGAATTAAAAAGCGAACAAAGCATTACACAGACGATGATTTTGAAACCATGCATACAGCAACATACAGAAAACAATCAACAGATGGTCTCATATTATAAATCATGATATTCTACACCATTATCCTCTAGTTCATAAAGTATATTGAAGAATCATCTTTATGGATTGAGATCATTGTGGGCTCGATTCGCAATCATTCATCGACTCCCCAATACACTATTATGTAAGTTACCTAAATCTCGTGAATCGGACTTTTAAGCCAGTGCGGTTAACAAAACATGAACGACGATTCCTGTTTTATCAAAAGCATTGATCAAATTGCGTTCATGGCTCCATGGACGCAATTTTTTCTGTCAATCCTTAAAGAGTAACTTGCAGTGGAAATGTAAACATACCTATGTGGTGCAGTAAAATATTATTTTTGTTTTTAGCTTTCTGCATCAACAAAATAATTTTTGAATAGGTTCTTCTTAACGTCGTGTTTTCTTTTCGATGGATTATTTGATATGTATGTCTTTATACATGCAAGATATCATATACAGTAAAACCTCGATATAATGCCCCTCATTTTATTTGCAATCTCGCTTACCGCCAAAAAGTTTCAAGATCCTTTTTTCATCTTCCTTATTTTTTAAAATTGTATTTGATATTTCCCTCAATATATCGCCAAACCTCTTTATAATGCCAACATTTCTCTGGACATATGGTGGCATTATAACGAGATGTTACTGTATCACGAGAGGCTTATGCTATATATATATATATATGTACATGTATGTCTCATGAAAGATATGAAATATCCTTCCAAACGTGTGGTATTGTATACTTTTTGATAAGATATCTTATCAATAATGTATGTTTGTATGTATAACACATCTAATGAAGAAAATGATATTTTTCATAAATATTTATAGCTTCATATGCAAAAATATGTTGTATGCTATTTTGTTTTTAAATATACATATGATGGATAACATAACTTATATATCATCATGATATTGTATTTCTCCATAGCGGGGATAAGAAGCATATTATACGACAACTTTTGTAAATTTATTTTGTAGTTGATGTATGTACCGGGAATTTTTCACTGCAGTTCACAACAGCTTCATTGTGACACAGCACTGACTGTAGCGGCTTTCTAAAGCCATCCATTTTGCATTCATAGACAATATAAATGCCAACTGGATAAAGGCAGATTCAATAAAGCCCGCTAGCGCATCGTGTTGAATTTAGTTCAATACTTGTTTTTCCCGTTTTTGCAAGATTTTAATCTCATAAAAAACCCCGAAATTAAGCAGTAAACTCAAAAAATATGCGTATCCAGTGGCGAATCCAGATACCTATCTGGGGGGGAGTTCCATGTGGGGGGAAATTGAGGAAAATGGTGAAAATACTTGATTTTTAAAGAAAATTCTCAGAGTGGGGGGGTTTCCTGAAGCCCAAAACCCCCTCTGGATCCGCCACTGGTATTGTATGTGTTTTCAATTAATAGAACACCCATTAGTCCAGCAAGGATAATCATTGTGACGTCTCAATAATGATGACGTCAAAACCCGGGTCATGGTATTCCCAGCTATATATTGACATTTGCTCTGAATCTCCTTCCATTGCAATGTATTGAAAAGGCAAATGTTTATGTGAGACTATAACACAACATTTGCTATTGTAAGTAAGGACGTCCTGGATTAATGCAATGTGAGAGGATGGTCTTCTTTTTATTCACTGTGCCAGATGTTATGTATTGTGTGACTGTTCACCGGTGGACTGTTTGTAAACTGTGCTGTGTTTGTATGTTTTCACTGTGTATATATGCACTGTACTGATGAACCGAAGTGTTTAAAGTACATGTAATAAAGAACTGAAATAAACTATACGAGAGTTAGTTACAGTTTTATTTACGTCATCCTCCATATTCATGGGGTTACTTTAAGCTCACGTTTGCATTCTACATCCAGTTTTAGCGATTGATCAGGTGTTTTTTTTACCTGAGTCCAATCAAATAGCTAGCCGCGTGTCTTCTATTTTGCTATGACATATTCTAGGGGTGCAGAGAGCGAAAGTGAGTGTAACCCCTGGATATCGATTAAGATAACTTTTTCGTTGACCTATGCTAAATAATAGACTGCAAAATAATTTACTTTGCCTGCCGTCCCTTTCAAGTGCAGCTAGATAGCACACTTGCCTTTCGCCATGTCGGCCAGGGTTCAATTTCCCAATCGGATATGCTAAGGTGTAGGCCACCAAGCCGAATACGTGGGTTTTCTCCGGATGCTCCGATTTCTTCTCACGGGCAGACTTCCTGTTCATTTCTATCCGAGCCAACACGAGTGACTATACAAGATGATAAAAATCTTGTTTCAAAATGTCATAAAATAAAGATTATTCGAAAAAGACAAAGCACCGCAGATGAAGTCAATCTGACAAAACCACAATTGAGATAGGGTGAGAAATCCTACCGGATGAGGAACGTGTCACTGATGCCCATATTTATGAACGATTTCGTTATGCGTACGCAGCAGTTTTAGCGCGATATATTAGCCGATTATCGGATGTTATATCGTGTCAGGTGGTTTTCATAGGATTCGATGAGCAGAAGAATGAATGAATAAATTGTGAATGTCGATTGAAAACAACAACAGCAGCAGCAACATCACCAACACAACAACAACAACAACAACCCACCCCACCCCCCTACCTTTCACAAATACACAAGTACCACCACCACTTCTCTTTGTGGTGATAATTTAAACTTTGTGAAGAGAACGACGGTATCTATTATTCCAAAGAATAGAATTAAAGCGTTTTCAAAAACTAACTTCAGTATTTTTGAAATAAATATATACTCGCGTTGCTGGAAAATATTGTTTGAAGAATAAATCAAATGAATGTAGTTGTTCTTAATGCATTTATATCAAGCCCCTTTATCGAGGTCCTTTGGATGCTTGACCAATGAACCGGAAATAAAAACTTTTACACTTTAAATGTCTCACAGGCAAAACGCTTTCTTTAAGGATACATGTACCTCTACACTGTAGTTTTTATTTATATATATATACAGTTACCTCCCCTTCTATTCTGTTGAGATATTACTGCCCTGTAACGACACGATTTCTCAACCCGAAAAGATTTCTCACCTACTTGGTGGGTTTTTTCCGTATGCTAATATTTCATTCCATGTGGGCTTCAATCCAAGTCGAAAAAAATGATTTCAAAAAGAAGAGAAAACGTATGGTTCTAAAATAAATTTTGTTATGTTTATCCCAAAAAATACATAAAAAACCCCTTGATGAATAACCCCACTGGAGACAGAGAGCTGGGGTGAGAAATCGTGCCGAGTGAGAAAATGTGTTTCCTATGTCCATATGTTTAGTACGATTTCTCATCCGGATGAGAAAAAGTCGTGTCGGGGTGAGAAATCTTGCCGTAACAGGCCCCGACACTGCCGTTGACTATTCCGTCTTTGCGTATTGCAAAGTTATCTTCTCTTGGGAGCAGGGATTGATTGTTACGTCACTTGTTTGTGAGAGTAACGTCATCAATTTTTGAGAAAACGACGTAATTTTCTCGCACAAACCAATCACGTAACAATCAATACCTGCTCCCAAGAGAAGATAACTCTGCAATACGCAAAGACGGAATAGTTACCTCAGTCGGTTAGAGCGATAGCATAACAGTCTGAATACCAGAGTTCGAATGCCGATCTAGGCCAACTTAGTTATTTTACATTCAGAACACTATTGTTGGTTATATTTTGTTTATTTCATCTTCGTTATCTTTTCATCAAAGTCCTGCAAGGTTCGGTTTCCTTTTCAGAAATCATTTTAATAAAGCTGTTGTCATGCCGGGAAAAAAACAGTGGTGCAGAGGATAGCGCACTTGCCTTTTACTAAGGCGGCCGGGGTTCGATTCCCCGATCGGACGTGGAAAGTTATAAGGGTCACATATCGCGTGGGTTTTCTCCGGGTACTCCGGTTTCCTCCCTCAATAAGATCCCCCGCGGGCACGTTAATGTCCGCGCCAACAGGAGTGATTAATATAAGATGAAATAACTTGTTTCATAATTGTTGTAAATTAATTAAAGTTTATATATTTTAACAGTTTTCAATATGTTGTTACAGTTTTGGCAGTGGTATTGGGGTCCTTAAACGATTCCTCTTCTCCACCCCTTCTCTTTACCTCTCTACCTAGAGTGATATTTTGACCCCAGCAAAGTCCATCTAAACACTTTCAGTGAATAGTAGACAAAATTCTTATCAGCCACGAGGATATTTTCTTTCTGGAAAACAGTTTAAGTGCATCTTAAAATCTTATAGAATTTGTATAAGTGTGTTTGTAGTGTTTATGAAGTACATGGTGTGCAGCTAATTACATAACCGTGCAGCCCTGACTAAAAACTTCACCGTATTTACACACCCTACTTAAAAGCACAGGGACTCGAGAACCAATCACAGTTTTATACGTTTGTACATTTCCTTACGTGTAGGTGGGGTCTTCTTTATGCGTTGTTTTTTTATTATAGCAGATGACATTTTGTCACTAATGTTGAATTGCTGAATTTAATTAGAAGTGTGTCTAAGATGCCCACGTGTCTGCCCCTTCAACTTAATAACAACACTCCATACATCTCTAGATATTCAAAAGCATGCACACTGTTATTGATTATCACGTCCCTGTGCTCTGAAACAGGAAATGACACATTGTCGTGTGATGCAATCATTATACTTTAGGCGCTGAATCATTTCAACTAGAATATTTTCACACATTTGGGTGTAAATAGTTCACCACACGGTAATGTGGCCGTGACATGCAGTTTATTTAACATGCATGGTCTGCTTCATTTAAGCTTTGAAATGTGTTGATATGGCATTTACAGTCCACTAGAACGACACACCTTGCAGGAAAATATCATAATGCCTGCTAGATTTCTTCGCCTGCAAAGGGATGTTTCATAGCGCAGTCCACTGCTTGATTACATTCATCATTTTTGAAGTATTTTGATATCATTTGATAAATTAAATTGTGCTGATTAAAATTCCGCATTTAGTTGAAACTAGTGTACGTGCATTTATCACGTATGCTTGTTCAAAAAATAGATGAGTTATCTTGCAAAGAGTGCCCGAATATTACGTCACAATTATAATAATAATAATAATAATTCGAGGTTCTTATATACCCCTTTATCACAACCTCGTTCGTAGGTCGTCCCAAAGCGGTTCACAAATTATTATCCGTGGTTATACGGCCTTTGCAAACAGCCAATATCTTTCTCAACTCCCTGGGAAGCATACAGTCGGAACTGTCATTCGGCGCTCACAGCTAGCATTCTACAATTCTAGTACTGCCCAACCACGTACTCATATACATCTTAGTAGACTGGAACAAGCGGAGTAAAGTATCTTGCTCAAAGATACAACACAGTGCCGTGACTCGAACCCGCAACCGCAACACTTCGGTCACGAGCCCGGCGTCCTACCACTAGACTACCGTGCCTCCTCTATATCACAGAAATTAAATTGTGCTGATTAAAATTCCGCATTTAGTTGAAATTAGTTTATGTGCATTTATCACGTATGCTTGATCAAAGAATAGATCAGTATTCTTGCAAAGAGTGCCCGAATATAACGTTACAATTATGACATTATAATAATCATAAATATAAATACGATCTGAATTTGGTAGGGTTATATTGTGGCAACGTCATAAAAAAAGTAAACACAATGTTAGATGGAATTATCCATAATTATCGATTATAAATTGCAATGGAGAAGAAGAGCAATGGAGTTCTTTAGTTCGTATGCATGACGGAAAGTAAACGAACATAAACTTTATTTACTTTACATCAATTATGAAACAAGTTATTTCAACTTCTATTCATCACGCTTGTTGGCCCGGATGCTAGCGCGTGGGTGATCTTAGTGTGGGAGGAAACCGGAATACCAGGAGAAAACCCACGTGTGCGGGCAGGTGACCCCAACCCTTTCACGTCCAATCGGGGAACTGAACCTCACGACTACCCTGTGGTATATACACTTTTTTAATTAAAACATTTACTGTTTTTCTTCTGCTGTAAATTGTGCATCAAAGAGAAAGTGTCTGTTTCGAAATAATAAAAATGTCTTAAAAACATTTTCAATTCTCAAAATTATCAAATTTATGTTAGGGCTAGTTTTCTTCAAAATGTACAATTGTTTTTAATTGAAACAGTGGAATAGAAAGTCACTATTTAAGTAAAAAAAAAAGTGATACATAGATAGATTGCATGCACTCTTGATAACAATTCAAAGGATTTGAAATTCAAGAATAGAAAAGATCAGATTAAAACATTTTTTAGAATAAGATGTATTTTGATATCAGGACTGCTTATTGAATCAAAATTATATTATTTAGTTACTTAGACGATCATAATCTAATGTGCAGATTTAAAGTAATAGTCGCCGAACCGGACACGTATGATTTCTGAAAAGCAGGATATAATGAGAGAAGGTGCACGTTATTGCTTACGCTGTAATGACGCGTAATGGAATGACCTGTGGTGTAGACTCAGGACAGGCTGCCCAGAGCTCATCAGCTGACCGCTAATACTTGACCAATTCATTACATAATACATTAAACAATAATTAGACAACACACTGGCTGTCAGCTAAGGACCCGGTCTTGAGAAAAATTGATAAGCGCTTGATAATGTTGTCCAGACAAAGTTTTGTACGGGAACATCTCATAGATTCGTGCTGGTATTACTCCATATACTATTGACTTATGGTAAGTAATTACTAATCATGGATAGATGATGTGAACCTGAATGATAAAATATAACGCGCCATTGTATGAGTTGCGTATTTTAGTGACTGTATTGGACTGACATGTATCATCAACATATCAAATATCGCTCGTCTGAAACCTTTCATACAAATGATAACATCAAGAAAATACTTTAATTCGATAAATTAAAATCACAAACACGACGTGTCTACTTTGGAGGAGATTGGTGCAAGTCCAGCCGATATTTGGCGGTATCCCTTCAGGATATAACACTATGTAAACCTGTTATTTCGAAGTGAAAATATAGGATCAACTTTCGCGAAAACGGTTCACCGCGGGATTCCATTCGTCACAACACGGCAAATTCCGTCCCTACATCATTGACGAAGAGTACCGGGATCAGTCGAGGTTAGCCGAATGCGCGGAATTCATGTTTCGATAGCATCAAATATAAATTTAAACTTGATTTATTTTACTACAACTATGCAACAAGTTTATTTCAACCTATATTAATCACTGTTGTTGGTAGCACATAAGGTGTTTTTCTGTGGGAGTAAACCAGAGTACCTGGAGAAAAAACCCATGGTCGGGCAGGTGACCCCAACACCTTTTCACGTTTGATCTGTGAATATTCAAATATCGTAACATACGATAATTAATATATTGATTGAGTTTTGAAAATCACATAATGGTCAGTTGATGAAAGACTGCACATTACCAAAATGATTGTCGAGGAGAGTGGGCAGAGGCTCTTGTATCTAGTACAAGTGTGATTTGTACTCGTCGCTATGGAAGCCATATTTTTTAATTAATGCGCATGTTCGGAATGTATCGGTCTCAGTTTGATAGAGGTCACGTGGGTTCATGATGATGTCACGTCGTAAGTGTGTACTTCCTTCATGTCATGTTAAGGAAATACATATGTAAACACAAGCGTATATTGTTAAATCTGGGTTGAATTTTCTAAACAATTGGTGGAGAAGACAAACATTTCTGAGTTTAGAAGACAATATCTTCTGTGTTTCCCTGTGTCGAAGATCGCCGATTGGAAGAAGAGCGAACATGGCTACGATACGGATGCTGGTCCTTGCTGTCGGGACGTTCACCACCGTCCCGGAATGTATGTATACATATTACACTCCATTATCTAATTCACCATAATACATACATCCTCCTGTTTATTAGTTTATAAAGATGAGCTCTTTTGTTGTATTAAAATATCACTTTTAAAGATTTGAGAAAAGCCTTAAGCTCGTTTACACATCAGAAATACTCTTGTCATATCATACAAAAGAAAAGATAAACCTATGTAAGTATTCAGGATTTATTTTCTCTCTAATAACGGGAGGACTGATGCATTGCTTTACAGTGACCTTTGTACTTCCCCAGTCTGTGTTTATAATATTTTGTAATTATATGTATGTACTATAGAAGTACACAATTTGCAATACGTCTTGATTAGTTAAACAATATTTATCAAGCTTGGTGTTAACAATATACAGTATTTGAAAAAATAAGAAAATAATTAGAAAGCATCATTGGGGCTTTTTTTTTCTCTCTCGAATGTTCGAAATAAAGCAAATAATTCCTTAAAAATGAAAACTAAAAATTGATTTGAAATATGTATATTAAATAATAAAGCCAGATATTAGACAAAAAATCGTACAAGAAATCTACATCTCTGTATATAATGTAAGTAGCGAGAAATCTACAGAGTTTAGTCAATTTCACAATGATATAGAATTTATGTTTCTCCCACAACTATACTATAGGTGTTTCTAAACATTTTCTTCAGGTTGGTATATATGGATTATGAGAAGTTCTTTTTACACAACCTGTAAGATTTTCTATGGGACGTTTCGATGACTAGTACGATATGTACACTGTCAACTTCATCAGACAAATGACCAGTGAAGCGTATGCACACAAAGGTGTAAAATGTGTATGATTTGTCTACCAAATCAAGTCGATTCGGCTATGCTGTAAGCGCGTGTACAATAGTTGTTATATATGTACCGAAATGACTCCATTCGGCTACGCTTCGTTTAATACTTGGTCATAGATGTGCGAGACTCTCTTATTTTTGTACCCACAAGAACACCTGGACGTTATTTTATTGGTCAATCTTCTAGTTATGACGTCAAGAAACTATGGTTTTCCGCGTCATCTTTCATCGTGCATACAAGTTCCACGGTCGGAAACACGAATAATGTGAAACATATGGTCCCTAGATACATCATTTCCAATGCAAGTTTCCGCATAAGTATTACTGTAAGATATTGTGCTCGTAGGGCTATGAACGCAATTAGATCAGTGTCATTTTGAAGCTTCTTTGAACGTTGTTGGAGGTCCCCAAATTCGTGATGGTTGATTATCATGTTTATATAACTCTCATTAGTAAATTTTCGGGCGGGCTTCAAGGAATATATATGTAACCGATTTACGTTTATAGCAGCATAGTATTGGGGAAAAAATAAATTTCCATCCTTACATTAACACAGTTTTTTCTGGTAATGCGTATAGTTGAACTCACAGTGAAAATGTCAATAAATAATTTGTATCCGTCTCAACGTCCGACCACATCCTCATATAGTTCCGCTATAAAACGTTTAGTGACGGAAAAAGAGTCAACTTTTTTCCTACAAAACCCAAATAACAACCTCATCCGAATGATTAATATTTCAACAGGAACATACAGGCACGTATGAGTGGGCGTTTCCGTCAAGTGGTGTCCGCATTCAGTCCACGTCATATTCCTGCATTTTATAGTTTATGGGAATAAAAAGTTGTCATTATTAAATCTGAAAACAAGGGGTGTAGTTTTAGGCTCCCTAATTCACCAACCTGGTCAACATATCATTAGTCATATAATTTATATGTGTATGCTTAATGCATAAATGCTTGAAGGTACATTGTTATGCCTCATCTTTATAACAGCACGTCTGATTGGATGATACTGGTACATGCATGTAACATGGCGGGATAATAAAACAACATGTCGCCCTCGCGCGCTCAGGTTTCCCTGATCATATTTCCCTTACTCGGAGCCTCTCTAGAAAGATTTGTAAAACAACAACACAGTTCTGAGTGAGGGAAGCAGACCGCATCAATGGCGCGTCAACCTGACCATCTCTACTAGCTACTGTGTTATGGTTTTTAATATGATTTTTTTCGGCATAATAAAATATCTATTGCCGTAACTGTAAGGAACCACGATTCGTTGTTTTTCCTACTGGTTTTAGGAAAGGCGCCTTGTTTTGCCTTAATTATAAACATGCCTGTACATTTTTAGTTATCTCTGGGTAAGGAGGGGTCTACGGGCTCATAGACCCCGTCTGGTTTTTATAGACCCCTCGCCTACGGCTCGGGGTCTATGAGCCCGTAGACCCCTCCTAACCAAGAGATAACGAATTTGTCACCCTGACATTCTTTTATAACTGTTTTTCTGCAAAATTTGAAGTCATTTTGTGAGTTTGACTTAAACAGGTTGGGCACAACGGCGCATATATGGATTATGTTTAGAATGACGCCCTTTTTGCTCGAGATGTTTAAAAGAACTGCATGTGGGGGTTTTTCACTTTATTACCCAACTCAGTAATAACATTGTTACTCAAATGGGTAACTTTTACCTAAATACAGGATTATTACCCATATGCGATGTTGTGCCCAAACTGTTAAACTTGACAGCTACTCAATATAGCCCCTACCGGACACCTTTTGGCTTTTCGGCAATATTTCGGACAATAGACACAATATACAACTATCTAAGTAATTAGCACCCTAGCGGCCCCTTCATTGCCTTTTTGTTGAATTTACTGTCGTTTTAGATTGCGTGTAGGGTATTTCATCCTATGAATGATTGGCAAACCTCGAACGCTTGTGTGTGTCGGACGCCAACTTTGCTGTCATGAAGAGAAATTCTTTTTTGAGTTATCTCCCCATCGCACGTGATTGTATAGACACCGGCAGGGCGGGGTCTATATTTTTATAGACCCCGGCAAAATATCCAATCAGAAAGAGTGTTACAAATTATTAGAAGGGTGACAAATACTTTTGACCTCGGGAATAGCGCCTGGTTGAAGATGTCCTTGAGTTTCCTCTTGCCGAAACCAGGACACATTTGACATTTTTACGGATGGAATGTCCATACCAGACATCTAGCTGTCAACATCTCAAAAGTCTGGGGATAGGACTAGAGGAAACTAGGGCTCGTTCGAGGCTTAATGATTCTCTTTCATCAATTTTTAGGAAGAACTTTTTATTCTATTTTGCAGATAACGTTCATGCAATATCGATGCCCGATAGTTTAGCTTTCGACTACAAAAGACAGACCGGATATGGTTCGAAAACAGCGCTGCCATCAGGTATAAAGTAGTTTTTGTTTATAACCGCCAATACATTATACATTTATATTGCTGAGGGCCACCAGCAGGTACTCTTTAAATCTTCAATTATACTAAGAACAACCAACAGGAACTCTTCAATCATAGTTAGAACCACAAACAGGAACTCTTCAGTCATACATATAACCAACAACAGGTGATCAAGTATGCTTCACGTCTACTCAGAGCCGCAAATAGGAATATATGTACCCTTCAAATGGTAAGCTATAACTATTTGCATACCACGAACAGTATTTTTTTTACATTTTATATGGATATGTTTTGATAAGTTAATTAGCATTGGATAACATAACTGTGCTCTGATATTTGTGTCGGCAAAAACTTGTCATATTAAGATAACATATTTGACAAATTATTTTGTGTAAAAATTCCATGTGATAACGGATGCATCTGCTTTCATTCCATTTCATGTTATAAATCATTACAACAATCATTTCAGTTACGGAAGACAAATGCCCACCGTTTCAATTGAAAGGAAGCATGCGTGTGAAGTACAGCCGACGATATGCTCGGTTTTATTGTGACCCACCCTTCACCATGTACGGCTCAAAACGAGCCAATTGTGTGGGCGGTGTTTGGACCGGAGGTCAGCCATTATGTATAGGTAACTATACGTTTCGTTTCATTTTCCTAAATGATGTCTTTATGTGACATGTTTAAAGGGAAATTACTCGTACCTTCCTCCAATCTCGCTTTGTTTTCATTTTATGACACAGATTTCGTCTTTCACATGAAGTTAGCCACTGTTATAAACCTTAGCCTGATGGCGATGTGAAATCACGTGATCACTGGAATTGTTCTTCGAACGGAAATGACGTTGCATGCATGTAAAAGAACGGGGAACATCTTAACTTCCATATATTTGTATATCTGTTGAACGCTGGACTTTCCTCACCTTCAATTAGATAAAAGGTGATAGCTTCAGGGTTTATTTGCTATTTTTTAGTTGAAGCAGTGTTTCATTCAATATCATTTCTTTCCTGGGATACAAATATAAGCTTTCAAATGGATAAAGATATTGCGACTTAAATAATGTTAATTAATCTATTTCATTTTGTAAAGAAATCGTGTTCAAAAATTATCTGTATAACTTTTCCCAGTAAGCCGTTGTCCAGACTTGACTATGAGTGACCCCCACCTGACCGTCTACCGTCGTTACCAGGGGGCGCTACTCTTGTTCTCTTGTCCCCCTGGCATGTCTGTCTTGGGCGATAACCAACTCGTTTGTGACGGAGAGAAATGGAGTGGAGTTGTTCCTACATGTGTTTGTGAGTAAATGTATTATAACGTTGCTGATGTTGGCACGACAAATTTCAATCTTTTCCTTTAAGAACCGGATCCTGAAGATGTGAAAACAAATACTATATCTGTTCTTGTAGGGGAAAACTAATGCCTCACTTCCTGTTACAGTAGATTATAACAATAATCTTCTTTGTACTAACGCATGTTCTACCGACGTCACACTTCCTGTTATGGTATGTGTATACAATGCCCCACTTGCTATGTTATTGTAGACTATAACAATGTCCACTTCCTGTTAAGAAAGGTAAGATATATGCCCCACTTCCTGTTATTGTAGACTATAACATATATACATATATATCTGTTATTATAGGGGAAAACTAATGCTCCACATCCTGTTATGGTAGATTATAACAATAATCTTCTTTGTGCTAACGCATGTACTACCGACGTTGCACTTCATGTCATGGTATGCGAACCAATGCCTCACTTCCCCTGTTATTGTAGACTATACCAAAGTCCATTTCCTGTTAAGAAAGGGTATAATCTTTTGCTTAACTTCCTGTAATTGTAGACTATAACAATGTACAACTTCCTGTTTTAATAGAGTATAATAAATGCGTCATTTTCTGCCATGGAAGGGTGTGACCAATACCTCACTTCCTGTTTGGAAGTGTGTACCCAGTGCCCAACTCTTTGTTATAGAAGGGTGAAGCTTTTTGCACTTAAATATTTAAAAATGTACAGAATGTTTCCTTTGAGCAGTGTCCGAAAATTCAGGTACTTACATTGTACAATCAAAGCCATCCAGTCGAGTTCTGTCAGAACTTATACAAATTTTGTTAAGGGAGATAATCGAAAATGTGTTCATATTTTCGTTTGGATGTAACCTGTTTGACAATTTGTCATAAAAGTTGTTTGCTTGAAAAGCAATAACACATTATCATAATATATTGAAATCACATCTGACGCTATTCTATGTTTAAGTTGAGGAAGCCGAGCGGTCGTGTGGGTTTGAGGATAAAGACTTGTGCGGCTGGACTAGCGATGTGAATTGTACACTAGCATGGACATGGACCAATGGGTCAACCCCAACAAACCGGACTGGTCCAAGCACTGGTCACTCTCCGGCCGGGACGTCAGGTACGTACATCTTAGCCTGTCCACTTCGACACCAGCCGACCATTCCTTTATATATCATACATGTAATTCCCCACTTATGTGTCATTGCTCAATTATAAAGGGACTGCATAAGTAGGTCCCGGGGATTATGTAGTAATCATCGTTGCAAGTAGAACTTGTTTTCGTTACTGTTTTACAATGTACGCACTTGTTTTCGTTACTGTTTTACAATGTACGCACTTGTTTTCGTTACTGTTTTACAATGTACGCACTTGTTTTCGTTACTGTTTTACAATGTACGCACTTGTTTTCGTTACTGTTTTACAATGTACGCACTTGTTTTCGTTACTGTTTTACAATGTACGCACTTGTTTTCGTTACTGTTTTACAATGTACGCACTTGTTTTCGTTACTGTTTTACAATGTACGCACTTGTTTTCGTTACTGTTTTACAATGTACGCACTTGTTTTCATTTTGCTTTCTTGTTTGATCGATTTCTTCCCTTTCCTTTCCATCTTAGGTAATGGTTGCGTCCTTCTTTGCTTTCTTACTCCATTGCTTGCTTCTTTGACTATTTGTGTCCTTCCTTGTTTCTTTTATTTTTCAATTGCTTTGTGCTTCCTTCAATTCTCCTCCCCTTTGTTTTCATTTATTTATTCATTTAATCCATTAATATCAGACCTAGTCTCGTTCAACCAAACTCTTGTTGTCTGCGCAAGCTACGCCGGTGATCGAGCTTCTGGTTGAACGAGACTATATCAAACCACGTGTTTTAGGTTACTATCTGTACATGGAAAGTTCCGGTCCATCGTCGGGACGTAATAATGAAGCAAGGCTGTTATCTCCCTGGTTCCGGGACGTTCCGGAAGGAACATGTTTCCAATTCTTCTATCATATGCTTGGGCAGGAATCTCACGGAGGTAAGTGCTAGATTTATTCATAAAATACTGTTTCATAATCAAACAATAAGACAGAAAGTCATGTTGGTGGGTTTTTTATGTTGCACGTACATTTTTATCAGGACGGGGCATTGGAGATGGGGGCGACCTATGATATAATTGCGGGGTCCATTATTTTGTGAACTTACCTTCGTATGAGAAAGTTTAACCATTTTTGAAATTGAGTGATACACTGTAATATTAAGACGTGCTAAAGTTCACTATCGATAACGGTCAAGCACATTGCATGACCCTTTTTGACCTGTCAGTGTTCTAGCTAATTTATATTTTAAAGTTTATGACTCCATGTACTGCGGAAAGTACGAGATAAGCCACTTTCCGTACATAAAACAGAGACGAGTTATAAAAAAGAAACCAAGATGGGCTAATCGTGATTAATGAAGTGTTTTTCAGCTGTCGGATTCGCATAGATCCCATTAAATGAGTATATCGAAGAGCCAGCCTATTACAAATGAGTATGATGGACGTATATGCAGAAGAAGAGTTCTGAAAAACGGAAATGATCTTTCATGTAATCAACGCGACAATTTCCACTTACCCAGTGTTGTATGCAAGACTGAGTCTTATACACAAAAAATGCGATTTGACGCAGAGTGCACACAACTATTTCAGTCCGTGCCGTAATAAAGTAATATTAGTTACTCTTGAAACTAACTACAGTAAAAGACATTTCCACTTACTTTCGGTTACTATATTGTACATACCCTATGACAAAATGTATGCGCTTGTGATAAGTGGTTTTACGGAAATACATTTACACATATGTATTCTCATAAAAACGGTATCCTCCATTAAAAATTTCAAAAAAAACAACCAAAATTATTTTGACCGTGTTCACCAGTTAGTAATTAAATTCTAGCCATTTCAGTGAGACATTATCATTCTTTCCAATTTCCAGATTACAGTTCCTTGTTTGTCTACGTGAGAGATGAACAGTCCGTGGAAAATCTCGTGTTCTCGACTTCCGGTAGTCATGGCAACCGTTGGGTACGAGGATTGGTAATATTGACAGAGGATCACGCGCTATTTCAGGTACCCTTTTTAAGAAAAATCTTTTCTTCCCAGCTTTCGTACACGTAATAATGTCGACCAGCAATTCCGTCTTTGCGTATTGCAGAGTTATCCTCTCTTGGGAGTAGGTATTGATTGTTACGTCATTGGTCTGTGTGAGAAAATCACGTCGTTTTCTCAAAAATTGATGACGTTTCTCTCACAAACAATTGACGTAACAATCAAAACCTGCTCCCAAGAGACGATAACTCTGCAATACGCGAAGACGGAATATAGTATATACTCTTAGTTACTTTGCAGCTTCAACAATCAAATTGTTTCTTTGATGTTGATCAGCAAATAACAGGATGGCGACATGTCTTTTTCAACGACCGCATTACTTCATTTTTATGAAATTTAGCGGACACGTCTCCGCGGTATGACGTCATTAACAAACGACGTAAACAATCATATCGGTAAACAATATTGTTACATAAGATTTTGAATATTCTGTTATGGTCGTTACAATACAAAGTACGTCATAAAGTTAGTTCAACCTGATGAACAAATGTTTTACGTCAGTTGTGTCCATGGACTTAATTCACAGACAAATGCACGTGCTTTGGGCTCTCGAGCATTCCAATAAATCTTGGTAGATTTTAATCCTTTTTAATGTCGGTATTATTATTTAAAGACAGGGAGACACGAAAATGTATAAATAAGCATTTAACTGCATTCAGATACGATTCATATCAAACAACAACTGAAATAAGTTATTGCTTTAATAAAAAGGCGTGGCAGATTCCGCTACGCTAACATTTCATTGTTTTTTGGTAGATTGTGATACAAGCCACAAGGTCAAGTAATTGGGCACATGACGTGGCTATTGATGACGTCACACTTTACAACTGTTCAAATGAAGGTACTAGTATTTACTTTTCTACATTTCAAAAATAAATAAAAATGTCAGATATTGCTATCATTACAGGCAATAACCTTCTATTGTATGTTTCCCCATAAAATACCGTCCGTCGAACTGTTCAAAGAAACGGAACTGTACGCTCAATATAGTAAATCTAAAAACCAAAAACATTTCATTTAGATCTCGAAAAAAAAAAATTTCACCTGAAAAATCTATTTTTAGTTTGTACCGCCATACCTATGCACAAAACACATTTTTAAAATGCATGTTACTTGTTTATTTGGTTTTCATAGATATTGAGCTATCACCGGATGTGACGTCAGTGACAGATCGCGAGGATAACAGTACCACATCAAACTCATTCACGGACAAATATGAAATGGAAACAACTACAATGGATCATGTGACCAACAAAATAAGTAACTTTACCACTCTTGGTAAAACAATTACTCAGAACCCGGAATTGGATAGCACTACCAAAAGTCCAACTGCAGGAACAACAATTTATCCATTGCCAAAACAGTCTGATTATAAAATACAAAACGGTTCGAATCCGGATAATTATACCCATTTATATTCTGAAAACGCTTCAACAGCTGACAGTGTTAAGACGAAAGGAACGTTTGTAGTGCCGTCATCCCGGGTCCCCATGTCAGATAATGAGCTTTACACCCTCTATACGGGCCTGATCGTGGTCGTCATTATCATCCTTTTACTTCTCTTGACGATATTAGTAGGAGTACAGGTTCAGTGGAGAAAGAAACGGACGCCACGCGCCGACGCCATGGATGAGGCCATAGAAATGGAAATGATGAACGGGTACAAATCGAATGGTGACGCCAGCGAAAATTTACGTAGTGTGAGAAACAATTCTGCAGACAGTTTTATCACTGACACGCCGCGAACTAACGAAGATGCCGTGTTTTGCACACACTTATAACTGAATCTGTTACTGAAAAAAGAAATACTGCACCATTTAAGGAATGATTTTTATTTTTTCAACATTTATGAGGTCATAACAACAATGGGTTTATGGACATATTGAATGAATCGCGTTAGCGATTCATGTAAAATATGTCCAAAAACCCATTGTTGTTATGACCTCATAAATGTTGAAAAAATAAATATCATTCCTTATATTTACATTGACGAATCCTTTCAGTGGATCGATATAACAACGAATAAAACAAATAAACAGGGTTTGTTCCTGCTTATACACGGGTGCAACGCAGTGGCGAGAACAGTGTTTTTTCGCGGGGAAATGTGACACTATCGTGAGAGATCTTAGCAACCGTCAACAACAATAACACAACAAAATGTAGTTCCATATTCAATGTTTATTTGTAGCACAGGACACGTGAATACGTGGATATTTCACAAAGCACAGTTCAATAATATTTTAAGATGTAAGAATTAAGCATCTAGGTCGGTCGTTCCGAGTGAGTAGTTTTTGTAGTGTATTACTACGCAGTGTAATCAGGTTACTATCAGTTCCCACGTGCTGAGATTCTATGAACACCTGTGTTATGCATTTATGAATGTAATTTTTTTCAATGTGTCTAAGCATACAGAATGTAAATATTATCAAATATGTGTATTTATGTCGCCATAGAAACTTTGAAGAGTCCATAGGTTCAATACTTTAGTTCTCGACTATAAGGTCGGTAGGGAAAATAAGGGAAACACAGTGTCAGAGGGAGTTAACTCTCACTGAATGCACATATGAAAGACATCGCTGTTTTCTTCTCAATGAAAACAATTTGGATTGTGAAACATTCGTTAAATAAGGTTAACACAGGTTGCATATAAGGAACAATTATATTAGTCCTTTGTGCAAGATTGGTCCTCACCTCGGCTCAGTTTATTTAATAATACAGGCAGTATAATATGGACCTATATGCTAACTGAATAAAACCTTGTTCTCCAGAACTGTTTTTTCTCTCTCCAAAAATACCGGTTTATGTACGGTCGTCTTTGACAGAACATATTTTGTTATGGTTTCACTACGGCTGGGTAGCTGTTTGGGTGACAACAATATTTTTTATCCTATTCATAACTTCACTTACATGCACCAAACTTGCTACATGTACAATTTGGTATCTGAAAAAGGCGGAGTGCTGGTTACTAAAGTTGAAAATTGTGCCTCATTGTATACAAATTTGTTGCCCTTTGTTAAACAATAAAAAAGATCGTCTAGTGCATAACAACTTGACGTCCAATCGGGGAATCAAACCCCGGCCGTCATTGTGAAGGGCAAGTGCGATATCCACTGCGCCACCCGACATCCCGCTAAGATGACCAAACCCTCCATATTTCGGAAGACGGAATTTCGCGTATTTAAGTCAGATCTCGTTCTCCTCTATATACGAAGTGTTGGCCCTTTGTTTACCTTTTATGCCTTTTTTTGGCTATTCCAGCTACATTTTGTACGACCACGAAGTTGACTTTACCTTAGTTTCTTGAAAATATGGTGAAATATACATCAAGTCAGTGAAGCAGAAAATATATAGGTCACCGTGACCTGCATTTCATAAATATCTGCAGTTCACCTCAAGATGGATAAAATCTATACTTTTTTATGAATGTTTTACTTTCAGCATTATACCAATAGATCTTAACAAAAATTCTTACCGATATCGATGTTGTATAGACGGACAAAAATGGCAAACGCATCAGGATCCCCGTACTACCGTCAAAAACTGTAACTATGTATTATTTATTATCTATTATGAGTGAGAAACTACTGTTCCTGGTAACACTCTAGCATCGAAAACCCCCACATACTTTGTGGTACTACTACGAGTGTTCTGAGTTAAAGAAAAAAGGCAACAGGGTCAGACGAGGATTCGAACCCTGTTCCGCAAATAATTCATTTACACTCCAACTAACCGGGGTACCTGGTCAATAGCTAGAGTGACCCAGTCATATCCGAAATGAAATTAATGGGAGGTTACTGAATCTACGAAATGCTACAAGGGAATAATCTAGTGTATGTGCTTGTTGTTGGTTTTATTTTTGGCAGCGGGACAGGGCTTACATCTAAAACTCCATTATATAGCTATATAGAGGGGCCATACATTAATAGTATAGTCTTGTTCAACCAGACTCTTGTTGTCTGCGCAAGCTACAAGTGATAAAGCGTCTGGTTGAACGAAACTATAACTAGCATTACAACAAAAGGCAGTACGTGGTTTATAGTTAATGAAGGGAAGTAACTCTGTAACAATGTTATTGGAGTTATCTCCATTAGTTATCCTAACCTGATTTGCAACTTCCCAGATATGTTAGTGTGCGTCTATAAATAAAACAACTGTCCACAGACGTGACGAGGACATCCAAGGGGAGGCTCTTATAATAGCTGACACGTACATCCGGTTGGTGGCTCTGTCAAATTAATTGGTTTAAACGTTTTCATATAATTTCAACCATTAACAACATCTGCAATGAGAGACAGCGCACATAACCAAGTGTTCTAACACTTTGACAATTAAAAGATGCCTAACACATTGGATATGTAACACCGAATTATGTAATCTAGTACGCACGATACTAAAACTAATTAATGTCCTTTCGAGTGTTTTGACGTCTTGACAATTAGAAGCATGCCTATAATTAATATCATACAGAAGTGAAGACATTTTAGGGTACACGTCTCTTTGAATGATATCTGCATCGAACACGACACGCTTGTTTTTGAAGATGAAAAACACGATTGCATCAAGGTTGTATCTACAAGGTTATGATGAACATTTTGTAAACCGGTCATTACGGTATTTAATTATAAATATACGGCTTAATTGTATCGTCAACGGTCTAAGAGGAAGTAACTTTTATCCGGATAAATGTATTTTGTTTCAGTTTTTAGTTTTTACATTATTCCGGAGAAGGTGACTGATATTTATTAATTATTATACACGATTCCAGAAAAGTTGAAAAGTTGGTTGCTTTTTCTTGGCCAATATGAATGATTTGAAATCTACAGTATGAGAGAAAACTTTGAATCAAACGCTTTACAGTGAGTGTTATACGACCTTTCCCCATTTGTTGATGAAGCATTATAATAAAACAATTACAGACCTTTGTGATGGTTAATATGATGTGATATGAACCTCAAAGGGAGATATTACTATCGACCTCGTCTCGGTCAGTATCCCTTTTTTCAGGTTCATATCACATACTATTCACCATCAAAAAAGTTCATAAGAGTGCATGTATAATTCAACTCTGTGAAGACTGAAATTGAGTGAATTTCAGAGCGAAACAACAAAACAACCCAATACCATTTGTCTTTTTATTGCTTCCCCGAGGTTTCTAGTCATTAACAGGAAATTTAGAAAATAAAACCGCACGTCCTTAGTGTACTTTCGTACAAATCGCGTTGAAGGGAAACATGCGTAAGGGGCGTACTAAAAATGTCAGATTAGCGCAATAACAGAGATAACTTCCGGAATGTTGGCGCCATTCTTCATCAGCACGTTATGTTATGGCAAGACAAAGTATCTGAGTTTGTCATAAATCCTGTGTTTATTGCCAGTTCATGTAGCTTGTAGTTCGGAGGGAAGGATTTCTTGAACCAAAAAAAGGTTAAGTTGAAATAAATTTTAAACAGCTAGCCAATGTGGTTGTCATGCGAGATATTTCTCACGTTTTAGACTGATTAATCTGAGTGATTATTCTTATGCTGTTTTGGTTAGCCCGGTGTGCTGGAAGAGAGGTGGCAATTCATATCTTCAAACCTCGAGAATACAACATGATACCAATCATAAGAAGCAGATATCATGACGATTGACGATAACAACCCTACCGTGTCACGCGCGTCAAACTACAACATGTTTATGATCAGTCATACAATCAATAATACAATGTATTTTCAATGTATTCGATCACAGACTACTACTTACACACACAATCATTGTAAAATATTATCATCGTTTTGCATATATATTTACCATCGTATGGCACTGCCGCTATATTATCCTACCAAATGCAGTTGGCATTCATATAGGCTAAACATGCCATAGACCGATTGTTGACTACATCATTATTATGACGTCATAATTGTTACGTTGGATACCACCGACCCCCCTTGGATGATGGCTGTTCTATTCATTGAACAAGCATACACGATACATACATTATTTGAACTAAATGCTAAATAATAACGCGCTTCATTGAATTTGCCTTTGTCCAGTTGGCATTCATATTGTATATGAATGCCAACTGAAAGCAGTTCAATGCTTAAATAACCCTACAACATATGACATTCATATAGGGTATGAATGCCATGAACCTATTATTGACGTCATCATTATTATAGCATCATAATTGTTACGTTTGAAACACCTGATCCGCCCAGAACAGAGATGTCTGTTTTATTCATTGAACAAGGATATACGGAAAAAAACATTGTTCGAATTAAATATTGCATAATAATAGGTGTGGTTAGATTTTCTAAAAGAGAACACCTTTCAAAAATGATAAATATCAGTATTGAACTGTTTCAGTTGGCATTCATAGGCAATATCCAACATGAATGGCTAGGGGGCTTCAAAACATTTGCCACTGTCCAGTTGGCATTTATGTAACCTGTGAATGCCAAATGAAAGCAGTCCAATGCTTCAACATCAACTGGTATGATCTACTGACAATTCGAACCATAGAATATTGGAATTTTCCAATGTTTATGATATATTGGCAACATCTGGCTTCATGTAAGAATGAGTAGGAGGAGGAGGAGGAGGAGGAGGAGGAGGGAGGATGAGGAGGAAGAGGAGGAGAAGGAGGAGGAAAGAAAGAAAGAAAAAGAGGAAAGATGCTAGATTCATCACTTTTTTTCATATTCTCTTTTGAGAAACAAACAAGCTTGTCATAATAGTAAAATTTGGAACAACATTCAACAGGCCTAGTTCAGAAGGATGTCTGTCCACCACACAGTTGCTGAATACGGCTTCCGACATTGTGAACTTGCTACCTCTTAAACGTTGCAAAATTGATCTCCGACCTTTTGTAAGTCTTAAGAATTTGTAAGTTGCACCGTTTAATTATAATAATGTATACACATTTGCTGCTATCATGCTCTGTCCATGTACCCAGAGCGTGGGTGAGAGACTCTCGTGTCCTCTCGGTCAACGTGATCACGTGACACGCAGACGATACTTCTACAAGCACAGACAGAAATGGAGGACCGATCATGTGTCGGGTCGAGGCTGGTACGATAGTCTGAGATCATGGTCCCCTAATTAACGACAAACATGTTCCTCGAGGTGCCATTTTAAGAGAACTGGTTCTATAATCAGACAAGTCGCACTCGTCTTTCTCGTGAATCATTGACAATATAAATTAGAAACATGCTTTTTTTAATTATTATCAATACTACGCTTCAACTTTAATAAATTTTCAACATGTTGATATCCAAACGAAGATCAGCCATATTCACGCTGCGATCGACAGAATACAATGGATCAATACCAACTTTGAGAGTAAGACAGAGAAAATATCGACAATTGAGGTACAATTCTAAAATGTCAAATCCGAGGTTTTTATTTTCCAAATTGGTAATGATTACCTTTCCCCCTCCTCATTACGGCCGCGCGCATTGCCATATAAATAGCAATCTATGTAGGTCATATACTTCCGGTGCAGTGCCTGAAGCTTGACAAGAACCTTGGACAAACTGCACGAAAATTTCAAGTATTTTACGGCGAAAATATTATGTCAAACAACTTTACTCATACAAATTCACCATTTAAACCTTAGAAAACATTTCTTTTCTCAAAAAATATTTGATGATGGTAATAGTCTCCCTAAAAATGTTGTTTCATCTCGTTCAATATTTGAGAATATTTTCAATATTTTATAATAATGATAAATAATAATTCGTGGTTATAAGGCCTTTGCAAGCAGCCAATATCTTTCTCAACTCTCTGGGGAGCATACAGCCGGTGCTGCCATTTCGGCGCTGAGAGCTAGCATTCTATAATTCCAGCACTACCCAACCACGTACTTATTTACAGCTGAGTTGACTGGAACAAGCTGAGTAAAGTATCTTGCTCAAAGATTCAACACAGTGCCGTGCCGTGACTCGAACCCACAACCTTCGGTCACGAGCCTAGCGTCCTACCACTAGGCTACCGTGTCTCCTCTTTCTGGAAAGACATGAGTTGAAGAGTTGAAATACTATCTATCGTACAACGTTTCATAAAAAAAACTATGTTTATCACAATGTATTTTTACATTATGTTGATGTGGATATAGATTCAGCAATGTCTGCTTTCACTATTATCCTATTTAATCCCGATTAAAACTAGCATGTACTGTGGGATGCTTAAATGCTGTGTCAAATCATATTCGCAACATCTGAACGAATTACAGCCAACACGATATTTTTTTTCTTCACATCAATACTGAACCTGCTTTAAAAATATATAAACTATGTTTACGTTACAATAATTATGAAACAAGTTATTTCAACATATATCAATCACTCTTGTTGGCCCGAAAGACAGCGAACGGGGGTTCTTAATGTGGGAGGTAACCGGAGAACCCGTGGAAAACCCATATGATCGGGCAGGTTACCGCATACCTTGTCAGGTCCTATCAGGGAATCGAACCCCAGCCGCCTTGGTGAAAGCTAAGTGCGCTATCTACTATACCATCCGACCCTCCTCGACCTGCCTTAGATTTTTACTGATGAAATATGTATTTTTATGCGTTAACATCAGTTTGTTACGTCCAAGTTTTTTCTTGAGGAATAATGACTTTTTCTGCCTTTCTTATCATTTTGTTATTTTTCTTACCATTATTATCATTATTATTCTCTCTTATGGTTTCTGGGCATTTTCTTAGAGACTACTAGCCGGATACTTATGAAAGTTCACATGAATATGTGTTCTGGTCGGTCAACAAACATGGCCGCTGTGTCCTCTTCGTGATACAGTCATAGGTGTACGCCATTGTGATATTAACTGTCCCTCTCTTTGTTTTCACATATATAGGTGTACGCCAAGGTGATGCCAACTGTTCATCTCTTTGTTTTCACATATATAGGGGTACGCCAATGCAAGGTGATGCCAACTATTCCTCTCTATGTTTGCACATTGATGTGTGTACGCCAAGGTGATGCCAGCGGTACCTTTCTATGTTTGCACATTTATGAGTGTACGCCAAGATGATGCCAACTGTTCATCTCTATGTTTGCACATTTACGTGTGTACGCCAAGGTGATGCCAGCGGTACCTTTCTATGTTTGCACATTGATGGGTGTACGCTAAAGTGATGCCTTTATGTGTGTACGCCAAGGTGATGCCAGAGGTACCTTTCTATGTTTGCACATTTATGAGTGTACGCCAAGATGATGCCAACTGTTCATCTCTATGTTAGCACATTTACGTGTGTACGCCAAGGTGATGCCAACTGTTCCTCTATATGTTGGCACATTGATGTGTGTACGCCAAGGTGATGCCAGCGGTACCGTTCTATGTTTGCACATATATTGGTGTACGCCAAGGTGATGCCTTTACATGTGTACGCCAAGGTGATGCCTTTGCCTGTGTACGCAAAGGTGATGCCTTTACGTGTGTACGCCAAGGTGATACCAGCGGTACCTTTCTATGTTTGCGCATATATAGGTGTTCGATAAGGTGATGCCTTTACGTGTGTACGCCAAGGTGATACCAGCGGTACCTTTCTATGTTTGTACATATATTGGTGTACGCCAAGGTGATGCCAGCGGTACCTTTCTATGTTTGTACATATATTGGTGTACGCCAAGGTGATACCAGTGGTACCTTTCTATGTTTGCGCATATATAGGTTTACGCCAAGGTGATGCCTTTACGTGTGTACGCCAAGGTGATACCAGCGGTACCTTTCTATGTTTGTACATATATTGGTGTACGCCAAGGTGATACCAGTGGTACCTTTCTATGTTTGCGCATAGATAGGTGTACGCCAAGGTGATGCCAGCGGTCCCTCTCCATGTTTGCACATTTATGCCAAATTTATGTTTTTATGTTTTTACATTTATGTGTGTGGGCCAAGGTGATGCCAACGGTTCCTCTCTTTGTTGGCACATTGATGTGTGTACGCCAAGGTGATGCCAGCGATACCTTTCTATGTTTGCACATATATTGGTGTACGCCAAGGTGATACCAGTGGTACCTTTCTATGTTTGCGCATATATAGGTGAACGCCAAGGTGATACCAGCGGTACCTTTCTATGTTTGCGCATAGATAGGTGTACGCCAAGGTGATGCCTTAACGTGTGTACGCCAAGGAGATGCCTTTACCTGTGTACGCCAAGGTGATGCCTTTACCCGTGTACGCCAAGGTGATGCCTTTACCCGTGTACGCCAAGGTGATGCCTTTACGTGTGTACGCCAAGGTGATGCCTTTGCCTGTGTGCGCAAAGGTGATGCCTTTACGTGTGTACGCCAAGGTGATACCAGCGGTACCTTTCTATGTTTGCACATTTATGAGTGTACGCCAATGTGATGCCAGCGGTACCTTTCTATGTTTGCACATTTATGAGTGTACGCCAATGTGATGCCAGCGGTACCTTTCTATGTTTGCACATATATTGGTGTACGCCAAGGTGATACCAGTGGTACCTTTCTATGTTTGCGCATATATAGGTGAACGCCAAGGTAATACCAGCGGTACCTTTCTATGTCTTTGTTTTTCTTTGTATGTATGTATATAATAGCATAGCGAGCTCTTTCTGATACACTTTTGTGTCTATACGGGCAGTTTAGGTAGCGTACGGTGGCCATGCGTCATATTTTTGTACAATGAACACTTCTGTAATATTATATGTATCAAAAGTTTAAAAAAAAATCACTTAACTTGGTATACACATGATAAAGAGGACTATATGGGCTTCATGATTTTTCAAGAAAAAAAGTGAATTGTTGGCACATTGATGTGTGTACGCCAAGGTGATGCCAGCGGTACCTTTCTATGTCTTTGTTTTTCTTTGTATGTATGTGTATAATAGCATAGCGAGCTCTTTCTGATACACGTTTGTGTCTATACGGGCAGTTTAGGTAGCGTACGGTGGCCATGCGTCATATTTTTGTACAATGAATACTTCTGTAATATTTCATGTATCAAAAGTTTAAAAAAAAATCACTTAACTTGGTATACACATGATAAAGAGGACTATATGGGCTTCATGATTTTTCAAGAAAAAAATGAATTTGGTTTGAGACTACAGATTTGTCCATTTACAAATATGTGTCTATACAACGAAAGCTAGCTTTTCATGTAGTCTGTTTGTGTAGTCAGAACATGTGTAAATATTGTGAAAAATCGACCTGAACGACCTATGTTAAAAGGTGTGTATTTCTGTTACCGAATAGGTGATTTTTATTTTAAGGTAAGTTTAAAAAACAAAAAATGTTTGCGGGGATCAAATTTTGGGTTAAAAATTGTATTTTTTTGCATCTTTTGGTGGCTTTTTGATGTGGTAACCATGCTTTTCACAAGTCCCAAACCCCAAATCTGGGAAAACACTTTTTGAAAAGAAAAAAATCATTCTTTCCAAAATTATTCCAAAATGTAGTTTTTAAATGTATACATTACGTAGGTGTGTTGTGAAGGATGACTCCACTATCTATGTTTGATCAGGCAATTTCTACTGTACTATGCTACATTAGGGGCTTGTGTAACGGTCTCTTTTCAATGTATTTTTTTTCCTCATTATTAAGAATATCAAGACAATATACTGATCGGATAAGAAATACGTTTATCCCAGTACATACCGTGAGGTTCTTAACCGTTTGAACTGTCCTTACATGACGATAGACCGCATGCTGAATATGTGGACAAGGGTCAGTGTACTTGAGTCGGAAAGGGTCCTCGTGCGGATATTCGGACTTGAGTGTTGAAGTGATGGCGTTCATATAATCTGTCTGCAATTCCGTTTATCGCCGTATCTCAACGCTCAACAGCCGTATTTACACTTGCAGACAAGTATGTGTGAAACAAGAGGTCAAGTATTTAAGATAAACAAATATCAACATGATAGACTTGTTTATTTGTGCGATTTGGGGTTTATCGTCCTTCAATCGTGCTGTGCATTCGCGAAAATTATCAAAATATCAGCCACGCTCGTGAAGTATATTTGTTATTCCCGAAGACACCATTAAATATCCTCTATTTATTAATTTATAACCGGAATAAGAAATAAGTATTGAGCACAAAATGCTTTCTTGAGCACCGGAGAACGGTTTCTTGAATACAGGCCCTATTCTTCTGCAGTGGGGAGGGGGTATACTTTTTCAGGAAGATTCATATAAATATCCGCCTAATGGTTTCCGAGCAAATGCCCATAATAGTAATAGCGTTGGTGGACGCTTTTCTTACAGTGGGATATAACATAAATTTTCCTTCCCCGAACCTGCGGAGGGTGGGACATGATGGAAATTAAAATAAATAATTTAAAACATTCATAAAATACACACCAGTGGGGGACCCAGAGGTGTTGCGCTAGTTGCTCGGGCAACACCCTTTTTCTGTGTCCAAAAATCATCTGGACTTAGGTTTTTGAAGATTTTCCTCCATTTCATATGGGATTTTCTTCTAATATCAACCATCCTGTGAACGATGATTTTCTATGGCAAACAGCAGTTTGAATATTTATATATGCCTACATGTAAAGGGTGCAGTTGCCCAAACAAGGAGTCCATTACTTATACTCTAAACAATAGGGGATTAATCCTCTTTTGTTTATATATATTAGCAGGCCTAGGGTCTCCAGTCAGGTCAGTGGTGAAGGCTCATTCTAATAATGTCACGGTGTGGTGATCACCCTATCCGTTGAGAGAGGATAAAACCATCTGTTGGAATTAGGTATATATGTTAATTGTTATTTCAAAGGTAGAGTCCATTTTATGATAGATAAACCTGTATTTTCACCTGTGGTTTCAAGTACACATGATCACCAGGAGTCATTTGTTATACCTGTTAAAAAGTGTCAATTTAAAAAAATTTCAAAGAAATAAAGCATCCACCTTAGCATCACGTTATCAGGTGAATAATAACCAATGTTAGCATAAAAGCCTGGCATGTATATATATATCATTTTGAAATGGTATTGCCCTTGTACATATGCATGCATACAAGTTCACAATAAAAGACAAACAGTCAAATCATAATTCATTTTTATGACAAAATAAATTAATATTTAATTGCCAAAATGCTCGTCTAAACTACATGCACATGAAAGGCATGACACAAACATCAACATTTTAACCAAAAACCTACATTTTTACCATTGCGTCGCACGTATGGAATATCAGAGAAAGTGTTTTTCTCCTGCCCACACAACTCCAACAACCAAAGTGGAGTATAAAATGGTCTGGGGTGGATGTTGCGGTAACTGTGATGTAGCATTCAAGTGAGATGACACTATAAAAAAGATGGCGTTAGAAGCACAGTCCCACTATAAACAGAACACAATACATCTCCAGCACACATACAGGCATACACACATAGGGATATATTAGCAAGGTGGCATAGAACTAGTAGTCAGCGTCTGATAAGGCAGCTCCTGCGAATTCCTCAAAATTGTATATCCTTATTGTATTAATTGTATATCTATAGCTATGTACTGTAAAGCGGTTTAGAGTGGCTTATGTTAGCTAGATAGGGCGCTATATCAAATGTTGTATATTATTATTATTATTATTATTATTATTATTACAAGATAAGATCGTACAATAAGATGGTTCTTCAGCAGTATGCTCCAGTGAATGACACTATAAAGTCAGCATCAGTCCTGCGGTATCACAAGGAGACAAGCTGATGAACATATCACAGACTCCCAAAACACAAATTAATTATGCATGAACTCACCACACGCATGCATCTAGCATATGGGGAGGCCGTCCTTAAATGACCATGTATAGCTGTTGATAGGACATACATTAAACAATACTAAATCAAACCTGAAGTTTATTTTGACATAAAGATCTTATTTATTTGGATAATTTCATGGAAATGATGACTTGTAATTTTAAACAAATGATTTGTTAAGTTCAGCTTGCATGCATTGTATGAATGTTATTTTAATAACATTGTACCCATATGAATCCATGATTGTCGTGAAGTGGTGATATATTTGAATTTAATACATTTGATGCTCTATTACCTGACCTGGAATGCATACGTAGCCATACCGAGACAATACAATACTGTGGTATAACTGTATATATATTGTGTACATAGTTTAATCGCCTGCGAGACCAGCTGTTCTAGCTTACAAATGTCCAGGTGACGAGAAATAACATGAGAGGAATTTGTTTAATTTTTGACACGAGCTGTAGGCAATTCACTTTTCAGTTCGTACTATTCTTCTCTTTGGATAATGACGCTTTAACTTGTAAGCGGAAAATACATCACTGGCGTCACGAGCAGCATCAATACTAAAAATGTCTTTTAATATTAACGGCTACCAAACCTGTGCTCCAGGTTACAAATAAATGCTATGTCCCAATCACCTGCCCTCTGGACTGGTTTTTAAGTAAGTTGTTTTAGTGCCAAATTTTGTACAGCATGATCCAACGTAGGTATCTTGTAATAAAATTTGTTGTTTGCCTTTACACTTTTACAATATTTTACCATTCATATATATATATATACATGTATATGTTTGTCAAAATACAAGCTCCTGAGAGCTTATGTTAACTATGACATATATTCAACGTAAAATAATGATTCTTGTATCTTGTATTTTGTTGTAACATGCCACTATGCTTTTATCCGATAGTTTTAAGATAAAAAAAACACACACGCAAGCTTTTAATCACAAACTTTTCCTCGAATGCACCTATGTATAATCCTCGGCACGATGAAGGACACAAGTTAAGGTATACTGTCCAGTGGCAGATCCAGAGGGTTTTTTGGACTTCAGGAACCCCACCCCCCTGATAATTTTCTTTAAAAATCATGTATTTTCACCATTTTCCTCAATTTTTCCCCTCATGAACCCCCCGACCCCCTGGAAATATGGAAAAATGAATGTTAATTTCCTTGTGTTGTACTCTAGCACATCAGTGTCTCAATACATACGGTATTAATCTGTTAATGTTCGATACACGTCAGTTTTTTATTTACCATCCTGATTATGTTGCGAGGTATTTCCGGGTCACGTTCTCGTAACCTTCCGGTTACGTAAAAAAATACAATTTTTCAATTCACAAAATCTTGATAATTTATTAATTGAAGATAGTTTAAAGAATAAACGNAAATTAAAGATAGTTTAAAGAATAAATGAGTTAACATAAACAATATTAATACATTGTAAATATTATTTTCTTGAATGTTTGCGAAGCAGTCGACGTTTGATCATCTGGAAACAACAGATTTTCCCCCAAAAAAATGTGTTTTAACATTTGACAGAAAAAAGTTTGAACGGGAAAAAATAAATTTGTTCTTTTATGAATTAATGAAAGTGATACAGAAAGGAAATATATTAAATAATTGATAGTAAATTTATCAAAAACATCATCCTTAGAGAGTATGTTCTGGGCACGATCGTTTAGAAGCTTTGCAATACTTTAAACTCTTTCAAACGCGCATCAGCTCGAGATTAGGTCCTGTTTACAAAATGGCGACTGGAAGTGGCAAGGCGAATTAAATTGGAATTTAAATTGCGTATAATTCGGCAAGTAAACATTGTTCACAAAGCCCATGTGGTCTGTTTATCTAATTTAGTCAAGATGTACTCAAAACAGTCGTTGTTTAGTCGATAGGGTCATTCACAAAATATTATTATATAAACTTATTGTAATTATTGTTTCAGAGAATTGGTAAGCACTCGCTCCGCTCGGCCATCATAAAATATAGATATTTGAATAATGCCGCAAACTCAGAAAACTATTCAATGCCTTATTCGATCTGTTTGACAATGGAAATAATGTCCGATAAATTCTAGCTGTCTACGCTTGGCAGTGCTTGGACAAGTTTAGTATTACATTTTCAGAGAAAAAAAAATCCCCTCGCCCTGCTCGGCAGGGAAATTGTGATTGTCACAATCTCAGAAATAATGAAGTTCTATATATTGTTTGGTGCCAGAAAGTAGTATACATGTACAACCGACATGACAATTATAATTTATTAGTTTTTTTAGTCTTTTTCCGAGTTTAAAATATTGGGCAACACCCAAAATTAATTCCTGTATGAGTCGACAAATGTAGGATACGTTTGCAAGGGGCGGCTCTAATGCATTTGGGTTTGCACGTGTATTCATTTTGATAAGATATTTACTGATACATAGGAAAAAGCAGAATTCCTTTAACTTTATGAAATCCTTATTTCCAAAATGCGAATCAGATTCACAATTATATTATTGAACATGATAGTGTTGCAACTGTTTAGAATAAAAATCAAGTCCAGTTTTGATGATACCAGAATTTGAGAAATCGTGATAATGTGAAGGAACTCTTTATTCTATTTAGCTTTCCCCGGCGACCAACTAAATGTTAAAATAAGCGTTTTCTTACTACATACTCTTCTACATTGCAATAATATCATGTTCCAGAATTGTGAATCAAACTCGATTTTGAAATACAGGATTTTATAAAGTTAAAGGAATTCTGCTTTTTCCTCTGTGAACTGGTTAATTGCTTATCACAATGAAATACACGTGCAAACCCAAATGCATTTATTGACTCGTATATCACCTACCCATCCTTCACTTTTTCCGTTCATATATACCATAAATATGATGACGGTTCAAGTAAAAAGCTTGTTCTATAAAAAAAAAATCTTCAGTAATTATAAATAATTTGGAGAACGCAGTCGTCGTACGCATGGATATTCAGAGAAAGTGTTTTTCTCCTGCCCACACAACTCCAACAACCCAGGTGGAGTATACATTGGTTTGTGGTGGATGTTGCGGTTTATATGCTGTAGCATTCAATTGTGGTGGTACTATATTGTAATGATCATTTTACGTCAGGTAGTGCACGCGGCTGACTCCGCTGGTAGACTCTGTTTCAGTCCCTGAGCTCGGCCATAACGTTGTAGCTATAGAATTCATTCTGACACGGTTGAGATGAAACGCTAGTTTAGAATTAAATTATCCTTTGTTGCCGACATTGTTGTCAAGTTTGAAAGGGGTTTACTGAGACGTGCCCCGTTCAGCTGTACTCTACACGTGCTTTGGAATGCCTTGGACACATAGTTGAAGTACTACAGTGAAACTTAAATGGAGGAAAATGGTCACACACAGTGTATCGAATAGTAGCTTGGTTTGGTTTTCTGTGTCGATTCATTAAATCTTTACACAGGTGCTTCCCTGCTTCGCACTTCTTTACCATTTTATTTTTCAACTATAACAAATCGTATTGAAAGTTTATTATATACCCGGCATACCAGTAGAACATTTTACTTTTTAAAAGCAGTCATAAAAAAAAAAACAAGTAATGATTTGTTCGATATCAGATGTTTTGTGAAAGACCAATGATTCACTGGTGTAATTAATTCTCATTCTCACAATAATTTACTCAAACATAGAGATTTCTCATTTTCGTAACCATTTTCCAAAACAAAGTGATATCTCATTCTAAGAATCCTTTACAAAAATAGTGATTTCTCATTCTCACTATTATTTTCGAAAATAGCAAATTTCTCAATCTTATAATAATTTACAAACATACTAATGACTCACTCTCACAATTATTTACACATCCAAGCAACAAATCTCTCTCGAAATCATAGTTATATCTCCATTTCGGCAATGATCTAATAGAAATTTCAGTCTCAGCCAATAGCATTACGTTCTGTTGCCAGATTTTGGTTGTGGAGGAAAGCCGTTGTACCACAGCCAAAAACTGTAATTATACGCATTGCAAATTGTTTTCTCCGAAAAAAGTCCATAACTTTAATAAATAATTCTGAACCAATAATAACTAATAAATAAAGACGAAATTAGCAAAATAAAATAAGCAACATTCCCTCGAGTGTAAGTGTGCCGGAGACAGGGTATGTTGATGCACGCTTACACAACACACATGTAGGCACGTCCTAAACTTGTCCATTGCTGTTAATATATTTTGTAGGACGTTAAACAAAATAAAACCAAACCAAACCCTTGAGTGTTAAAAGAGATAGAATGGGATTGGAACTTTGGGCTTCAGACTGTTATACTATCGCTTCCTGGCCAATGGAAGTGCAAGACAGTGATACAGTTATATCGAAAACTAACGTAAGGGGAGTTTACTATATTTACGAAAAACCAAAGAACAGAGGCACAGGGATCCTTAATTGGAACACAGAACTCTGAAGAAACGCTTGTATAAAACTACAACAGTCGTCGGATCCAATGTTTATTACATGACATAGTTCCGTTTACTGATTGGCGTTGTAGAAACGACATTTCCGCGATCGTCTTGTTTTTCGTGTAGCATACATGTAACTGCGACTTGAGATTTCTTGTAATGCAATCAAATGAAGTAGAAAGTGCCCAGTTTCGCCACTAACAGAACATTGCCTTTAGCACAGTCATTAAGGCTACCAGCATTGTCGCGAAGGAGATATTACGACTCTCTCAAGCAAAGTAATTCTAATTTATCAAGGTTTTTCGTGTAAACAACACCATGTATTTTTGTGAATCCCTTGTCATCTTTCCAATCAAAATTTTAACACTATCAAACACTTTTCAAAGGTATGTGATTAAAACTCGTGTTAAAATTTCGAGTCATGAAATTTGCAAGCAATATTATCATGAATTTTAACTATGTAGTCTCCTACCCTTTAACCAGCAAGGCCAGCATACGTTCATCTGTAAGTAAAGCTTCCATGGACGTCTGCAATTTAGAAGATTTTTTTAAAGATGAGGATTGTAATTTATTACATTTTTATTTTCAAATTAAAAGGTTTTACAGTGAAAATCAATTGACAATTTTAGTTTTTAACAAATAACATATATATTTTAACATTAAAGTGACCAATCAGAGAGCAGTGTGAAAATAACGATGTGTATTGTCAAGTGTGACGTTACAGTAGTCTTGACGTTTTCTTCTTGTGACGTCCAGGGGGGACCCAGGAAATAATTTTGGGTGTTGACCAAACTTTAAACTCAGAAAAAGACTCAAAAAACAAATAAATTATAATTGTCATGTCGGTCGTACATGTATACTACTTTCTGGCACCAAACAATATATAGAACTTCATTATTTCTGAGATTGTGACAATTATAATTTCCCTGCCGAGCAGAGCGAGGGGATTCTTTTTTCTCTGAAGATGTAATACTAAACTTGTTCAAGCACTGTCAAGCGTAGAAAGCTAGAATTTATCGGACATTATTTCCATTGTCAAACAGATCGAATAATGCATAGAATAGTTTTCTGAGTTTGCGGTATTATTCAAGTATTTATATTTTATGATGGCCGAGCGGAGCGAGTGTTAACAAATTCTCTGAAACTACAACATTTGATATAGCGCCCTATCTAGCTAACATAAGCCACTCTAAAGCGCTTTACAGTACATAGATATACAATTAATACAATTAGGATATACAATTTTGAGGAATTCGCAGGAGCTGTCTTATCAGCCGCTGACTTCTAGTCCTTTGCCACCTTGCTAATATCTCCCTATGATAGTATGTGCTGGAGATGTATTGTGTTCTGTTTGTAGTGGGACCGTGCTTCCAACGGCATCTTTTTATAGTGCCATCTCACTTGAATGCTACATCACAGTTACCGCAACATCAACCCCAGACCATGTTATACTCCACTTGGGTTGTTGGAGTTGTGTGGGCAGGAGAAAAACCACTTTCTCTGATATTCCATGCGTGCGACGCAATGGTAAAAATGTAGGTTTTTGGTTAAAATGTTAATATTTGTGTCATGCCTTTCATGGGCATGTAGTTTAGGCGAGCATTTTGGCAATTAAATATTAATTTATTTTGTCATAAATATGAATTATGATTTGACTGTTTGTCTTTTATTGTAAATTTGTATGCATGCATATGTACAAGGGCAACACCTGTTAAAAAGGATATATATATACATGCCAGGCTTTTATGCTAACATTGGTTATTATTCACCTGATAACCTGATGCTAAGTTGGATGCTTGATTATCTTTGACATTTTTGAAATTTACATTTTTTAACAGGTATAATAAATGACTCCTGGTGATCATGTGTACATGAAACCACATGTGAAAATACAGGTTTATCTATCATGAAATGGAATCTACCTTTGAAATGACAATTAACATATATACCTAATTCCAACAGATGGTTTTATCCTCTCTCAACGGACAGGGTGATCACCACACCGTGACATTAGAATAGACAGTCCGTTGAGCCTTCACCACTGACCTGACTGGAGACCCTACTAATATATAAACAAAAGAGGATTAATCCCCTATTGTTTAGAGTATAAGTAGTGGACTCCTTGGTTGGCCAACTGCACCCTTAGACGTATATAGATAGTCAAACTGCTGCTTGCCATAGAAATTCATAGTTCACAGGATGGTTGATATTAGAAGAAAATCCCATATGAAAAAGAGGAAAATCTCCAGATTATTTTTGGACACAGAAAAAGGGTGGTGCCGGGCAACTAGGGCAACACCCCTGGGTCCGCCACTGACGTCATGTACACAATTCCACATCTCAAATGTTTTGTTGGCAGGAGATTACATAGGTTAATCTATTTAAGGGGGGTACTTTCTTTCTAAACATACTACTATTTATGTCTAGACAAATAACGGTTATATGTGCTTCTTACGCATAAGAGCGTATAAAACCTGCATGAAACTGAAGGAAAATAGGTAAATCCAATAAAAAGACGAAAGTAGAATTGAATATTAATTTTAAGAAAAATCAAGCAAAAAAGTAACAATAAATAATAAAAAAAACTACAATGATAAAATGGGTCGGTGCAAAGCACCAGATGAGAGTACAAGATTTAAATTAACGATCATGAAAAATACACCATATTGATATTATTACACACTTTATTTATTTGATTATTGTATGTATAGATAGATTCATGTACCAGTATATAAAATACAATGTAGATAATGTATTGTTAATACAAGGTAATAATTCAGGTATGGTGAAACAATGTGTACTGTGTCAGGACACTGTTTATCTATCTGATACGGTGGCTGATCTGTGCTAGTTCGTTGTTATCTTTTCGCCCCAAATAGATGAGATGTAGTAACTGTCCATTCTCATTATTTCGTTCTTTCGCCCCGAAAAGACGAGAATTAACAAACCCTATTTCTCGTTTCTTCATTTTTTTCGCCCTGAAATGACGAACAACAAAACTTATGAGTGATTAAATCTCCAAATAGTGAGAATTAAATTGTGCTGATTTTCATATTATACGAGGGCGAAAAGACGAAACAATGAAATTGCAAAAAATCAGCCACCGTACAACTTAAATGTTTGCAGGGAAAACACCGGAAGCTGCCATGTTGTGCAAGTACTTAGCCTGCGATCCTTAACCGGACACATTAAGTACGGGATAAGATAAATATATCCCACATAAATACGTTGATTAATACGCAAATTAAAATAATAATGCATTGATTATTTCTTTGCTATTTGTGTAATTATTTACTAATGATTTAATAACATAAATAATAATTATTAGGCGCCACATTAACATAAACTTCATTTAATCCACCCATGCGGCGATGCAATAAAATAAAATAAAAATAGATAAAAACTTGGCAATACTTTTCGTAATTTACATGAAATTACAGAACACAAGTGATGTGAACTTCTGATTACAAAGGTACAAGACAACGTTATATAATATATATGTAAATCCGGAACTCTACACCCGGTTACCGCTTTCCAGAGAAGATGGTCAGAGTGTCAATAGTGATTGTCGCGCGGCAGTCGTTATTGACACTCGGGTGGTAATAGCAAAGGCCAATTAAAAACGTTCATCACAAAAACTCTTGTAAATCTTTATAATCCAGATAAACGTGAAACAATTCCATTCCATTACCAGTATCATAATATGGCCTGTTTGTTTACTTTTGGATGCATATTGATGGTGTATGTACTTGGAGTACATGGGCACTAAAACATCAGTTTTTCTATATAAATTCGTTACTTCTGAACACCAGGAATTTCCTTTTTTTAAAATGATGTCAAGAGAAACTTGTCGACCGAAGTTTTGCTACAGAGCTCAATTAATGTTCAATGGCAAGCACGTGTGGCTTATCATACCAATGTGTTTTTCACCTCTACCCTTTTGTGCTTGTAAAATCCATGTTCAGACAAAGATGGGCCGTAAGCCGTATGTAATTAAAGAAGAAAAATCCTAATCCAGTTTCCATTAATCCGGAAAAGGATGTCCGGATCGTCCTAATATTGGTTGATCCTTAATATCGTTATGAACTTTGAAGTTGTTCATTATGCACTGTTTATCACGTTTTTTCGCGAAGGATTAATTTTCGCTTTAACATGCAAGAGTTTTCACTCCTAATTAAATATTTCGCATGGATTGTTACTAGAGACAGTTCGCATTGTCAACTGATATTAAAACAATATCTGCTAATTTCGAATTCAAGCCCTTTACAAATAAAACATCTTCTTACAAAACAGCTCGCGAAATACAGTAAACACGAAAATAAAACGATTTGCAGTATATTCAATGTATAACAAGTTTTCGTGATAGAAGTATTTAAGAACGTTTGTAAATACCCAAAAGAAATTAATTCATAATTTGGTAAGATTGCTGAGACTATATTCACCTTTTTTTACAATTAATACGTGTTTTTAAGATTTAAGATCAATTTACTAAAATATTTTATCATGTATCATCAACGGTTTACAAACTTACATGGCAGTTAATACGAAGAAGAACAAAGACTATATTTTAGTCAGCTGCTGAAAGAAGAAAGCAAAATGTCACTTACCTCGATATTGGTGATCTTCTCCCGTTGCCAGGTAACTTTACAAGACGATTTGGCTTTTTAATGTCATTGTCATTTTTAAGCGTATGCTGACGGTAGAATACTGAAGACAAAATACAGATGAAATGAAGACACGTGAAATTGTTTTTGTGGAATTGTGCACAGTTGAATATTTAATCCAAAAATAGCACCGAACGGTTTGTTTACATACAGAGTAAGACGATTTTGAAAATAAGTTAAGGTTTATAAGTAGCATTGAGCGGTTTGTTCCAAAGGTTAGATTCTAAAGTGTGTAAGCACTAGGGAAAATCGCCCACTTCCTTCGCTAATGAGCTTCCGGTACTACTGGAATAGTATCCGTCTTGGGAGACCCTAGTTGTGAGGGCAGCGCGAGACTTAAAGCGCCGTACATCAGCTGGTATACCAACACCAAGCATGGTCGTCTTCAAATAAGGAGTGTCTCACTGTATTGGTTTGAAAAATTTAGCGCAATTCAGACGGCACTATTTTCAAGGTTAAACTTGCAGACAATAATTGTGAACAACGCAGAAGAGTGCGGAGCCCGGCCCTGCTTTCACGCGCTATATCGTGTTAACACGTAAATAATTGTAATATTTTATTACCACACTGGAGATGTGTATCCTAATTAAGTTTTGAGAAAAAAGTTCTAAAGGTATACGAAACTGTTGGATACCACAGAAACGCCAGGTTTGTTACCTATGGAATCTAGCTGTACGTGGACGTTACGTCAACATTCTATCCTCATTCCTGGAACGATATCTTCGATATGTCACGTGATTGAGCAATTGTAACTTGTCACAAGCTACATGATCAGTTAATTCCCTGATAACTGTTATTACAGGGAATATCTGCTATCAGAATAAGACTTAATGATAAATGCGCTGACAGCATTCAATCGATGTCTTTTATTTTCAATTTACACTTCGTCAAAGCAAGCCTGTGGGGAGAGCCGGAGCGGGTTGTCTTATGTCAATTGTACATACGGGAACAACTCCTCCGATAATTGTTTTCAATGTCAATTTACTATTGTGAACTTAATATTCTTCTCGATTTTCTGTACTTAAATTACCAATTATACCGAGTAATCTCCAGCAATTCTCAGCACTAGCAATTGTTGTGCTTCATCATTAAAATCGGATAACCTGTCCTGTTCAATGCATTTGACATTATTGGGATAAATTGTTGTGTATACCGTTCCGCCTTGGAGGAAAAGAGTGTCAAATTGTCAATTAAGAAATACATTTTCTCAGTAGTGCTTGCCCGCGGACAGACTCTAATTGAGTAAAGATGAAGCTGGAGATATTAGTTTTGATGACGGTTGCTATGGGAGAAATTCTTTGTAAGTATCAGCTTCCCCATCCCTGATCAGCCTTACATTGAAATTCTCGTATTCAATATCGCTGTGGTTCTTTGATATCACTTAAAACGTTTATTACTCCAACAGCTGGTGCTAGCTTTCATTTTTGGAATCGTTTATACTGTTACATGTAATAGCAGTGTATTAAATTTAGTTTTGGATCCTTTTAAGTTGAAATATTTCTTTTTAATCAAAATTTGTATCTGCCAATCTTAAAACACGAATAACAAGTCAGAGACTTAAAAAAAAGTCCGCCAAAACATTAACATGCAATTGATACGTTTGTCTCTTCTGAATAGAGGACAATAAATGGTTTCCAATTACATATCAATACATATATCATATATTTTACGATTATATTACAAATACCCCTTTATTCAACGGGAAAAATTTCAATACATTACAATATTCAACGAAAATAGTACATATGTATAATCTATTGCATTACAGAAAAGTGGGAGTCAATAGCGTTATATTTGACTCGAATCTGATGACGTCACGGTTGACATCAAGGCTGCATGCCATTAGGATTTGGCTACCCGATGAAAATTTTATATTTTCGACTTTGATCTGGTAGAAATTGCTTTAAAAATGTTATCAATTGTGTAGTAAATTAAACACCTAGCTAAGGGTACCAAAACATCATATATCATATCGTCGCTGCGGTTTTGTTTGCAGTAAATAGAATGTGCCGATCTGATTGGTCAATACTAAAGGTGATAAATTCACATGTGAAGATGTATATTTCCTTATATATCCTTGCTAACATACAAAATGTAATATATATTTGACCTTATAATTATATCAACGAAATCATACAAAAAGTTTATAAATACATATTTATGAAACAAAAGATGAGTGACAATGCTAATTGAATAGGTAATTAAAACAATGGTCAATAAGTGCGTCCGAGTAAGGTACATGTAAGAAGATAATCTTAGGAATCTACGTTATAAACAGGTTAAACATTAGTCATGACGGGGGCGTATTAGCAGGAAGTGTCGAATGTTTCAGGTACTTTAGGGTCATAAATACACTACAGAGACACATGCTTGTTTCTTGGAAAGCGTAGATCTGCTATACTCCACTGCATGATCGTCTGGGGCGACTATTATAGTGTTGCAAACTTGGATTTGTCTTCTTTTTTTCCTGTGTATTTCACTAAGAGGACATGGCAGAAACCAAAATTTAATTGCAACTTCAGTATAATATTCGGACCACTGTCTTTTCATTCCTTTCCTACGTACTATTTCTGCCGTGTTTGTTGTGGCTCCTCTGGTTATCCATATGGAGAGCATGTGACTTTGCGTTATGTCATGCTAGCGTGTCTAGGTTATGACATTTTAGTGTGATAGGTTTACTGTAAGAGTGGAGATTTTCGCGTGTTGAAATGTTAGCGATCTAGCCCTTTAAACTTATTGCATTGTGGAAATTTTCACGTTGGCACGAGTTCTGAAATCTATATATAGATTCTTTATCTATAGTCGGTTAATACATATTCGCGTTTAAATCTTTTCCGCTCTAATTCAATACACGACGCAAAAAACAACGAACATTTTCACACCGCGAATATTCCCATTTTTATATTATGACACTTTAAAGTGTTTCTTGATTTGCCCCATCATCTGTGGACAATATCTTTAGGAAGTTTACTATGACGCAAAATCATGAAAACTAACTTAACAAACTCTTTTAGTTAGATTAGTGATTACATTTACTTTTGTTTATTAGTAGATGTAATTGACTTGTATCAGCTATACTCACAAATGCATGCGATATGCTAGAAATAGCCTTAACACTTACATACTCCTTTTCATTGTATTGTCAATAATAATGGTTTCAGCATAACCTCGATATAACGCCATTCGATTCATTTGCCAACTTGCTAACCGCCAACATATTTCGTTTACTCTTCACAAGTTACACTTTACTTTTGCCTCAATGTGACGCTTAACTCCTTTATAATGCCGATATTTTTTGACAGATTGGTTTCAGTGTAACGAGGTTTCACTGTATGTTGTTCAAATATAAGGCCGGCCAGTTCGTTTCCTGTAACGATCGTACAATTCCTTTCCTGTAAGACTGAAACAATTCCTTCCCTATAAGGCTGGTACAATTTCTCCCCTATAAGGCCGGTACAATTCCTTCCCTATAAGGCTGGTACAATCCTTCCTTATAAGGCCGGTACAATTCCTTCCCTATAAGGCCGGTACAATTCCTTCCCTATATGGCCGGAACAATTCCTTCCTTGTAAGACCGGTACAATTCCTTCCCTATAAGGTCGCAACAATTCCTTCCTTGTAAGACCGGTACAATTCCTTCCCTATAAGGTCGCAACAATTCCTTCCTTGTTAGGACGGTACAATTCCTTCCCTATAAGGCCGGTACAATTCCTTCCTTGTAAGGCCGGTACAATTCCTTCCCTATAAGGCCGGTACAAGTCCTTCCCTATAAGGCCGGTACAATTCCTTCCTTGTTAGGCCGGTACAATTCCTTCCCTATAAGGCCGGTACAAGTCCTTTCCTATAAGGCCGGTACTATTCCTTCCTCATCAGGATAGAACAATTCCTTCACTATAAGATCGGAACAATTCTTCCCTATAAAGTCGGAACAATTACTTCCTTCCTTGTAAGGCCGGTACAATTCCTTTCCTGTGAGGCCGGTACAGTTTCTCTCCTATAAGGCAGGTACAGTTCCTTCCTGGAAAGGCCGGTACAATTCATGCCCTGTAAGGCCGGTACAATTCCTTCCTTGTAAGGCCGGTACAATTCCTTCCCTATACGGCCGGAACAATTCCTTCCCTATAAGGCCGGAACAATTCCTTCCCTGTAAGGCCGGAACAAATCACTTGTATAATACACTAATTCATGTATTAAGACTAAACAAGGTTACATGTAATTATCGTCTCTTCTTTCAGCTGTGACGTCACAGGAATGTCCCGCGTTCGGAAGAATAAAGTTTGGCCGAGTAAAGTACCGGAGCAGGCGTAAGATTGCCAGATTCCGTTGCAGGCGAAGATATACACTTCTAGGTGCCAAGTTGTCGATTTGTTTAAAAGGAGTATGGAACCATCCGGCTCCCGTCTGTATAGGTACATGTCAGCGTATTATTGAGCAATGAATATTATTTTGTTCAAATGAATGAACAGCTATATATGTTACTAATAATATATGAATTACGAAATTGTACTGTGTTTATCTAATATGATTATATATGCACAAAAATGCCTTACTTTGTCTGGTGTGTTTCCATGTTACCTATCCATTTTTGTAGATCCGAACGAATATACTATTTAACACCAAAACTATTCATAGTTATTCCTTACAAGATATACATATATGGACTTCGCAGATGTTTGCAAAGTGCAAACATTTTTGTCGGTATATACCGTATAACCCCACATATAATCATGGTTATCCCTAATAATAATAAATTTTAAAAGACAGACACACTTTTCAGTACATGTTTTTTTTTATTCATTCTGATTTTAAAAAAAAATGCACATAACACAACGTTGCGATATAATTTCATCGCCAAGCAACCTTCAACCAATAAGAAATTAGTAGAACGACTACCGCTCTAAGCTTTGCGGTGAACGACGTCATCACTTTTTGTGTTGCCAGTATTTTAGTTTATACGAATATAAAATGAAAAAGTGTTCCGGAGAGAAATCATAATAACAATGACTAAGGCAAGTAATTCAGTATATGCTTATAATCCGACACATGAAGGATTTTATACCAACTCACTAGTGGGAATTCGCCTCCATTTTATGAAAAAGGATAGTGTTTGTGAAAAAGAGCTGCTCTACGGGGAAATTAAAAACGTCAGCATTCAGAGAAGTGCCGACAGGGTACAGTGATTTTAGATATGTACCTAGACCTAAACTTAGGCTTCACCCTAGAAACCATATAGCTTATCGATTAACAAGGGTCCGTCAAAATTGGTTTATATTTTATATTCATACCTTAACTACTCGTTGATGAGTTGGCTACAGACACTTTGACGACATCAATGTAAGGTTTGTTATCTGTGATGATTTTATATCGCTTCCCAGACGTATGTCAAGAGGTGCACTTTTTTGCTTTGTAAACAATATTATTAAGCGGAGAGGTGTCATTTTCTCTTATGTTTATTTTTCACATACCTGTTGAATCTTGTTATAATAATACAAGCAATTTTCAGACCATGAAATACAACGTTCTGTAGACGGAATGTTGTATTTACCTACTAGCCGGAACAGCCTTTTATGGGAATCCCCTTGTCATGGCGAACTGAAAAGTTCCTGGTATTTGCAAAAAATAACAAAGCTTATAAAATCTTTGTATCGATCTCTACCAAATACGGAAGGTATGTGATAAAAGCAAGACCAAACACTTGTGTTTTTTTCTAACAAATCAGAGAGCATTCATTTAATGCGCGGACGTATATATTCACTCGTGCGCTGAGTGGTCTTGTATATACCCATGTCATATTTGTTTGCGTATTAACCCATGTAATATGACCTTTCAGCCCTGTGATTGGTTAAAAGTTTCAATTGTTTCAACTGTGACGCCAAGCCTGGGACAAGAAATGACGTCATAGACTTCCGCATTGTAGTCAAAATGGCGGCATTTTACATTTAAAGGTTGCATGAAGATTGTCGTTTTACACGAATAAATGCCACAAATCTTGATAATGTGATAAAAATGATCGTACACTCGATTTAATTTCATATGAAATTTATGAAACTCGTCACGAATTTTTCATTTCAGCTCGACAGAGGCTGCTAAATTGAAAAATTCTATGACTCGTTTCATAAATCTCATATAAAATGGAAACTCATGTAAGATCCTATATGTCTTTAGAAGTCTTCTCGAAACACAATGACAACATTTTCTCAAAAGTGTTTTTCCCTGTATTATGCACTCTAGGACATCGGGATGAAATGATATCCTCATCAAATATTTGTCCGTGGTATGGGTTGTCTTTCTATGTGCGATACTGCAATACCTGTCCTCTCGCCACGCGCCATATCCGTTTAACTTCCGGTTCAAGCACACCACCTGGTAGTGCAACACCCTGTATATCCATCTGTATTTCCTATGCTGTTTACTGTGTTTTAATTTATGGTAGAACGAAATATATATTTTCTGTGTTTTATGTGTTATAAAACAAATTACCACATGACTATGTCCATATTCTTATCCGTATCAGCCCTCGGAACTACGGCCCCTCAGGCAGATAGGCAGCCCCCGGCTTATACGGAGTAGAATATGGAAATGATCATATGATAATCTCTAAAGATATATAAAAGAAAAGACATCATTGATTATTCGCAGTATGTATTAGGTTGTTGGAAGCATATGAGAGACTGTCATTTTATGAAATAATTAAACGTTATTATATGACAATTTCCATATCCTACCAGTATCAATTCGAGACTGGCGCGAGGTCTGATATGGGTCGGCGGTTGGTATTATCATACACTTCTCTTTTTTTATCATATACTACACACTGTAACTTTTTAGTACATCAAACTTATTGGTGAATCACACAAATTGTGTAACCGTGCGCCTGTGATTTTTCTAAAATGTGTTGAACCGGAAGTTAAACGGATATCGAGCGTTTTGAGCAGATATGGCGCGTGCCAGGATAAGGCCTATGTACACTCAAGCGTAACACACACAAAACAACCCATATCACGGAAAGTATATAATATTAGGAAGAATGTAAGGCTGTTTTGTATAAAGTTGTGTATAAAATGTCCTGTAAAAGTTAGAAAATGTCCTATGTATAGGCTGCATTGAATGACGTAATCACAACTGTACGTTTATCTTATAGTACCCGGATGTGAAATACCAGATCCTCCGATGTATATGATAATGACACCCTCTAAAAATGACGCACTGCTGACGTTAGAATGTCAACCAGGCTACCAGCTACAAGGTCCCGAGTCTGTATACTGTGACGGGAAGAAGTGGAGCGACTCTATATCTACGTGTAATCGTGAGTTAACACGTAACAGATACATGTATAATGTACATACTGTATATTACACATCTATTGCTCTTATTGTAGGGAAACACGATTATTTGTTTCTCTGAGGATAATAAAGGACTCTAGATATTTGATTATGCCGAATCAATCAATCAAACAAAAACAACAACACAATAGTAGAGATGATCAGGTTAACTCGCCATTGTTGCCGTTTGCTTCTGTCATTCGGAACTAGGTTATGGTGGCTCTTGCTAGAGAGGCTCCGAATATGGGGAAATTATGATCGGGGAGCGCGTGAGGTCGGCATGATTGTTTTATTGCTCCGTCATTTGACCAGTATCATCCAATCAGACACACTGTTATAAAGATGTGGTACAATAGTACCATTTTCATATAAGTCCACTTTCGTCCCTGTTGAAATATCAGCAAGGGTGGGTCAGTTTTGGTAGATTATTGTTGTATAAAGACAATACAATGTGAAACTTTTATATTTTCAGTTATAAAAAACTTGTGTAGACCGGTTTTCTGGTGAATGTCCCTTCTGAATAAAAAAAAAGATCTCTAGGGGAATGCCCTACTCTTTGACTTTTATTGACCGTTGTTTCAGAAATAATCCTGAGAAATGTGGTAATGATCTCTCTTACTGTTCACTCACCGAGGATCAATAACTTTGATCACTCCCGTTATGCCTATTTCTTCCATATTTTCATAATTCTGTCTTCACATATATAGAGAAACAGATTTCCTAGGTTAACTCATTCACCCCTGAAGACACATTTGAACTCTTCAAATTCAAAGTTCGGAATAGTTCATTATGAAATTTCAGGGGTGAATGGGTTAAGGTTATGAAGTATAGGCTTTTTTTGAGTCTTTCATTGTTGTCATTAACATCTTTTAACTTAAATCAATTCCATTAATTAGTAAGATTGGTTTATCTGCTTAGTGTAGAAGTACGATTCGAGACCTTAGATAAAACATGACAGAAAACCTCGAATCCAAACCATCTTATGACAAACATTTATTTTCTTATATGTTTATGTTGAAGCATTATAACAAACCAATAACACATTAGTGACATGGTTAATAAAATGTGATATGGACCTTAAAAAAAGGGAAATCGATCTCGCCTTTGCTTCGGTTAATTGATACTTTTTCAGGTTCATATCAGATCATATTCACCTCCACAAAAGTCCATAATTGTATGAAATTATCTGAAATCTTTACGGTTGTTCGTTTTACAGACATGGAGCCAGCCATCCAGTGTGATTTTGAGAACAGTCAACTTTGCGGTTGGACGCAATACAGGGGAGATGATTTCGACTGGACGATCAACAGCAGTGGCACTTCTACAGACAGGACTGGTCCAGATAATGACCACACGTTTGGCTCGGCCAATAACGGTAAGTACGGACAGAACTGGACATATGATTGTAAACACGGACAGAAGTGGACAGCTGACGGTAATTACGGACAGTAGTGGTCATTTGACGGTAAATACGGACAAAACTGGATAGCTGGCGGTAAATTCGGACATAACTGGACAGTTGGCGGTAAATTCGGACAGAAATGGACAGCTTACGGTAAATACGGACAATACTGGACAATGGAAAGTAAGTAAATGCAAAACTGTTCACGATAAGTACGGACAGTACTGGACAAATAACGGGAAACACTTGTTGTAACTAGACAATTTGAGATAAGTGTTGACACTATCTGAATAGAACCTTTTTACCATATATATCATAATTACATTGGTATCGATGGAAAAGTCATAACTTGTTTGTGACTTCATGTTGATGACATTGCCGAGAATCAACGGGAACCACTCTTCAAAAACGAAATTATTTTATCAAAATGCTACTAAATATAGAATTGATATACGACACACAGTTTATATTTAATACTGATGACGTCATTTCTGTCTCTGATTGATGTTTTGTAATATTTCAGGTCATTACCTGTACATGGAATCTTCCTCGCCGCGTTCGGAAGGAGATAGTGCTATAGTTTTATCTCCTCCCTATCGAGACCTTCCGAATGGAACTTGTTTCGAATTTTATTATCACATGATGGGAAAACCTGGTCCAAATGGTAAGACATGTTTGTTTATATCCGTACTATACTCACGTTCGAGTGATTGAAACTGTCAATAACACTGGTGTGGAAGACAATATATAAACTCTACTGTTGTGTTATCGTTTTCTTTTTTCGGTATCTTGAAATATATGTATCCTTTGCGGTACGGAATAATAAGTAATAATAATAATAATAATTCGAGGTTCTTATATACTGCTTTATCAAAAGCTAGTTTGTAGGTCGTCTCAATGTGGTTCACAAATTATTATTCGTGGTTTAAGGGCATTTGCAACCAGCCAATATCTTTCTCAACTCCATGGGGAGCATACAACCGGTGCTGCCATTTCGACGCTCACAGCTAGCATTCAACGATTCTAGCACTACCCAACCACGTACTCATTTACAGCTGAGTAGACTGGAACAAGCGGAGTTAAGTATCTTGTTCAAAGATACAATACAGTGCCGTGACGTGACTCGAACCCGCAACCCTTCGGTCATGAGCCAGTGAATCCAAAAAAAAAACGTGATTATTTCTTTTCTCGGTATTAATCATGCTTTGCGAGGAATTCACCTTCGTAAAATATAATTAATTTCGAGTTATCAAAGAATCGTGTCTCTATATCACAAACCAAAACTTTGACCCCGGCAAATACGATTTTTTTCTTCTTATAGTTACTCTTAATTAAATACCATCTACTCGGTAACAGAAATACTCACATTTCGCAAAAAGGACAATATGAAAAGCTAGCTTTTGTTGCGCTGACACAGATTTGTAATTAGCCAACACTGTAGTCTCAAACAAAATGTTTTTTTACTTTTTTTAAATTTGATACATGCAATATTTCAGAGATTATTCATTGTACAAAAATATCACCCATTGCCACCGTATGCTACTGTACATTGCTACTTAATGTTTTAACTTAGTTTAACTTAGTTTATTCTAAACGCAGGTATATATCTGCCTATATTCAGGTTATAGTCCATATTTATTCAACCATAATAAAAAACAATGTTTTTGATGTGACGTCACTCCAATGTTGTTGTGAATCTGCTTTCATCACTTTCCCAAAATTTATCAATGCGGTTTTCGAAAGTAATAAGATTTGGTGCTTAAATCACCTTTCCAGGAAGGTTTTACAGTTACTAACAATTCGTTGAATAAATGAGTATTTTCTAACATCCAGTCTGCTCCAGACTGAGTGAATGATTGACAAAAGTCCCTGTGATGCTGTTGTATCATAGACTCCCCTCAATATTTTGAACACTTCTATCATGTCCCCCTTATTTTTTGTTCCTTTGTGTTAAAACTGTTGACAGTTCGGAATGCCAATGGTACCAAACCGGTATTAACATGACGATACGATACATGTATCACGATACTGGGGCCACGATACGATACGTATCACGATACTGTGGTCACGATACGATACGTATCACGATACATATAGTAACAGTAGAAACAAAAGTTATGTTGCAGATTTTAAATGGCAATATTACAACTGGGAATAGACTTGGTTAAAAATTTGCATAATTTTAAAAAGAAAGATTTACATGCAATCATTCTTGAGATTTGAAGCATTTTCTTACATTTTTCTCGATAATTGTGAAAATACGGATACTTAGGAATGCATGTACAGGGAAGTGATTTTCGTGAATGAAAACATTCAATGCAACTTTGCGCCACTCAAATTCTGACTTCAAAAGTTGAAAAGGGTGTGTCATATACCTTTGACCAATGAATCAATTTACCTGAATTCTGGTAAGCCTCGTTCTGACATAACAAAACGATATCGCAGACTTTGACCAGACTCCCTGTTCGGCGTAACTTGCGCAGACAGCAAGAGCCCGGTTGAACGAAACTAATGCCGAGCTGGTACTCGCCATGTTGGACTGATATTTGTAGACTAAATCCAGAAACGACAAAATCCGAAAATATTATAGTGTATTGTGATCTCTCAGAAATATTGTGTATCGTACTGTATTCAAAGTATCGCGATATATATTCGCACGCTATATCGTTGCATACCCAGTATATATGTTATTAGATGTTCTTTAAAAAATGACTTGTAATCGACATATTCCATTTTTCCGCAGAGGTTGGTAGTCTGTATGTGTACGTACGACGAGGCGATGAAGCCATTGAGGGCATGGTTCCTTCATTTAACGTGTCTGAGCACCAGAGCCCTGATTGGTTGAGAGGGAGTTTCGAAATTGGTGACGTCAATTCTTCAGTACAAGTATGACAAATATATACCCAATGTAGCAATAACTTGTCTTATACATATGGCATGTTAAATGAAGTACAGTCTACTTAGAAATGTAGCAAAGATATGATTTTTCTTATCTTGTTTTATTACAAGAATTCTTCTATTCTTCAAAATGGCTCTGAGCAGATTTTTTTTTTGTTATACAGTAAATCTTAATTGATGCTCTATAGCGTATAACGGGCGTATCTTGTTCCGCCCTTACGGTGCGGTTTTTATTTCGGATTTAAGTATCAGCATTACGCGAAATAGTAAAATCACGTCGTAAAATAAACAACCTCATTTAAGTTAAATTTTCACCTCTTACCTTCATTCGTGTTGAAACGTTTGAGAAGCCATGCCTGAACACTTACTGACTTGTGTTGAACAGATTGTGATCACTGGTATCCGAGGTAGGAGCTACATGGGGGACATCGCCATTGATGACGTCAGACTGTACAATTGTTCGGACCAGGGTAAGTGTAACTTTAATTTTAAAAAGAAACTGTATGGGAAATAGAAACGACTCTGTACACTTGTAAATTAATAGATATACTGTTAAGCTTCCTAAAGAACCAAACTTACGAGGCGACTAATGTGGTTCCCTGGAGAATCGGCGGTTATGGTTCGGTTTAACTGGGTTTAGCATTCTATAAACAGATAACGTCATTAAGGGCGTGTTTCTGTGTGGTTGCTGTGTGCGTTTTTTACCACAAGCTGTATATTGGTGTATTTGCCTGCTTGCGATAGCGATAATCTGACACCGACATTAGAGTTCTATCTCACTGAAATACCATGCTGTAGGCACCCATCACAGTATTCCACCCGAACACATTATACTGACAACGGGTAAACCAGTTGTTGCCATTGCCAATGTTGAACGTTAAGCAGGAATAACAACCACCATTCTTTAAGGACTTTGGTATGTCCCGGCATTGGGACAGAACCAAGTGCCTTCCATGCTTAGGCGAACGTTCAATACTAGGTATTGACGGACATGGCGTTAGGAAACAAAAGGTTGTTAGGACGTAGAGAGAAAACATACAAAAACAAATATTGCAATGGTTGCAGCAGGTCTATTTTGGACGCTTTTATGTCTATGGTTGAGGACACAGATACAAATATTCAATTATGCAAGAGGTTTCCACATTGGTCGCCTTTTACAACATGCAGCGGGTAACAATATAGGTATATTTTTCACAGTCCACGACCTTCATGGATGCAAACATCCTCGATACTCCAGGGGTAGTGCTCACTTTCTCTCTCAGGACCCCTGGAATATGTCATAATAAAATTGAAGGCTCAGTGTGCGCCACCTTGTTGATGAGACAATTAGACTAGGTTGATCCTATGATGTACATTAACAGAATCTCACGGACGCGTAACGGCAAAACTTACTGGCTTTAAAGTCGGGCGTCGCTCCTCTGTAATCTTCAAAGGACAGGTATTAGCCAAGCGTTTGGTCAGATGTTTTTTTTACATGAGCCAGCCAAATAGTTAGCCGCATGTCTTCAATTTTGTTATGACATATTCCAGGGGGTGCAGAGAGCGAAAGTGAGCGTAACCCCTGGATATCGAGGGTGTGATGCAAATCGTAGGTTTTTTTTCTGTGTCTTTAACTTCGGGGACAACGACGCAAACTATCGCTTAGAGGACATAGAAAAAAACATATTTGGGATCTCAATCTTTTCTCTTCTCTGTATCCGACTGGTTCTTGGTTACTGTGTCATCGTAGGCACACGTCGTTTTCATGTGGTCTTAGCTTTTGCGAAGGTGTTGAATTTCATACAAACGAAGTTACATAAATATGTTAAACTTGGTATAAAGTCTTTTCATTTTTGTTCAAAATGATATTCATTTACGCACATATTTTTGCTTAAACTGTGTCAAAAGGAAGGCTACAATATAGAAAATATTATTTATTATCAACCTAAACTTTTTTGTGTTTCATGATCGTGTTTTTTTCTCAATGACAATATCTACCAATCAATAATCGATAAACATTACCTCGTATCAATGTTGTTGTTTTTTTAAGTCGATGACGTAACAACTGAAAGTGAAATCGATACAACCATACAATGGACGACATATATACCGGAAGTGACGTCTATGGTACCTGATGATGTATCGACATTTTCCGATATTGTTACAACAGATATCCCAGACGAAATCACAACAACAAATATATTGGTGACTTTTGATGATCATCTCGTGACTTCAACATCTGACGCTGATGTATCTACTTCTACTTCCGTTTCGAACACAACCGCCATCCTGTCCAACACAACGCCTGATGTTGTTGACGTGACAACAGAGTCTTCAACAACAGAGAATATTATGACAGAAATAACATCGAAACCAGCAACATCTGTTATTTCGACACCAAAAATGATACAATCGCCGACAACAGAAGTTGTCACGACGAACGCAACAACGTCTAGTACACCAAGAACAACATCGACAACGACCACCAAAGCTACAACAACTATAAGAAGAACTAAACGGCCATCAACTACTACAACATCAGTAACGACAACTCCGACTACTACAACAACGACAATGTCGACGACGACAACAACAACGCCGACAACAACAACGCCGCCGACAACAACAACAACAACAACAAAAACAACACCGACAACGACGATGTCGATACCCACATCTCCAAAACCGACAACAAAAGCGACAACTCTTAAACAAACCACAACACCATTAACAAGTACAGTTAAGGAACGTAAGAGTACATCACCTTCAACAACAACAAAAACTGAAACAACACCAAGAACAAGGACAACACCAACGACAACACCAATAACAACAACAACATTGACAATACAATCAACACGTAACTCAGTAGCTACCGAGCGAAATTCCAACACATCCACTATAAATACGGCAAGAAGAAGTACAACTACAATCTCTGAAAATGCTATACCGGAAGTAACAAGAACACCGCAAAACAATAATGAAACAGACATTCCAAACGTGATTCAGGTTGGTAAAACGTCCACCCAATCAAAGGGTCCCGTTAAACCTTTGATGATTGGCGTTGGAGTGGGAGTGGCTATTGGTCTAGCCATTGTCTTGGTAATAGTGTTTTTGTATATGAAGAAGCACCGAAAGAAACACGACGATATGGAAGACGAAATGTCTCCTATAGCTAGAAACGCTTACAGTGAATGGTAGCTTACAGCGCAAATCTATTAAATATTAAAGCCAGGCAATTATTCTGTGACATTGGGTAGTTAATGAGACCAGAACTGTATTAGCTTGTTGTTACTTATTCTCATTTAACAATAATTCAGCAGCCGTGATTGCATGGTTCCTTACACGGAATTTCCAATGACCTAGAATGAGTTCCCATAGTAACGATGCTGCTATGGACTTCTGAAGGTTATGGAGTTCCGATGACTTGTTCAAGACAATGGAACTTATAAATACTTTCCACGGATGATTATGATTAGGGTTATATGGCTTAAACACTCTTCCCAAGTCTATGTGCTTCAATACACAGCGCATGTCATTAGGTCTTTATAAATGATTTACACGTTCTTTAGACGGTGTTGTGGATTATGTGTACTTCCGAAGAGTTTTATATGTATATGACGTACTTCATACAGCGTCATTGCTTACATATACACCTCCCCGAGCTAGATGTACTTCGCGTACACTGTACCTCACACGGTGTTGTGGCATGCGTGCACTTCCAAATACTTTTTTATATGTGTATGACGTACTTCATACAGCGTCATTGCTTACATGTACACCTCCCCGAGCTAGATGTACTTCGCGTGCACTGTACCTCCCACGGTGTTGTGGCATGCGTGCACTTCCAAAGACTTTTTTATGTATTTGACGTACTTCATACAACGTCATTGCTTACATATACACCTCCCCGAGCTAGATGCACTTCACGTACACTGTACCTCACACGGTGTTGTGGCATGCGTGCACTTCCAAATACTTTTTTATATGTGTATGACGTACTTCATACAGCGTCATTGCTTACATGTACACCTCCCCGAGCTAGATGTACTTCACGTACACCGTACCTCCCACGGCGTTGTGGCATGCGTGCACTTCCAAAGACTTTTTTATGTGTATGACGTACTTCATACAGCGTCATTGCTTACATATACACCTCCCCGAGCTAGATGTACTTCACGTACACTGTACCTCACACGGTGTTGGCATACATGTACTTCTAAAGACTGTTATATGTAGTTTAAGTACTTCATACATGTGTACATCATGGTTGCTTATATGTACATACGTACGACAATTAAGTTATCCCCACGGTGTTGATGCATACATATTATACTTCCCTATATCTACTATATCTGATTGGCTGTCTTGTTGTTCCAATTGGTATTACTTGGATTTGATTTAATCGTGAATCAATTTCATGGACTCTCACTTAGATACTTTAACCTATTGCACTGCGAATATCGTAGTTTCTGCCGTGTAATATCCCATGTTTATTAACACTGTATATATGATATGATGTAAATGTTTGTATTCTAACATAGTTAAATAATTGTCCAATGTGATTGATATCACCATCAACATGCCTGTATGTGCCTAAATCTATATAGTATTTGTATGCATGGTAGTTGTATTGTGTGACTTCACACTAAACTGTGTCCTGTTGTGTGACGTCACACTAAACTGTGTCCTGTTGTGTGACGTCACACTAAACTGTGTCCTGATGTGTGACGTCACACTTACAGGTCGTACTGCGTAACGTCAGCCTTAAACCTGCCACAGGATGACGTCACAAAGAAAACATACGATATGACGTAACAAAGCACGTGCCTTTGTCATAAGAATGTCTGACTCCATACTTTCTTTTCTAACTGTCATAAATATTGGTATTAAATTGAATATACATGTTGAAGAAAAATATTTCCATTGGACACTCTTAAGCAATCTTGCCTGTGATTCCAATTTATCAAAGTTTCGTCTAAGACAACAGTTTACCAAAATTCCATTTGACACGACAGCCAAATTTGTGTCTGATCTCTTCTATCAAAAATCTGTCCGAATCTAGCTGCTATAGTCTACTTGAGTTATTTCCCCTGTCATAACTTATATTATCAATGCAGCCAGTCTCGCGCTTAAGGTAAAGAGTATTTACAATTTTAACTATATTATATCCTCGCAACTATTGTAAAACATTTGTTTTTGTCTTCAAAGAAATATTCAATTAAAAATTACAAAAATTGAATGTTGCGATGCGTTTTACAGAACAATGGATGTTTGAAAAAAGAAAGAAATTAAAAAGAAAAAAATATGAAAATTACAGGGGTCGAACTCGGGGCCTTTACATTGCCCAGATACACTTTTTTCAATATTGCCATACAGAAATTATGGAAGTTCAGCTTCAAAGTGAGTGTCCGATTTATGGGCCGCAAAGTCGTTGAATAACTTGACAGGGGACATCACTCAAAGCCAGAAAACTCCTTTGGGTTGCTTTGTCTTCTATATGCAAGGGATAATACTCCAAGTGTGACAGCGTTTTATAAACTCTTTTTTTTGCCATTACAACTGAATCAGAGGTACATTTTACCTTAACTCTGTACGTGTTTATAGAAGACAAATGAGATTGTATATATATATTGTATACATGTTACTTATACTGTTTGTATAGAGTTTATAATTATTTTTTATTTCTTTATCTGGCCATGGGAAGTGAGGTATTTTTTGGTGTAAAAAGTCTAACAGAAAATAATCTCAATACGTTCTAGGATTGATTAATGCTTATTTTTCTATTCAATTTGGTATATACTTATTTTTTATACAATAAACAATTTAATTGTGAGTAAATGTTTGCGGTTGTTTTTGTGAGAAAAAATTAGGATGTATCTTAATTCTGGTTCTGATAATGTGATAAAACTATCCCATTTGATATGAGAGAATGTTATTATATTTCTCTGCGAATTTCCGCAGAAAAGCTTATAAAGGCTTAATATGTGTTAACATATGTTTTATAGCTTTTTATTAATACTATCATTCAAAAACAAAGCAGAGCGCAAAGAACTATTACATTTGTACACATGACTGTTGTTCCAGTCAGCAAACGGTTCGGGTATTTCCGTCATAATTCGAACTTTGACGGAAATCCCGGAATGATTTCCGATTGGTGTCTGTCGGAAGTAGTACACAACCTTATTCAGCAAAATCAGACTGTTCCACCACTTCTGCTAAAAAGTTTGTTGGTAATATGTAGTGAAATAAAAGAACCACAAATTAGTATTTGTTTTTTATTGTTTATAACGTACAAGATGTTAATTCTAAAAATGTGCGATATTGAACTGTATTAAATGCAGTTGCTTACAAACATATCCCCCCCCCCCCCCCGGATATATATATATAACACCATTTCGGATTACATAGGACATGCTAATCCGGATTATATTGGACACATTGATCCGAATTAAATAGACTGGCTAATCCGGATTACATAGACCATGGACATCCGAACTATACAGACCATGACAATCCGGATATATAGGACATTATGCTAATCCGAATTATAAAGGGAATGACAATTCGGATTATAAAGGCAAGCCAATCCGGATTAAGTAGAACACAGTATTCCAGATTATTTAAGACAAACCAATAAGGATTAAACAGGACATGCAATCCGGATAATATTGGACACACCAATCCGGATTATATAGGACATTCCAAAACCGATTATATAGGATATGTTAGTCCGGAGAATATAGGACATGCCAATCTGGATTATAAAGGACATGCAAATCTGGATTATTAAGGACATGCCAATCCGGATTATAGAGTTCATGCCAATTCGGATTATAAAGGACATGCCAATCTTGATTATATATATGTAGGACATGTTAGCCCGAATTATAAAGGACAGGCAAATCTGGATTACATAGGACATGTAAATCCGGATAAAAAAGGACATGCAAATCTGGATTATAAAGGTCATGCCAATCTGGATTATAAAGGACATGCCAATCCGGATTATAAAGGAAATGCCAATCCGAATTATAAAGGACATGCAAATCTGGATTATAAAGGAAATGTCAATCCGGATTATAAAGGTCATGTCAATCCGGATAATAAAGGTCATGCCAATCCGAATTATAAAGGACATGCCAATCTGGATTATAAAGGACATACAAATCCGGATTATAAAGGAAATGCCAAACCGGATTATAAAGGACATGCCAATCCGGATTATAAAGGTCATGCAAATCTGGATAATAAAGAAAATGCCAATCCGGATTATAAAGGTCATGCCAATCCGGATTATAAAGGTCATGCCAATCTGGATTATAAAGTTCATGCCAATCCGGATAATAAAGGACATGCCAATCTTGATTATATATATGTAGGACATGTTAGCCTGAATTATAAAGGACAGGCAAATCTGGATTATATAGGACATGTAAATCCGGATAAAAAAGGACATGCAAATCTTGATTATAAAGGAAATGTCAATCCGGATTATAAAGGTCATGTCAATCCGAATTATAAAGGTCATGCCAATCCGACTTATAAGGGACATGCCAATCTGGATTATAAAGGACATGCCAATCCGGATTATTTAGGACATACCAATCCGGATTGTAAAGGACATGCAAATCCGGATTATAAAGGTCATGCCAATCTGGATTATAAAGAACATGCCAATCTGGATTATAAAGGTCATGCCAACCGGATTATAAAGGACATGCCAATTCGGATTATAAAGGACATGCCAATCCGAAGTATAAAGGACATACAAATCCGGATTATAAAGAACATGCCAATCTGGATTATATAGGAAATGCCAAACCGGATTATAAAGGACATGACAATCTGGATTATAAAGGACATGTCAATCCCGATTATAAAGGACATGCAAATCTGGATATTAAAGAAAATGCCAATCCTGATTATAAAGGTCATGCCAATCCGGATTATCAAGGTCATGCCAATCTGGATTATAAAGGACATGCCCATCCGGATAATATGGGATATAACAATCTGGATTGTAAAGGACATGCCAATCTTGATTATATACATGTAGGACATGTAAGCCTGGATAATAAAGGACAGGCCAACCTGGATTATATAGGACAGGCCAACCTGGATTATATAGGACATATAAATCCGGATAATAAAGGACATGCAAATCTAGATTATAAAGGTCATGCCAATCCGGATAATAAAGGTAATGCCAATCCGGATTATAAAGGTCATGCCAATCCGGATTTTAAAGGACATGCCAATCTGGATTATAAAGGACAAGCCAATCTGGATTATAAAGGAAATGCCAATCCGGATTATAAAGGAAATGCCAATCTGGATTATAAAGGACATACCAATCCGGATTATAAAGGACATACCAATCTGGATTATAAAGGAAATGGCAATCCGGATTGTATAGGACACACTAATCCGGATTATATAGGACATACCAATCCGGATTATAAAGGACATACCAATCCGGATTATATAGGACATACCATCCGGATTATATAGGACATACCAATCTGGATTGTATAGGAAATGCCAATCCGGATTATATAGGACATACCAATCCGGATTATACAGGACATGCCAATCTGGATTATAAAGGACAGACAAATCCGGATTATAAAGGACATACCAATCTGGATTATAAAGGAAATGCCAATCCGGATTGTATAGGAAATGCCAATCTGGATTATAAAGGACATACCAACCCGGATTAAAAAGGAGATGCCAATCTGGATTATAAAGGACATACCTATTCGGATTATAAAAGACAAACCAATCTGGATTATAAAGGAAATGCCAATCCAGATAATAAAGGACATACCAATCTGGATTATAAAGGAATAACCAATCCGGATTATAAAGGAGATGCCAATCCGGATTATAAAGGACATGCAAATCTGGATTATAAAGGAAATGTCAATCCAGATTATAAAGGTCATGTCAATCCGGATTATATAGGTCATGCCAATCCGAATTATAAAGGACATGCCAATCTGGATTATAAAGGACATGCCAATCCGGATTATTTAGGACATACCAATCCGGATTGTAAAGGACATGCAAATCCGGATTATAAAGGTCATGCCAATCTGGATTATAAACAACATGCCAATCTGGATTATAAAGGTCATGCAAACCGGATTATAAAGGACATGCCAATTCGGATTATAAAGGACATGCCAATCCGGATTATAGAGGTCATGCAAACCGGATTATAAAGGACATACAAATCCGGATTATAAAGGACATGCCAATCTGGATTATACAGGAAATGCCAAACCGGATTATAAAGGACATGCCAATCCGGATTATAAAGGACATGTCAATCCGGATTATAAAGGACATGCACATCTGGATAATAAAGAAAATACCAATCCGGATTATAAAGGTCATGCCAATCCGGATTATAAAGGTCATGCCAATCTGGATTATAAAGGACATGCCAATCCGGATTATATGAGATATACCAATCCGGATTGTAAAGGACATGCCAATCTTGATTATATACATGTAGGACATGTAAGCCCGGATTATAAAGGACAGGCCAATCTGGATTATATAGGACATGCCAATCCGGATTACAAAGGAAATGACAATCTGGATTATAAAGGACATACCAATCCGGATTATAAAGGACATACCAATCTGGATTATAAAGGACATGCCAATCTGGATTATAAAGAAATGCCAATCCGGATAATAAAGGAAATGCCAATCCGGATTATAAAGGAAATGCCAATCTGGATTATAAAGGACATACCAATCCGGATTATAAAGGACATATCAATCTGGATTATAAAGGAAATGCCAATCTGGATTATAAAGGAAATGCCAATCCGGATTATAAAGGAAATGCCAATCTGGATTATAAAGGACATACCAATCCGGATTATAAAGGACATACCAATCTGGATTATAAAGGAAATGCCAATCCGGATTATAAAGAAATGCCAATCCGGATAATAAAGGAAATGCCAATCCGGATTATAAAGGAAATGCCAATCTGGATTATAAAGGACATACCAATCCGGATTATAAAGGACATATCAATCTGGATTATAAAGGAAATGCCAATCTGGATTATAAAGGAAATGCCAATCCGGATTATAAAGGAAATGCCAATCTGGATTATAAAGGACATACCAATCCGGATTATAAAGGACATACCAATCTGGATTATAAAGGAAATGGCAATCCGGATTGTATAGGACACACTAATTCGGATTATATAGGACATACCAATCCGGATTATTAAGGACATACCAATCCAGATTATATAGGACATACCATCCGGATTATATAGGACATACCAATCTGGATTGTATAGGAAATGCCAATCCGGATTATATAGGACATACCAGTCCGGATTATAAAGGACATGCCAATCTTGATTATAAAGGACAGACAAATCCGGATTATCAAGGACATACCAATCTGGATTATAAAGGAAATGCCAATCCGGATTGTATAGGAAATGCCAATCTGGATTATAAAGGACATACCAATCCGGATTAAAAAGGAGATGCCAATCTGGATTATAAAGGACATACCAATCCGGATTATAAAGGACATACCAATCCGGATTTAAAAGGACCTACCAATCTGGATTGTATAGGACACATTAATCCGGATTATATAGGACATACCAATCCGGATTGTATAGGACATACCAATCCGGATTGTATAGGAAATGCAAATCCGAATTATATAGGACATACCAATCCGGATTGTATAGGACACACCAATCCGGATTATATAGGACATACCAATCCGGATTATAAAGGTCATGCCAATCCGGATAATATAGGAAATGCAAAACCGAATTGTTTAGGACACATCAATCCGAATTGTATAGGACACACCAATCTGGATAGTATAGGACACTCCAATCTAGATTATAAAGGACATGCTAATCCTGTTTAAATAGGACATGTCAATCCGGATAACATAGGTCATTATGATGATCCGGATTATTTAGGCCATTATATTTATCCGGATTTCAAGGACATGCCAATCCGGATGATATATGACATTTTGCATATCCGGATTATAAAGGCCATGCCAACCCGGATTATATAGGACATTATGCTTATCCGAATTATATAGGAAATGCCAATCCGGATTAAATATGACACATCAATCCGGATTAGTTAAGACTAACCAATCCAAATAAAGTAGGACATGCCAATCCTGATAATATAGGACATTATGCTAATCCGGATTATATAGAACACACCAATCCGAATGATATGACACAACAATTCAAGATGATATTAGACACACAAATCCGGATTATATAGGATACTGCAATCGGATTTTATAGGGCTAGTAATAAGGATAACAACGTGTACATGTAGCTATTCCGAATTTAAGGTTATATATAGTAAACTTATGTTAATCCATTGACTTTAAAATCAGAATCCGTAGAAGAAATATGTTATTATAGTAATTACCGTGTTTCCGTTTGTAAAAAAAAAGCGGGATAGTGGAATTGTTTTCAAAATCGGTTGAGTTGCCTTCCAAAACGTTGGTACATGTTAATTGTTTATGCGTACAATGTCGATGTACACGTTTAAAATTTAGATATAGACATTTCAGATCAAATTAATGAATATAATGGAAAATACTAGCTATACATCAATGTTTCACGGTAATGATAGCTAAAAAACTGACATATTCACTTTATATCGATGCCTTGTTCATACGAGACCAAATTATCCACAAAACTTACTTGGTGTAACAAGTTGACAAATGATGACACAATTAATCGATCATAATTGAGGATGATGACAATGGTCCGCGAATGGTGGAATCGTAAAAAAACAGTATGATATTACAGTTTCGTTTTGTAATTATAAAAGCACCAACAATGCAATACATTTTGGTTGGTCATTACATAGATTTATTGATGTGTCAATTTCGGGAAATAATCATGAAACCAAATCAAACGGAAGAAATATGATATTTATTAAAAAAAGAGGGGTTAGACTGCAATCATAAATTCTTTAACACATCCGCACAAGGTGACAATAGCGTGTTTTGTCATTTACACTTTACAACCTTACAATGCCTCATCTAGCTAGTCCGACTTAAAAAAATTGATCACGTGACGTTGAAATATAACATCCTGTTTCCTTCTTGAGCTCGAATATCAATCTCTTTCAATGTTTTATATATTTTAGTTTTAATTCCATTTTTTCTGATCATTTTTTTTTTTGTTTACCAACAAAATCGGAGTGACGTCACATCAGACACTGTTATTTACAACTAATTTAATCTTCTGGTAACAAGCATTTTAATTGGCTAAAAAAATCATGTTATCAGCCCAAAACGTAAATAAAGACGTCGCCGTTTGTAACGTCGATTTTGATTGGCTGATAAAGCGGCGTAACAACTTCTAAGAGAAAAGAGTCCATCAATAAAAGTGGATTTCCACAGGGATTGTGTATAGTAAATAAAAATATAAGGATTAACTTGAATATATGTTTTATGTTATGGAGATAGAACACAAAAAACCGGAGTGTACTCTCATCATAAACCGCTTCGCATAATTAGATATGGACTATGATATGAAAATAGAGGTAGGTGTGACGTCACTCCGATGTTGTTTTGAATCTCCTTTTATCAAGGCGCTTTTCATATGTTTTAGGTTTAGTGCTTGAATCACACCACACTCTCAGGTAGGGAATTTCAAGGTTCCAAGAACCCGCTGATAAGAAGGACTATTTCTTAACGTTGATTTATTCAGGTTGAGGAAATGTCCTCGAGACCTTTGGTTTTGTTTAATTGACAAAGTCACGGTTGTGCTGTTGTATCAAAGACTCCCCTGATGATCCTTAACACTTCTGTTATTTTTCCCCTTTTACGTCTATAGAATAACGACGACGCAGTATTTTGTCGTATGAAAAATGTCCTTCATTCCTGGCAGTTATTGATTATAACTCTCCGCTGGAAACTTTATAGTAGTTTCCAAACACACAGTCCATACTCCTTTATTCGGAAATGCTTTTGGGGGAAAAATAAGAGGCATCACACCTGAGTTCCGGTTGACTAAATCATACAACGACAACAATGACGCTTTTAATTAAAGTGGCTCCATACTTTCGCAATCAACCAGCAAAATTCGTTGAAACTTTCATATAATGGTTATGCAACTATGCAGAGTTGACTTTATGAAAATCTAAACATTCTGATAGTTTGGGCCCTTTTTTGGAAAAAAATACCAAAAACATGAATTTTCGTCAATTTTAATATTTTCCGTTTTTTTTGTGTGTGACATTGTTTGGAACAATAACAACAATAAGAAAATGAAAAGCAGCATTTCTAATTAACCCTACAAATATCTTATTTATCGCAAAATATGTAACACATGTCACACAAAGTGTTTTTATTGAATTTGTACGGATAAAAGTGATTATCTACAAGCTATATGCAAACAGGACACAAAGATCTATACATATAGAATGGGAAATTGAACAAAATATACACAATGGCTTTATAATTAATTTAATTTACATATTACAATCACTTCAATACGGGTAAGAGTTATCTTCCATGGAAAAAATTGGAACTTTTTGCAGAGGGGTCACATTTACACAATGACAGTTGTCTCTGTTTACATATAATAAAAATGATGGAAATAAATAAAAAAATATGATATCAAAATTATCAATTTATTGTTCTTTAATGGAACCAAATTACCCTCAGTCATGTACACTTTGGACATCATTCCACATTCCGCTAACTCACGGTATATTTATAATTACATGTCAGGTACATATGTGACCAGAGGCTATCGCATGGTATGCCGTTCTCACGTGCACTCACACATGCATTTCATAGGTATCTTCATATTTTACTAAACATTATTTTCACAGAGTTAGTTGACTACATTTGTAAACACGATCTTCCTGATGTCTGAGTCTCGTCCCTCCATGGAGATGGAGTCTAGGTTGTCGCTATAAATAGATGCAGTCAGGAAAAAAACCCAAATACATGAGAACCACCCTGTGACGTCATCGATCGGTATCCCCCTGCCGAAGGGGGGAAACCCATGACGTCATCATAACGGTACCACCCTGTGACGACATCGATCAGTACCCCCCTGCCGAAGGGGGAAAACCCGTGACGTCATCATAAAGTCATCATAACGGTACCACCCAGTTAGGGTGGTGTTGCAGTGTTGTGCGGGGTGTTGGTAAGGATTATATAGGAGACTGCACTCAATGACCTAAATGGCCTAAAAGCGGCACTTTCCTACTATATCATACTGTATCAAAACTTAAAAAATAAACCAGCTCTAAAATTGGCATATACATGATGAATTGGACTATGTGGGCTTCACATTTAAAAAAAAAAAAATCGAATTAGGCTTGAGACTATATTTTTGGCCATTTACAAATCTGTGTCTACACAACAAAAGCTAGCTGTTCGTGTAGTCTAGTTTTGCACTCAGCACATGTGTAAATATTGTGAAAAAATCCAGTCGAACGACTATGCTAAAACGTGAGTATTTCTGTTATCGAGTGGGTAATATTCAATTTAAGACAGGTTTTGAGAAAAAATGTTACTACATGTACTTGCGTGGGTCATATTTTGGGTTAAAAATCATGTTTTTTGCACTTTTTGGCGTTTTTTGATGAGGTAACCATGGTTTTCACAAGTCCAAAAATTCTAAAAGACAACGTATTCAATGTAGTTTATAAATATATGTATATATATATATGTAGGTGTGTTGTGCAGGATGAATCCGCTATCCATGTTTATCCGAGACATGCCCTTTATTTTTACGGTCAAGCCATTTCTGCTGTACTCTGCTACCTAAATGTAAAATATTAAGCAGGGCTAGACCGGTATTCGAACCCCGAACCACAGGTTGTTACACAGTCGCACTTTTGTTTTAAATATTATTTATTATCCCATACATAGGGTCTCGTGGGTTGGGGCTTTCTCTTACCATGTCGCTCTAACCGATTGAGCTACCCAATCAACGAAAGCGTCTGGACCCAACTGTGCCACTGTTATACCCAAACATAAACTAAGAGGAGGTTACTGTATATGCGAAAAACACAGTGCAGTGGGGCAGGGATCCTTAAACCTGATCATCGTCACTGTCATGACAGTATTCTTGTTCGGTACCACAAAATATATATTGCCCTTGCAGGAGGAAAACACGATTCTGTGTCTCCCATCGAATTATCCTGTTCATTTAGGTTTCACTCTCGTGATTTATCAATAGATATTTCATGTACGAATACACAAAAATAAGACACTGCAAAGTAATCTAATTCACATTAAGGATAAAGTATATAAATAACCTGGATACGAATAAAGGCACAAAACAGGTGTCTAGAACTTTAACGTGTCGTATATAAGGAATAACTAGGAGGCGATTCACGTGGTGAGTACCGGAAAGCTAAAGAAATCAGGAGCGGAAAAAAGCTCAACTTTTTAGGGAAGCTGTCGGAGTATCAGAGCAATAAATTGACTATCATATATCACACCACAAAGTAGATCATGTAAGCAACTGATTAATTCCAAGTAGGCAGCAACCTGTTCAACAGGCAGATAAAGTAAGCTATTTGGATACGAGGCAGCGGGCAAATGAATCGAGATGATGGGGACATAGACTATTTTGCATCAGTGATTTCGTAACCCGAGAGCCTATACATAACTGACTTCAGTCTTAAGTATATTTGGACACACGTATATTAGTAAATACGTATGATGTTAACATCAATAGTACAATAGTTGTTGTGTGCGTTTAATTGTACTTGTCTGTGTATGTTTGTCGATAACATTGTTTTTGAAAAATGTACAGTAACATCTGATACTTTAGCAGTAATTAGAAATTGCACTTCAACAGAAACCTCCATTGGTCTGGGTTACTTCGTACGCGTGTCCGCTGAATCAGTTAAATTTTGTGAATATTTATTTATCATCCAACGAAACATTCGCGTAATTGGTTTTTGTGGAAGTTTCTTAGGTAAATATTAATAATTCGTTTGTGTTTAAATCGAAAATGACAACGTTAGAATTCCTCTCTATTATGCGAAAATTGAAATCTCGCGAAATATTACTAATTCACAGTACCTAGAGATGACACAGTTAGAGCTTTTTATGAGAAAATCAAACACTCGCAAAACATAACTGATCCACTGTACCTTGAGAAATCTCGTGAAATATATGTGATTCACAGTATCCAGTATTGACGTCATTAGATCGAACATGAAAATCTCGCGGAATATTTCTGATTCACAGTATCCAGTATTGACATCGTTACAGCTCCTCTTTATTCCCGCCTGTTATCTCGCACCATATGAACTGTAATTGTCAATTCAAATTGGTTCTCTCCATAGTGAAGGCAGTGTTTTCAGCCTGATCCCGTAAACCTTTCAATCAACAATACAACAATGACACTTTAACATTAACTATTCACAATAGAATAAATCAACACAACAGAATTATATTTCTACAATAAATATACATGAGTTTACTCTCCTGTGGTCTATACCCCATAGACACCTGAATGAAGGCAATGACATGTATATCAAGCTTTCCTGGGTGACTTAGCGCCAACCGTGAATTTTGATTGTTATTTATTCAATTGCGTAGAAAAAAGTAAGACAACCCACATTGAAATATTATGTTTTATTAACACTGGTCTTTTGACATCACAGAAATATTTGATTAAATCCATAGTAGATTAAAAAATATATGGATAAAACGATAGTTGAAGCAACAGAGCGTGGTATATCATTTACTGTTTTAATTAATTAATAACCAATCCACTTCATAGAGAAAGAAAAAACGTGAAAACACTCTTCAGCGACTCTTCATTTTTTATTGCGAAATCGATTTTTCTTTATTTTAGTCAATATTAGGGTACAACAGTACACTTGTACTGACTAAGATTTAGGACGTAAACAACCAAACAGTCTGTAATCAATGATGCTCCCCTCTTTTGTGTGTGTTTGTGTGTGTGTGCTAAATTGTTAAGGGTCCCGGCACCATTGCCAAAATATGAAACTATGCACTCGAAACATGTTTTTCTGACATGACTATAGCTTTGATAAATCGTTTTTAAAAGGAAAAATATACCTTGCAGGATTTCTATGAAACCATAACTGAGATGAAATAACAAAATATGATCAAGAAACGTGCGCTGATTGTAAAAATATTTTGTGGGACCAGACCGGAATTCGTAGCCTGGACTTTCGATTGTTATACCATCGCTGAAACCGTTTTCGCTACTTGGAAAACGGAAATGCATTAGCCCAAATCTGCTACAGTTTAGTTAGAGGTTATTATATGACCATTTTGATATCATATCGCTTATGCCTAAGTCACATTTGCTCTACGGCTAGGATACGGCGGCCGTAGATCTCTGAAATCGAGAGATACCTGCGGCGACCGCAGATAATCTGCGGTGGCCTCACGGTCGCCGTAGGGCGTATCCCTATCTTTTACAGGCCGTACGGGTCGCCGTAGGATTATAACGCGGAGTTATAACCTTTTTCATTTCTATACGTTCGCCGTGGCAATTAGGCACGCCGTAGCCATGCCGTACATCTGTTCCACGGCGACCATACGTCGGGCGTACGGTGGCCTTGCGTTTGCCGTGCGCTAATTGACTTTTTTTTTTGAACCCCCAAAAATAGTGGCGGCCGCAGGAATACCACGGGCACCCCAAGGCTGCAGCCTTAAGGCGGCCCTATGGTGCCCGTACGGTGGCCTTGCGGTATGTGACACACACTGCAGGCAACGCAAGGCCCACGCACGGCTTCCGTACGCCCGCCGCGCGCCATCCGTACGGCCCCCGTGGCAATCTGCGCCATGCGTGGGGCGAGTATATATACCAGTTTTCATATCTGTCATATAGATTGTAGATAAAGTTAAAGGGACATCTGATGTCCCTTTAATTTATTAAAAAAAAAAAACCCCTTTTCACGTGATGACGTGAAAAGGCGTTTTTTTTAATGAATGTATGTATTGTATGCACTTCCACTTATGTTACCTCGCTATCCCCATATTCATAGTCCGTTCCAAATGTCCAGTTTGACCACTTGAATTGTTCGGGAAAGCCCTGCTAAAAATAGCGCCGATAACGTCACCTGACTAAGCAATAATTATAGAAACGGTTTCCATAGGGGCCCCCAGAGAGGGGCCGTCAGGCAACTGCAACTTCTTACCGCACTATGAAACCAAGTTATATGATTTCTAAGTCCGTATTCAAACTTAATTTAAACATAAATTTGTTGCCAATAAAATTAAACAAGGGATGGGGCACAAGTTTTTACAATTTTTCACAGCCTTCTACCGTCATACATTTACAATTAAATGTCAACAATGATGATAGGCATAAACATAAAGTAGATATATTTAAATATATATTGAATTTAGTACCGGAATGTGGCCGGTACAGATGGTACGGGGCTAAACACCTTCCCTACACCAGGGATGTGTACATATCCCTGCCTACACCAAGGGACAAACCTTTCTGATTTTTTTTTTATATATATTGCCGGGGCAGAGGAGGCCGGGTATTCATATTAGTACTTATTTAAATCTTGCATGTAACAACAAAAATAATCTTTTAATTCAGCAATATAATTAAATCATACCGTTTTATTGAACCCGGTAATATTATAAATTATGTAAATCCACGGTCTTCGATAACACGTATCTCATTGACCAAGAAAATACGCCGTGGGTCATCACAACAGTTATCCCTTGGAGGGCCTCATGGAAAAATCAAACTAACCAGTCACTTATCCCTTCCTTTCGCATAAACCACTGTATAATTATAGAAACACAAAGTAAACTCTCTCCAATACATGCCCATTAACATATTAAATTAAGTATATTTACATTTGCATGGCATTGTCACTATATAGCCTCTTTGAAAGCTGTGTCGTTGATGGGACTTTAATTACCATGCCGCACGAGACATAATTACCATGCCGCACGAGACACAATTCTTAACGTATTGATACAACACTGACCGGAACTACAATATCCAATATAAATAAACATGACGGCTGCTGAATTATCGCTGGGCATTGTGAGATTTGATAATGTCACTGTAAATTTATGTGCAAAATAAAAAAATAAATAAAAAAAAAAGAACTTTTATTACAACGAAAACAAGACCAAGGTCTGCAATATCGTACAAAATGCACATCGGTTGAAATCACCAATGCGGCAATGGAAACAATTTTAAAGCTCATGCAATTTATCAGAAATATCGTCTGTCACACTGCATTGATTAACAGGGGTTCGTTATAAATGTCTGAAATACACATATTCTATAGCCCTACTGACACATATGTTACAGACCTACCGATATGAGTCACAGCACACATAAACAATCGTCATTTCAGACATTTGTAACGAACCTGTGCTCCGTCGCAAGATCACTCACTTCAAACGCTATCAGTTTCACGCGTCTCGGATCCACGGTTCCTCAGTTGCAGACGACATGTCAAATAACGATGCTGTTAAAGAATCTACCGACTGTTGCCGGGTTCCCATACAATCAACAAATACATTCACGTCTGGATTCTTCACAAAATGACCAAAGAGAAAAGTTCGAATTTACTTCCAAAAATAACTCCCTCGTGGAGGTCAAGGTCCCATCAACGGTGTTCATTGTATTTATCCATGCGCGAAATTTGTTCCGGGGAAAAATCGAAACAATTTCAAATCTAACTTTCAGCTCAGATTTCTATTGAAAAACTGGAATCACCCTATAGACATATCATACGCAATTGTATTGATACTAAATTGTGGAATAAATTTGAAGTGTTTGTTAAAATGTCAAAGTACTACTTTGTTTGCCAATCAGCACGCGACAATACGCTGTTCAAACTATTGAACGAAATTGTGTGGACTGTCGATAAGGCGGGCATTTTTAATTTTAATTATAAATTATAAGTTAAAAAGAACAAAACAGGCAGAGAAAACGTAAATATAAGTATTGAACTGTTTTGTGTGGTATTTATGATCTATTTGAATGACATAGCTTTGCAAGCAAACAAATCATAATGCGCTTTCATCTGTGTTAAAACTCAGACAAAGATACTAGCGAGCTTAATAGTTTAAGATATTTATTCATAACATAAACAGCGCTAGCATTTCTGTCGATTCCATTTCAGCTTAACCGGCTATCCGGAAGAATACATGCACCGTACTAACTGCTACGGCAGTTATATTCTCCTTTGAATACTGCCCACCTTCAATAATGATTCCGTAACGTACTCCTTGCGCTATCTTTTGACCATTTGGCAACTTTTCGTTTCGTAGCTGATACGGTACAACACTTTTCTTTCGCTTACTTCACAGCGGCAGTCATTTTGTTTACAAAGAAATGGTGTGCTATGCGCATGCGCTTGTAGAGGGAAATCCCTGAACAAAACGTTGGTCAGACAGGTAGAAATACCGATGATTTTCTTAGATTAAATCATTTTTATGAATCTATTTCAGCCAAATCCGATCGTTATTTTCCATAAGGAGTCTCACTTGATATGTTTATGTAGTATTTGAAAAAAAGACAAAAAATAAAGTTACTTCACCGTGATGTCCCTTTAAGATGGCGATGAGTGTTCCACAACGGCTGAGGCTGGACTACCTACGGATGCAGCTGAGGCAGATACATCGAGAGCGAGACTACCTGATTACCAGTCCTGTTTCTCTTGGAAGCGCTGACTTGGCTTTTAGCACTGCTGTCCCTCATCCGACCTTCAGTCCCTCTGTCCTCGTCCTCATTTTCGGGTGCCACAAAGTCCTCCCGCACCTCCACATCGTCATCGTCCTCGTCCTCGTCAGCGACCTATAAGCATCAGCATGATTTTTTTTATGTGACAAATGAAAGAAGGCAAAGGTGAATATTATGTAAATGCAACACTCTGGATGTTCTGTCAAGGACTGACAAGAAGAAGATGCACATTAAAATAGCGGTTCTCCATAATTGTGATGTCAGAGACTGACAATATAAAGACAAAGAAGAGGATCATTTGCACACAAACAAATTTAATGCCAATGCTTACTCTTCCCAATTCCTGTCCCTGGGTCCGCGGCTGAATGAACTCATCCAGAAAAGACAAGTTCCGCAGATTCCACTCCTGTCGGACGGTCAACCTACAGGACGCTTGGCCCGACTTCCCCGCAGATCCGGTCCGGTTCTTAAGCTTGCCATAGGCACTACGAAGGTTCTTGAACCTTCTCTTGATCTTATCCACTGCAAACAATAAACAAAAAAAGTCCCATTAGAAGGTGTCAGAGGAAAGCGAATATTATGAAAGTACACAATTCAAGAATTGTTCATATGACATTGAAATGCAATACAAATCAGTAATCAAGAATTACAGAAATGAGGACATGGTAAAAGTACTTATAGTGCCAACTATGTACCAGGATTACTTTCACTACTCACCAGTCCACTTTTTCTCCTTAGCCAGCTCCGCCAGTTCCGCCTCCTTTTGCTTGGTGTTGCGGTACTTCTCATGTCTCAGATTGTAGAAGTATGGATGGGCCTCATAGAACTCCACAATACGCTGGAGAGCTGGAGACTCATCCTCATCCTCATCCTCTGCATCAGGATCATGATCCTGCTCATATTGTATCTCTGCCCACGCTTCTTCCTCCCTGGATGGCTGCTCCTCCGGCTCATCAGAGACTCGGTTGGTCTTTTACTTAGCCTGCCCATCTTTCCCCTTCTCCTTTGCTAATCTCTTCTTAGGAGGCATGGTTTGAAACTGTGAAATTTGATGATGAAATGTTTTCTTGTGAAATGTCCTGATGTGTGTGTCAAACCCCTCCTTATATACTCCAGGTGCGTAGTGGTAGCGTTAGTCTGTCAGACCGCGCGGTCGCCTTAGGGTCCCCCTGCGGCCGCCTTACGGGCGCCTTGCGGGCGCCTTACGGCTACCTTACGTCTGCCTTGGTATTTGTCAAAAACCTGCGGCCGCCGCAGGGACGCCCTAAGGCGACCGTGCGTCATCACTTCAAATGCCGTGCGGCAACCACAGGTTTTATGTATCCACAAATTCAAAATACACCGTGCGGCTACTCTAACATATGTGACTGCTATAGTATGTGACCGTGGAAATTCTGCGGCGGGCCTATGATTGTTATTGGATTCCACGGCCGCCGTGGCAAATGTGACTCAGGCATTATCAGCCCGAGAGTCCTGATATCAGCCCGAGTTGCTAAAGGCCCCGAGGGCTGATAAGGGATATGATATCAAAATGGTCATACTATAAACTTTTTATCATATGTTCAAGTAACAAAAAATCAAGTCAACAGGAAAACCAATTAGATAATTTAATCAACAATGTCAACTGAAACAGATTATTACAATGTGATATTCAGTGCATTTTTCTTATCAATGAGGTCATCCAATTCAAGTATTCTAGACGCTAGATAATTAAGTATTTCCTCTCCCTGGTTTGTTAACATTTTGTTTGTTGACGTCTGCTCAACACACTGTCTAAACAAAAAACCAACTGAGGGCGCAAATCCGGATTTTACTCGGAACGTTTCGGGCGCTTCCCATATTCAATACAGAAGTAGAGGTGTTTCGAACAGGGGGTGCACTACGAGAATTGTTATCGCATGGGGGGATGCATTACGAGAAACTTATCACACGGGTGATCGGAAGTGGTATCAGGAGTGGTCAGAAGTTATCAAATATGCAAAAACACTCATATTCTGAGTAAACATAGGATAATTTGGTTTATTTAAGTTTTACGTCCTATTATAATGTACTTGCCTGAACTATCAGCCCGCATCCGGTGATATTAGCCCGCTTCCGGATATATCAGTCCGCATCCGGGTCTTCAACACAGTTCAGTCCGGTGATCGCTTCAAATTTTAGAGGTTTGTTGTTGTTGTCGTCTGCAATAGAGGCTCATTGAGACGCAGTACTCGAGTCGTTAGCTCAACGGATACTTGAATTAAATGAACTTATCGACAAAGAAAATGACCAAAGGTTAACATCGAAAGGGAGGACACCAGTAGTTTTATCGACAACAAGAACCCGCGACCCAGTGGTGGAATGCTAGTGGTAGCAGAATGTCAGACGCCTTCTAAACCACTTGGCCACCGCGGTCCCATGCGCTACAGTTGTATCCAAACGGAAGTTAAGAGTAGGTTACTGATCATAGGAAAAATGGCAGTACAATGGGACAGGGATCTTAAATTGATAGTTACAAAACATAAGGAACAGTAAATGAAATATAAAGATGTCGTATTTTATTAAGAGCTTTATAGGATATCCTAAAATCTTGATAGCAAACCTGATCTGTACATAGACCAGCATTGAAAATAAGCCATGGTTTCCTAACACTCAAATAGTTTGCGTCCTTTGAAAGTAGACCGGTTTTGAAACATGTGTTGAATTCCAGGTAAGAGTCACATGTTTCCTTTTGGCTTCAAGCGGTCTTGCTGCCTATTGTTACATTTCATAATTTATTATTGCAACACTCTGTATTCAATCAACTCAAAAAAAAAATAAAAAAAAATACCGGTATCACAATATGTTTCTTTCATAAGTAAAAAAGACTGAAGAAAATGTCATTGAAGACTTACTATCTAAATGACTTCGAAAACAAGACTGCCTATAAATAGGCCGGCTTTAAAAATAAACCTGGGATAGTTTACTTAAAATGAAAATAAGCCGCAGCTTATTAACAAGAGCATATAGTTATAACTATTTTAAATATTTAAAATCGAAAGAATTCAGATAGCTTACATAAAAGGTTTTTTTTTTCATTAACATGTTACAACAACTAAATAAAGTTTTGTCACATTTGGCGTTTGACTAATTGTCAAACGGGTGATCTTAATTTCGCTCTCTGCACCCCTCGTGGTATATTTTGTCCTTTTTTGTTGACGCTGTGGTATATTTTGCTTGCCCTTGTGTGTTGACACTTTGGTATATTTTGTCTCTGTATGTTGACGCTTTGTTCTATTTTGTCATTGTGTGTTGACGCTGTGGTATATTTTGTCTTTGTTTGTTTACGCTATGATATATTTTGTCATTGTGTGCTGATGTAGTGGTATATTTTGTCCTTGTTTGTTGACGCTATGATATATTTTATTCTTGTGTATTGACGCTGTGGTATTTTTTGTCTTTGTTTGTTTACGCTATGATATATTCTGTCATTGTGTGCTGATGTAGTGGTATATTTTGTCCTTGCTTGTTGACGCTATGATATATTTTATTCTTGTGTATTGACGCTGTGGTATATTTTTTTTTTTGTTTATTGACAAAGTGGTATATTTTGACCCGATGTGTTGACGCTGTGGTATATTTTGCTTGCCCTTGTGTGTTGACGCTTTGGTATATTTTGTCTCTGTATGTTGACGCTTTGTTCTATTTTGTCATTGTGTGTTGACGCTGTGGTATATTTTGTCTTTGTTTGTTTACGCTATGATATATTTTGTCATTGTGTGTTGATGTAGTGGTATATTTTGTCCTTGTTTGTTGACGCTATGATTTATTTGTTTGTTGTGTATTGACGCTGTGGTATATTTTGTCTTTGTTTATTGACGTTGTATTATATTTTGTCCCTTGTGTGTTGACACAGTGGTATATTTTGTCTTTGTTTATTGTTAATGTGGTATATATTGTCCTTGTTTGTTGACGCTATGATATATTTTTTCCTTGTGTATTGACGCTGTGGTATTTTTTGTCTTTGTTTGTTAACGCTATGATATATTTTGTCCTTGTGTATTGACGCTGTGATGTATTTTGTCCTTGTTTGTCTACGCTATGATATATTTTATCCCTGTGTATTGACGCTGTGGTATTTTTTGTCATTGTTTGTTTACGCTATGATATATTTTGTCCCTGTGTATTGACGCTGTGGTATATTTTGTCCTTGTTTGTCTACGCTATGATATATTTTGTCCTTGTGTATTGACGCTGTGGTATATTTTTTTTTTGTTTATTGACAAAGTGGTATATTTTGACCTTGTGTGTTGACGCTTTGGTATATTTTGTCTCTGAATGTTGACGCTTTGTTCTATTTTGTCATTGTGTGTTGACGCTGTGGTATATTTTGTCTTTGTTTGTTTACGCTATGATATATTTTGTCATTGTGTGTTGATGTAGTGGTATATTTTGTCCTTGTTTGTTGACGCTATGATTTATTTGTTCCTTGTGTATTGACGCTGTGGTATATTTTGTCTTTGTTTATTGACGTTGTGTTATATTTTGTCCTTGTGTGTTGACACAGTGGTATATTTTGTCTTTGTTTATTGTTAATGTGGTATATTTTGTCCTTGTTTGTTGACGCTATGATATATTTTTTCCTTGTGTATTGACGCTGTGGTATGTTTTGTCTTTGTTTATTTACGCTATGATATATTTTGTCCTTGTGTATTGACGCTGTGGTATATTTTATCCTTGTTTGTCTATGCTATGATATATTTTGTCCCTGTGTGTTGACGCTGTGGTATATTTTGTCTTAGTTTATTGAAGTTGTGTTATATTTTGTCCTTGTGTATTGACGCTGTGGTGTATTTTGTCTTTGTTTGTTGACAATGTGGTATATTTTGTCTTTGTTTATTGACAATGTGGTATATTTTGTCCATGTTTGTTGACGCTGTTGTATATGTTTATTTTATTCTACGTCACTGGTATGAAGCGGATGTTTTAAGTTCGTGAGCTATGCTTATTTGCTCTTTGAAGCGTCAAACATTAATCTTCAATATCCGCTGAAAAACTTGGAAATTGTCATTCTCTAATCTTCAATTAATACAGGGAGTTTCTTATTGAAACTTGTTGCCCTGTTATCAATATGCAGACATGATGTAATACAAACAAAAACCAAATTCATATCACATAACATTTGAAATCGGGTTTGTGTCTGATCGCATTACTTGACATATATTTCCAGGTTTGGTGAGAATGTTTCGACAGAGTTGTCGTCTATCATTCTTGTTCATTCTAAATGCCAATTAATACATACTTTCCAGCGAGCTGATCCACATATCCTATTGATTGTGTAAGTTGTAGTTCACTGAGCATGGATCCACTAAACTATACATAGGCAGTGTAAGTGGGCACCCAGCATCAGCCTGTATCCATTGCTGTTAGACGTGCAGTCGAAACATACGTTAATATTATATACAACAATATTCATCATTTTGTAAGTTATAATTCACTTTTTAGACGGATTTTAATGTTTTAAATCTAAATGACGGACTGTGAAATATATCCAAGACAGAAAGGTTTTTTTTCATCAATATTATTTACAATGGGGCAAGTGATTACTGTTAAAAAAGTGTGTGCATGTCGTGTAAAAGCACTCAATGAATATATAATTTTCACATTTGTGCAAACCAGTAATCAGGTGTGCAAAAACTACAGTTGAATTCGTATATGGAAATTTGAAATCAAAGAGTAACACAAAATTGTGAAATAATATGTTAAGACATGACATTTCTTTTTTAATACTGGCAGTATCGATATATGGATTGTGTGCGCATGCTTGATAAACTTCTTCCGGCATGATTCAACAGGAGTGCATTCTAAGAAAAGTTTCCAGAGAACTAAGAAGTAACTAAGGTAAGTGAAAAATCTATTATGTGCTGTGTTGATTAATACATGACCAATGTTGTGGTCAAAAAAGAAAATAATAGGATTAAAATTAATAAATATAATAAACAAATAAAATATCTAGACAGGTTAAAACATATAAAATAACAGAGGTAATATACAAATAATTTCGTTTTCATTGGCTAAAAAATTATGTTATCAGTCCATAACGTAAAAAAAGACGTCTCCGTTTGTAACGTCGCTTTTGATTGGCTGATACTGCAGCGCAATAATTTCTAAGAGAAAAAAGTCAATCAATAAAAGTGATTTTCCACAGGGTTGTGTATAGTAGATTAAATTATAAGGATTAACTTGAATATATTTTTCATATTATGGAGCTATAACACAAAAAACCGGAGTGTACTCTCATCATAAACCGCTTCGCGGTTTATTTAATTTATAATTTAAAGAAAATATTTTGATTTGCATATGAAAACATGGGTTGCATGAACATTTCTTTAACGTCATCAGCGTTGGCTCGTTATCAGGTATCACTGCACTTAAACAAATTATATAAAGAGATAAATAATTTAGAAGTTTTTGTTCTACATTTGATGATGAAATATCAGCTGCTGTCAGTTAAACACAAAATACAGAAGCAGCGTCTGTAACCTGCGCTTTCAATTGTTCGAGAGCTTTTTGATATATAAAAAAGCCAATTAATGTAAAATCGCTAATTTTCGGTGGGTATTTCATTTCGATTATTTCGTTGATAACTTTTATCCATGAATTCATACATGTAGGTCCACTAAGTAATTACAAGCTTGACATAAAGCCGTTCTCTGTTTGCCTGAACTCACGAAATGGATTTTTTTCGGGAAACAACAAAATATTGGCCAAACGAAAATACCTGATTTCACAGTATTTGCTCAAATCCTTTCCAATGTATTTATAAGTAATGGTAATTAAATTTATTTCATGACTCTGTGTTCTAAACAATAAAAACATAAAAACTATTTTCTTGTTTTCTAAAAATCCAAATGTTTTGTTTCATGAAGCGCCTTGTATAATTGTGTGCTATGTAGGTTCATTAAAATGAAATGTAGTGTCGTGTCTTAGTTTCTCGTTACCAATATGGTATTTTTTTTCTATAACTTTATATGAGATAACATAATATTTCATGAGTTTTATGTATTTTAGATACTCTAAACTTGCCTATCTAAAAACACGCAGACTACACACCAAATTTATACTATTCCACAAATGTTTACACCTGCATGTAGCAATGTACCCCAGCACCATTCGCGTACCAATAGACCAAGGAACAAGTGCATGCACACCCTTACACATACAGCACTATCCTCATACCAATGGACCAAGGAACAAGCCAGGCACACCCTTACACATACAGCACCATCCTCATACCAATAGACCAAGGAACAAGACAGGCACACCCTTACACATACAGCACCATTCGCATACCAATAGAACAAGAAACAAGAAAGGCACAACCTTACACCTACAGCACCATTCGCATACCAATAGACCAAGGAACAAGACATGCACACCCTTACACATACAGACACATTTCTGCTATCAAAGACAAATACAAATACGCATTTTTCACACACACTTTCACACAATGGAACCTCCTACTGGTAATAGCTGTACAATGCACACAACTTTAGGAAGTCCTTGGAGTCTTCACTTCATCAACAGTTTTTATCCTTTATAATATATAATATAAACTTTATTTATTTTACAACAATCATGAACAAGTTTTTATAACTTATACTTATCACTCTTGATGGCCCGGATCATATTGCTTTCAGAATGAGATGGTATACACTTTATTTAAAGTCGGCTAGTCGAGGAATAGCAATAAAACATAAGCGCTAATGAGACTTAAGACCGACATAACAATTAAGGGAGACCGTGGCAAGTTCGGCCAATTTTTATTTAAATCCACTCTGGGAAGTATGGCAGCACGTCCGTTTTTGAACATCATTTAACTTTTTCTGTCGGAAGATCAGATGGCAGAACGAGCCCCGCCATGGGGTAAGTTCGGACAGGAATTCTGGTAAGTTCGGCCCCCGTTGGAATCAGCTTATTTATGATGTCATAAAGCATGCAATGTCCTATTTTACCGCCAATTTTACGACTCTTTATGTGTTACATGGGCCGAACTTGCCACGGTATCATTGGTCGAACCTGTCGGGGCCAAAATTGATATTTCAATACATTCTTAGCGTATAGCAATATGGTAGTGAGTGTGTTTGGCTTGGTTTTTATTTATATCATTTGAAGCTGTCAGTGTGTTACATGTTTGATCGTAAAAAAAGTAACAATTCCGTTTACAGAAAGTTCGCATCGCTTCTATACCCTCTCAAAAATGTTTCTTTTCCTGTTTAGTAATTTTACATTAGAGTTTTCCTCGCCATTTTTTCGTGTGAATGCCAAGCCAACTAAATATGAGCGCAAAAAAGAAAATATAAGTAGTGGCCGAACTTGCCCGGTTCTTCAGTGTAGACTTCTTTGTGTCATAGATGATTCGTAAAAATGTATTTACAATATAATCTTTTGCATCAATGACGCCATTTTGTTCCAGTCAAAGCTAAGGTAGTTAGTTGTTCTTGTTCGTAACGTATACGTATATGCTGAGTCTTGTGGCGCAGTGGATATATAGCGAGTTCGTCTTCAGAAAGATTGCCGGATTCAATCCCCGTGTCACCTGTCCGACCACGCGGGTTTTCTCCATATACTCCGGCTTCCTTCCACATTAAGAACGAAATCCTCTGCGGGCTTCCATCAGGAAATGAAACGAATGACTGAGATAAGTTGGGAAAAAAACTGTTTGGTATTGCTATAGAAAAAGTCCATGCTACATATTTGACGATTATTATTATTATTTCCTTTATTTCCTCCAGAAATGAAGAGTTACAGAAATAACTAACAAAACACTATTGAAAAGAGAAGAAAATGCATTCACAATCATGGTCACACCCTGACATAGTGACTCACACATGCACATGGACAGACACACACATAAGAGAATAATAATAGTACACGCATCATACCATAAAGTACTATAAACACAACACAATGATATAATAGGTACTATTACAGTCATTATACGGTGATAATTATGATGATAGACAGTATAACACTAATCATATATTACATCACACATTGATATAATAGACATATTTACACTCCTCAAACTACATTATCATATAATAGTATAGACAGTAATCCACTTCTCGTACTAAGCAATCATACAACATTGTAATAAACAGTATTACAAGCATCACACTATAAATTATACAGCATTATTATAGACAGTATTACTGTTACATAAGTCTTACAATACAATCATACATTGAGTAGAACCCGTTGCACGAAGTCTAAGTAAGTGTATAGATATGTAAATTAAAAAGAGAAAATCAAAAAAAGAAAATATTGTAATACTTTGATGTAACTGAGATTGTCGTTTTATCGATATGTAGTCTCAATTCCTGTTCCATCCGGCACAGGATTGAATTTAACATTTTGTTACTATCACCAAGGTTTGACAGATAAGGATACCAAATAAAAACTAAACAGTTTTTGTCTGTAACTAGTTATACATCGGCACGCATTGTGAAAAAGTAATACGTTGCTGAAAAAGGGCATTGAACTTGAATTTGTTGTCCAAAAAAAATATTGTTGATTTCGACATGAATGCATTATCCATTGGTTCTTTTATGAGTGGTGATGCATAAATAAATTATGTAAAGACTATAACCAGACTTTCAATAATAATAATTATTGGTTTAATGCCGGCTCTTTTTTAAGATATCTAGCGGTAAAAATATTAACAGGACCTTGTTGATGACAAAAAAAGGATCTTTTTGTGCCTGTGGCAGAAACAGAAATGAAAAAAAGAGTCATGAAGCAGCGACAAAGATATAAATGCAACGGACATCAGTTCCACGATTTTCCGGTTATTTCTCATATTTCCGGAAATAACCGATGAAGGCCGATAGAGTGTGACGTGTTTGTGACGTCATAGTATGATAATTGTATCACATTATATCTGATGGACTTACGCTCTAATAAAATGCAAAGGTGAACAATAGCCACATAAGGTATGACCAGCTCGTTCACAGATATAGGCATCAAAGCACTATATGAGTAGTCCTCATGGGCCAGTCAGTGGTTCACAGCAGTACACGCATGGTAAGGATGTACCTGCTACTTCAAGATGCCATAAGATGTTGATGCACTCATTTAACCAATAAGACGACCAAACAGTTTCTCATTGGGAAATTATCAAACCCGCATAATGGTTACCATTTTTTCGCTTTTTGCATCGCCTTAATACATGTTTTATGAGGTGATTGGTTCGTATTTCCTGTGTTTATTTTACCTCATAACATGGTTGATTGCTGGTGGACTATCGGACCCAGAATCTTGTGGCTGTAATAAAAAAAATCATAGTTTATATTAAAAAGGAATTTAAAGAGATATGGTCAGTTGTAGCCTAAATGGTAATGGGTATCGCTATCTTGCTGGAAAATACTTCATATGTGTCTGAGATCACCGTTTAATAATGATTAAATAATACTCGTTAACACTGAATGTTATGGAGTTAGTCGATCAAAAATCAGTGACTTGTTTCTCTCGGCAAATTTAATCAATACCAGATATACCTAAAACAGAAAATCCTTTCTACATCCAAGTTGTTTATGCGTTTGCTATTATAACTAAAACAAATAACTTTGAAGCATGTTATTGACCGACTTGTGTCTGGTAACTTCCGGTTAGTTATCGGATATCAAAGACAATACAATCAACTGTCAAATAGCGTGCGGAGCTTCAACAAAACTCATTTCAATAATACATATAACATATTTCATTCGTAAAGCTCATTTAACGAGGAGCGATTAATATCAATATATTTTTATGAAAGTGATGCATTAACTGCATTAACAAAGGCCGATACTGAATATACTCCACAGCTCAGAAATCAATGTTCCCTCAGGGAGAAGAAATGAAATACCGTTCTCTCATTGATGTTATGATTACATATATAATTATTTGCACAATCCACATTAAGTTTAATAATTGATGTACATGTATGTCGATATTAGAATTATAAAAAGTATGAAAGAAAATACATGTTTTTCAAGTTCCCGAGTAAACTGCCGACTATATGAAACCGTAAACTGGGTTTAAAAAAATGAAATCCGTGCGCAAATTGACAGAAACCAAATGAGAAGCGATAATAACAATGTAACAAAATCGCTCTGTAAGAAAAAACACCAAAAACTAGATATTCCGACATAAACGGTTTAGTTATGATTGATTAAACATCTCAGTCAGCTTAATGAGCGACCAAATTCTGTATTTCAACCTATACCTATCTTTGATCCGAGGCCATTATAATTTACCAATTAAACGTACCAATTAAAAAGGTACTGTAAAAAAAAAAAAAAAAAACGCGTGCGGAAATTGTTCTGAGATCTATAAAAACAAGTCTTTTACATTAGGTCATTTTCCCTTTTAGTTTACTTCTTTTCAAAATATTTTTGTGGTTTCGTTTGACATCCAATTTTTATAAAACTTGATATCTTGTTAACTGATTATCCATTGTTTCTTGTGCTAATGTTTATGTTATAACTAGTGCCTCTATTGTTTATATATCAATTTTCATCACAGCATAAAAAATAGACTTTGAATTCATTCCCCTAGATACTTTGCTAAGTCTGATTAGATTAATTAACTTATTAAGGTTAGATTCAATGAAATGAGTTTTGATATAAACATTTTAAATAGTAGAGCTAAATAATTCTCTCTTTATTTAAACGGAAATGAAATTTACATAGAATCTGAAGGGAAAATGACATAACGTGAAAGACCTTTGGCACGACACTGTATATATTAGATGAAAACTATTTGCTTGTAAATATTTTCGCGCCTATTTATGCGAACATCTCCACAACGCGAAAATTTCCAAATTTACAGTATATTCCCAGCTTAAAACAGTTTCGATATTTGATATTTTTTCAGAAGGATTTCACCTACATGACCATTTGTGGGTCTCGCGCTTTCGTCCATTTCAAGAAACGATTTATATAAATTCAAAAGCTGAAAAAACATGGTGTCAACTAAAGCTTTAATGAACTAAAAATCGAGTCACTACATGTAGGACAAAATATGTACAAATAAAAATGATTCACACATTAACCCTTAAAATGTGTACGGAAAATCGGATCAAGCGCTCCGGAAGAGTTAGCGTCTTCTATTTCCTGACGACACCCGCTGTGTTAGTAATCTCTGTCGAATTCAAGCAATGCAACATTCCGTTGTTGTCACAATTCATACCAGAAGGAACGCTGACAAGCTCGAAAAAAACCCACGGAAAATACATATTGCACAAGATATCAACTTAGTTCGTAATCCACGCATGAAATCATTAAAATTAATTTACCTTTTTTTCACTCAGAACACTATTGATAGCTTCACCTTTATTTACTTCATCTTGATTGTTAGTCATATAAGTCCCATACGGTATGGTTTTCTTTTAGGAAACGGTTTATCAAAGCTGTAGTCATACCAGAAAAAACAGTTTCCAACATTTAGTTACAGTTTATGGCGATGGTACGTGGATGTTTAAAACGAATAAAGCATTGAGTTTGATTGCTTTAAGGTCCCGTTACTCTGCCTTCTCTGGATGCCATAATCTTAATGCAGAGAAAATTGATTCTTTAAAACATGGAAACTTGATGAAAACCGAGTTTTTAGCTCATTTGTCCGTTAACTTTTCCTTTAAAACACTACTAGTCCTCTGGGAGAGCGATACAGGCCCTCTGGGCCTCTTGTTCCTATTTAACCTGAAACAAAGTTGAAGAAATCAAAATAACCAACTGTAAGCGAGAAATTCAGACTGTAGAATTGACACCATGCATGGTTCAATGCTACATGTATACTTGTATAGCATTAGAAAGTTAATTGAACATGCCATTTAACATTTAAATGCGTGTTTTAGTGGGGTTATTTCGATAAAAGCTGTATGCAATTGACATCTGGCCCCGAACCTCCCGGAAATGAATATATCGGGTGATGCAGTAACACTTTCGGCCTGCCCGAGAAATAGTTGTTGTTTTAATGTGTATTTTATGTCAATTAATTGATTTAAAAACAAAATATATGTAATTGATTTTTGGCCGCTGTGCAACACAATGTTAATCAAAAATTGACATGAAGACTAATAGAATTTATCGCTCCTGCGTATTGTAATGTAGACAGAAAAATTGCAACATGAGGTTACATTTTTGAAGTTTTGCACAAGGCTTTATCGAGAGCTAAACTTCCCAAAGGTTATTCCTAGTGTTATGAATTCTCTGCCTACTTGTAACACACAAGAGTGATTGATTGTTTTTCTATCGAACTTTTCTACAATCAAGTAAGTTGTCCTGGAGAACTCAGTGCACCATACTGTCACCAAAGGCGCATCGAATGTATAACGAAAATGATGACGTAACCCTGGTTACACTGCATAAAGTGATGACTCAATAGTAACGTTTTCAGATTATTCGAGCGTGTTGGCTGTTTTTCCCTAGGAAGGTAAAAACATATTTTACTTCCGCTAATCACAGTATTATCTCCCTTATTGCCTTCTCATGAATTTTCTGTCAACCTTTAGGGTATAATTTATCTGTCATCCCCCTAATGTATGACATACTTGACGTGAAAGGAAACAATGCTATGACGTTACGGGAACAATAAGATATGATGTCACAATGAGATCTCGACGGGAGAGGTAATATGTACATCAGAATAAAAACAGATCACAAGTGCTAAAAACTATTGTTCTCAAAATAGTAATTGAATTGATGCGAGAAAGATACTTTCTCCCACACTTCATAAGTACGTTCCCCCCCCTTTTTTTTTTTTAGGGAAAAGATGAACAGAACTTTCCCCTGTATTAAGGATATGACAGAGAAATATCAAACGCTTGAGTTGATTATTTGCTTATTTAACCCTCGGCAGAGCCTCGGGTTAGAAAATCACAAATTCATCCTCGAATTGGAGATGTTTCTGTCATATCCTCAAGGTAGAGGAAGATTCTATTAACCCTTTCCCTAGCAAAACAAACGTGAACGTTCCTATGGTGTGGGAGAAAGGTTATTCTCTGTAATATTTTTCTCGCTGGCGACCCCGTTGATCAACAAACATTTTATTCGTGTTTACCTCTGCCTAGTTTAGACAGACGTATTCGATGTATGCAATCTCTGAGACAAGATTCAATGACATAATCTATTAAGATGATGACAAGTTCTCCATCAATTCTTGCAAATGTTTGACGTTTGATTGACACTGCTGTTTTCAGTAAGTTTTATCACAACAAAAGTCAAGCCATGGTAAATGACGGTTTAAAAGCTTTCGCAAACTACTGAACCCCCCCCCCCCCTCAATAACAAGGAGCGTGATGTCCAGAAAACTATAATCAATGAAAGAAAGAAAGAAGAAAAAATCTGTACTAAATACGGTTGCATTCTTCCCAGTTCCCGGTCTTGCCTGCTGTACAACCGACCGGCAAACTTGGAACAATTTGATAAATATACAGGACCTGTTGGCTTTTTTATTGTCTTAATCGGACTGAAACATGACCAGCAGTCTTTTTTGAAAAAAATGACGGCTGATTTATTGTCTTTCTTCTTATTATTTTTTGCCTCGTCACATGATCGGTCACATGTCCGCAGGAACCCGGATGTCCGGAAAAACAAGTGATGTGTGCTACAAAATCCGTAGGTGAGCATGCGCAGGCATTTACCGGCTACAAATATAATCATAATCATAATGCTAGTAAAATATAAAACAGATTTGAATTATAAATTGAAAGACCTCTTAACAAGAGAGAATTGTCGTCCTGTATAGTATTTTTTGCGTCATGTTCTATCCAAAGTCATCATGTTAAACACCTACGGCGTGCCCTAAGTCAAATAACGTATGTAAAAGTGTTAGACCCTTTTGAGATAGTTCCCTGCGACTTTTATTTGATACTTAAATGTTTTCTCCAAGGAAATATTTCTTTACATATGTGTTTATATATTTATAGTATAGCTGGTTCCATTTCATCAAACGCTAAATTGCCGTCATTGTTTTGTCATTAGATTAAGTTAAATGTTGTATCCGTTCTATCGGTTTCCACGTATTTCCCACAGGTAGTATGTAGCGTGTCAAGTGTTTTTATAGGAAAGGTGACGTGAACGGTATGTTACCAACAGTTACGATCACTCAGGTCGCTAGGTTCACGAGATTATGATAGGTTTACTCCAAACAAAACAAAATCAGAATTTCAAGTTGACAAAATTACAGAGTGAATACGACTTTTTTCGGTCGATACAATTTGCATGCATGAATACCTGCTACCTTTAATAGCTACATTTGTATCTCAAAGAGTCTTTACGACAACGACGGAATTAAAACTATAAAACGGGTTGAGCAGACGACATCATCATTTCACGGTTTAAAGAAAATGCCTATCTGTTATCATTGAGAAAACATATTATACGGGAAACAATTCTTCGGCTCGGTCCCAACATAGCTGGGAAATAGTTTTGAATGTTATGGCAAGCAACTGCTGTTAAATGGTACAATTTCTTGGACAAAGATATGTTGGGGCGTGTTAAATAGAAATGTCCATTAAGTTAACAATGACATTATCTGTGACTTCTTTCATAAACCGAAGTTTAGTAAAAGACTTACATTTGTTATTGATTATGAAAAAGACACTGTCTTTCGGGCTTACATGTACTAAATACACTGTCTAGTGGACTTACAAAAGATTGTGCTTACATGTACAAATGACACTGTCTATTTGGCTAACAAAAACACTGTCTATTGGGGTTAGATGTACGAATGACACTGTCTTTTTGGCTTAAAAAGACACCGTCTTTTTGGCTTCAAAAGACACTGTTTATTTTGCTTAAAAGACACTGTCTATTTCGCTTGAAAAAGACACCGTCTATTTGGCGTACAGTCACTGTCCATAGGGATCACATGTACAAATGACACTGTCTTTTCTGCTGACAAAAGACACTTTTTATAGAGTATACCGTATGTTTTGTTTGTCTATTGACACGAGAATGACTATGTGACTTACATGTACCAAGGAAGATGTCTATATATCTTAAAATCAAATGGCACTCTCTCATCTTTACATACCATGAAGATATCGTTATTTGTATTAAATGATATGAAGAGAGATATACACATATATGGCTTAGACACATTTTTAGTTAATTTCCATATTAATAATAGGGATTGTTTAACTATACAGTTGTGAACTAGCAATTTATCGTCGTCACCTACGACCTTTGTGAACATCCTATTTATAAAAATGTAAAAGCAGATTAGCTTTAGTGGTAGACGGGTAACGTCCCATTGGAATATTGATATAAGCTGTTGAAAATTGTAATCAATCAAATTCAAATAAGGACTAATATTGACCAACACATTGATCATGCACGCAATACTAATTATCTGAACCTATTATGTGTATTACGAATGAAGCTTAAGCTTTAATCGATATTTGAATAACATTTCTGCATTTTGGCAAGAAAATGCAAGACACATAACCGGCAATAACCTGGAAACATTAATCGGTCGGCTCATTCCCCGAACACCAACTCTGGAGAATTGAAAGGAAGGTGTTTATATAGGAAATCCTTTGTAGTTTAGTTATAGCCCGTTTCAACTAAGAATGTCAACTCATTTTGTAGATATGATACTAATGTCAATGATAAAATGGATAAAAAGTTTTTATTCATACATATAACTGTAATACACATTTAATACAGCACTAAGTAATAGAAAATAACCATTAAATATTAATATTGACATTATATGAAAAATAAAAATAACATTACATTATATGAAAATTAAATTTCCTTAATTTAAGCCACATTGATACTAATGTCAGCAATAAAATCAAGTTTCTATTCATACATGTAACACTGTCTATTATACCTTTGTAATATTATATGGTACGATGAGTATGATAGTCACTATTATGCCATGGTATAATTTTACTGTATGGTGTGGTATACTATCTATAATACATGTATCATGTAGTGCAAGTAATATATGTGTAATACTGTAATAATATTATTGTAGGATTGTACTGTAAGATGGATGCAACAGTGCCTGCTATACCACTGTGTGGTTGGGCCTATCCCTACCGACAAATTAGATTTATCCCACCCCATACCTGCACATCTAATTATAATACATAATTCAATATTGGAGAAACATATTTCTTCTCCTCCACATAAGAGAAAGTTGGGTAGCTAATGTCTTTTGGAGAACTGGTTCACACATCACATGTCTGAACTGTTCAAATTTGTTCATATCATTGAAAAATTCATATACATTGTTTGCTTTCGTTAAAATTACAGATCTAAGATCATCATAAAATATACATTCCATTAAAAAACTCAGGACATTCTTAATATCCTTCATACATTTGTACGTTAATGTATCTGCGGTTAAAACTTCACTTAATTTTTTCTCTGTTATCAGAATAACAACCCGAGAGTCCCAGGATTTTCTAATAGAACATTACCATTTATGAATTGTCTGCTAGCATCGCAATTCTTTTTACGTAAATACAGTCTAAAAACTTCAGTTAATTGGTTAACTTCACATGGATTCCAACCCATATCTCCTCGAAGGGCTACATTACTTGCTTTTATAGCAGCACCCAGAAAATACCTGCATGCTTTATTTTGAACCATCTATATTCATTCAGACCCCAGATTCCAGTACCATAAAATAGCACTGGTTCCACTAGGGATACATACAGCTTACAGTAAACTTCATATCACATTTCTCCAGCATGTACATACTTGGAAAAAAGAGCATGCAATGCTCTGTTTGCAGATTTACACAATTCTTGTACAGTAATATATAAGTTTAAGTGTTCATGAAACCATAAACCAAGGTATTTGTAATTCTGAATGTTTTCTACATGTATAGCACCACATGTAAAATTAAAATTTGTTAGAGGTACAGATGGATTGCGGAAATGCACAACTTTTGATTTTTCCTGATTTATGCCTAAATCTGGTGCGATAAGTGCTATATCATACGCATAATATTATATCCCTTAATATCTGGGACTTGACCGTTAACAAAAAAAATGTTAAGATATCAAATAAAAGGTCTATGCACGCTGGGTAACGTAAAACCGAGCTCTGAATAACATCAATACCTGCTGCTTTATTAAGTTTTGCTCGAAAGACAGCATCTTCAACCTCTTTCCTTGTAATGGGTAAATTAAGATCATTGCTATCCACATTTGACGGTGGACCCAAATAGTTAATAAGTTCTGTGTAATTAACTTCATTATTTTTAACTGGGACATTGTACATATCACTATATATATCACGCCATACTGATAAAACTTCGGTTGGTTCTGTAATCAAATTACCATCCGCATCTATGACCCCTGTAGGAATAATATTTTCACGTTCATTATGTATACCCAATTTACCTATTTGCTTCCAGAAGTCTCTCTGAGAATTAATATACACATTCAAAAGTTCTTCCCGTTTTGACGCCTGGAATTTAGTTATTAGAAGTTGAATTACCTGTGCAATTTACCTGTACACCATTTCTGCAATAGACAATAACTCACTATCATCACAACTGACCACCTATGTAAACATGTGATTTTAAGCAGAGTTGGTGTTCAGGGAAGACCCCAATCGGTCACACTATTCTGACAACGCGATAACATGAGGTGATTAAGGAGAATCCCTGGAGTGGAAAGTAGCTAGGAAAAAACTACCAAAGCGGAACGTAGGTAGGAGACAAAAAACGCCCAAGTGAAACGTTGCTGGGAGAAAAACTCGACCAAGCGGAACGTTAGTAGGAGACAAAAATCACCAGAGTGAAACATTGGTAGGGGAAAATTAACCAAGCGGAACGTAGGTAGGAGACAAAAAACACACGAATGAAACGTTGGTAGGAGAAATAACCGACCAAGCGGAACGTAGGTAGGAGACAAAAATCACCAGAGTGAACGTTGATAGGAGAAAAAAAACGAGCAAGCGGAACGTAGGTAGGAGACAAAAAACGCGCGACTGAAACGTTGGGTAGGAGAAAAGACCGACCAAGCGAACGTAGGTAGGAGTCAAAGAACGCCCGAGTGAAACATTGGTAGGAGAAGAAACCAACCAAGCGGAACGTGGATAGAAGAAAAAAACACTCGAGCGGAACGTTGGTAGGAGAACAACCGCTTAAGCGAAATGTACCATGTAGGGGGGGAAAAAAGCCCGAGCAAAACGTTGGTTGGAGAAAAAAACGCTCAAGCGAAAAGTACAATGTAGGTAAAAGAAAAAGAAATACCCATCAAAGCAAAACGTAGTTGAAAGGGTGTGTGCGTGTTCTAGGAGGGAATGTAGTACATAGTTGCCTCATATGAAGCGGGATACAGCAGATATAAACTAAGCTCTGCACTGGCAGGTTTGTTCATTGTCATATAATTGCTGCATGGAAGTATTAACGATCTCAATAACGCATACACGAGGAAGCCTGTGTAACAGTTGTAAATGTACTTATCCCACTAACAATCTGCACAATTTGCATATTATTTTAATTGTCTGATGACAATCAATTCCATTTCCTGTTTGTTGTAATGCTGTTATAAATTTTACATATACACTGAAGACAGACCGAATTACGCATACAGTCGGGTCTGCTTGCCCTAAACACAAATCATCTACAGGAACACCTTGCGCTTTAACATGTTTGAACACCACAGTATTGTTATATCAATTTTATTAATCAAAATCTGAACCCCCTCTGTAACAACTAATCATAGTGGGGATTGTGTGCCTATATATTTATATACCACGGTTATACATTTTCTCACTAACTTTAGTCACATTTTGTTCTATTCATTCACTTGGATTCATGTCTTTATGATGAATTGTTTACTACAATGTTTATAATTAGGTTTTGTTTACAATCTAACAGAGGGTGATATGCGATAACAACAGCGTATTTCAAAAGTGATAACTGTTCTTTTGCCAATGTATTTTATGTTTAGTTATCGTTTCGTAGTGTTTTTATTTCTTTGTTATATGTTGTGTTATGTAAGTGTTAATGTTTCCGTCTTGAGAAAGGGGCGGAATCCCCCTGATAATTTGTTAATTTATTTTGTCTGCACTGTCATTATTACTTCTTTTATGCTTATATATCTATTTAAGTTGTTCGGATTCGGTGCCCATATTGGCTCATACTGTCGTTTTTACTGATGAAAGCTATATATACTGAGTATCTACACACACATTGTACAACTATAAAACAGAAGCTCGAAAATTGCAGTCCCAAAGACCTTTCAACACAATTCAGAGATTTCAGGAAGACTTCCCTGAAAATCCTGACTATCTGGAAGTGAAAGAAGGAAAAATGCAGAAACTATTGATCATATGATGTATACACCATTTGTGACGTCATAGTTTTAATAATCTTTTTTTCTGTAAACGATTATTTAAACTAAGAGTACAAAGCTCCATAAATTACTCAAATCCGACACGACGGTAAAAAGTTAAATATGGTTTCTAACAATGGAATAAAATTTAAATAATATCGTCAGATAATTTGATACTATGATTGACTTATCGCAATCCCTTTAGAGTCTAGAAATGTATGAGGCTATTTGTTATTAAAGACAACTTATTTTGTTTACAGAACACTAATTACATGAACCATGTTCGAAATTAGCGGATTGCATTATCGATTTCACATATCAATAATGCGATCTCTTTTCTTGACGGAATCGAGGCTAACTGGATACATAATATTTCTCTACAAGCGAGTGATGTTCCGAAAACAAAATAAATTATGAATCATTATATGGCCCTGTGCTATCTATTAGTGTAAATATATTTAACGACAGATTTTCTGCCAACAAAACCAATATCTAATATTACATGCCACTGTGCTGTGTAAATGGTATCTGTCGACCGATATTTTGCAAATACAATTGATATCTAGTAATTCCATGCCCCTGTGCTGTATATAAGGGTAACAGTAAACAGCGACAAATGCTGTGTTAATATAGTAGAACAATTAATTATTTCATACCCCTGTGGGATGGAACAGGAATTGACGATTTGATTTTTATAGTCAAAGGAATTCCATAATTTATAGTATTGTGTTGGGTGTTGGCTTACTCATCCCATTTTTATTGATCATATGTTAGTTTTAAGGATGGGCCTACAGACGGCCAAACAATATCAATGAATAAATACATTTGTAAGGTGGTATTATGCAGACCTAGCAAATGTAATATGTAAAATGAAACCATACTAAAAATAGTCATCCATTCATGCAATTCAATTAAAGATCATATCACTTTTATTCAAATGTCGTATTTTGATTTCCCAATTCACGCGGAGGTGATACCATCTTTAAAAACTAAATTCCTAAACTTGATATTTCCAATAATGAACGCAAGGAAACCTTTTAGTATCGAGGGACAACGTTTAGAAATCGTCTATTTTAATTAATAGTGCTATGTTATCTGTTACCCGTTTTACATGCCAGGGTCCTATACTGCTCCTTTGTATTGTATTTGACGAAATGTTTTGGAACACTTAAGGATCCCCGTACCACTGCCGTTAAATGTAACTAAATGTTAGAAACTGTTTTTATGGCATGACTATAGATTTGAAAGATAAACACGCTTCTGAAAAGGAATCCATACCTTGGGGGATTATTATTGGAAATATTAAAGATGTTTTTTTTTCAGAAGTTGGACATCAGAATTGTCTATTATTGGTATGAAAGATGATGTAAACTACTGTTGAAACAGAGGGACATGTACGTAAAACACCTTATTTATTAATTTAAACATTTAGAGGATACTGGTTAATTTCAAATAGCATATCTGTTATGAACCGAGCCATTACTCAAAAGAGGTAACTATGCATGTCAGAGTTAAAGCATCCTCGATATCCGTGGGTAACAGCATCCTCGATATCCATGGGTAACAGCATTCTCGATATCCATGGGTAACAGCATCATCGATATTCATGGGTAACAGCATCCTCGATATCCATGGGTAACAGCATCCTCGATATCCATGGGTAACAGCATCCTCGATATCCATGGGTAACAGCATCCTCGATATCCATGGGTAACAGCATCCTCGATATCCATGGGTAACAGCATCCTCGATATCCATGGGTAACAGCATCCTCGATATCCATGGGTAACAGCATCCTCGATATCCATGGGTAACAGCATCCTCGATATCCATGGGTAACAGCATCCTCGATATCCATGGGTAACAGCATCCTCGATATCCATGGGTAACAGCATCCTCGATATCCATGGGTAACAGCATCCTCGATATTCATGGGTAACATCATCCTCAATATCCAGGGGTTACGCTCACTTTCAATGAACCGCACCTTATAAAGGGGACGAGAAGACTAGTTTAGTCATTTGATGTACTTCCAAATAATCTCGCGGTCGCGTAACGGTAAATATTAACAGGCTTTGAAGTCGGGCATCTCTCCTTTGTAATCTTCAAAGGACAAGTATCGACCTAGTTATTTTTATTTTTATTACCTGAGACCAATCAAACAGCTGTCTTCATTCCTTCAATTATGCTATGCCATATTCCAGGGGTGTAGAGAGCGAAAGTGAGCGTAACCCCTGGAGTATCGAGAATGGAGTTACAGCAGACTAAGATTACTAAAATTTCCACCAGCAGAATCTACCACCTTGTGTCGTGAAAGATGAACGCAACTTAGACACAAGTGACTGAACCTTTAAAATTTGATAAAAGATACAGTATGCAAAAAATGAATTACACTGCATCACACATCTGTTTCGTCCTACTCTGACTCAGCGGTGATGCTAGGAAATCCAAATAGTCTAAACTACTTTTAAAACAGAAGGACATAGGTACGTAAATCTACCTTAATTGGTTGATTTAAAACACTTAGAGGAGTACTGGTTACTTTCAATAAACAATCTTATGTTTAACATAAATGATGCGGGATATTGAGTATTTTTATGTGTGAACATTCAGTATATGCTTCGGGTTACACATGTATCATTTCTCTGGCAATCAAAATACATTGTAGGTTATCATTTGTCTGAAAGATGAATCTCAGACAAAAACATGGGACTGAACCTTGGAAATTTAGTAATCTATACAACATGAATTACACAACTATACAACAGGAAACGAAATTGTATCTCCCGGCTGGGCTTGATCCTATTCAGAGTCTCATATTTGACGTATACTATGTTATCTTTTAATTAAACAAAAAAAACAACAAAACAAAATCTGTGATAATTATACTTTTAATTGTGAATGTAACGGATATATTTCTCTCGGGCGATTCACTTCAGGAAACAAACCTTCATATTTCCCACTATCGGGGTAAACAATTATGATATACATGTACTTCAATTGTCTGATAAACTGTAACGAAAAATGGTATAATTGCCTTCTGAATGAAATAATCAAACTTGCACGTATCCTGCAATGACATCCAGTGTAGCTATAACAAAAAAGAGATTTTTGACACCCAGCTTAAATTGATTCTCAACCCCAGTGTACTAATATTTTTAAATATCATGGTGATCGAAAACTTAATATTACCTTCCGTCAACTTAGAAACTGTCCCAGCAACCTGAATTCAGATCTATTTGAATCTCACCTAATTGATACCCCTGCTTGCTTATATAATGTTCCTGCTGAGGATTGTGATCACTTCTTTCTCCACTGTTCTCTGTAAACTAATGAAAGGCAAATTTTCCTGAAATTCATTTCTACTCTTAATGATACTATACCATTGAATACGTCCCTGCGGGTAGGGCGTAAGAATTGTACCTGCTGCCCCCATTGCATGATCGTAAGGGGCGACTAAATTTGTGATCTTATCTTTTCTCTTTTTTTTTTAAACAACTTTCTTCTTCCTAATGTCTCCCTTGACAATGTCTCACTTTTGGCCTTTAGTTGAGCGTTCGCCCCTGTGATGAAGGCTTTGGGTTCTGTCCCCTAGCTGAGATATACCAGAGTATGTAAAAATGGTAGTTTCTACTCCTGCTTAACGCTCAGCAATTTAGGAGTGGGACGACTGGTTCGCCCGTTGTCAGTTTAATGTGACCGGGTGGGGTGTCCTGCTGGGTGTCTTCGGCAGTATGTTTCAGTGAGGTAGCACTATAAAGTCGGCATCAGTTCCGCGTTATCACAAGGAAACAAACACAAACAAATCGCAGCCTCCCAAAACACACACACATACACTACACGCATGCATCTTGCACACATGAGAGGCCGTCCTTAAATGACCAAAGCTGTTGATAGGACGTTAAACAATAATTAACCAAACCAAACCATCATTGAATACTCAGAACTTTATGGATGTCGAAGACTTGATATCGATATGAATATAGTATTCTGTAGATAGTTCAGAGATTCATTAGAGATACTAGACGTTTTACTACATATACTTATGTGTTAATCTATTATCGCATGACTTTGCTGAGCGGAATGAGACTAGCACATACTTGTACGTATGTGCTGTCCACCATACTTATGTGTTAATCTACTATCACATGACTATGCTGTGTGAAATAAGACCAGCACACACTTGTACGTATGTACTGTCCACCAGTACCAATTGTCTGATTTTTGTATAATCTATTTTCTGTAACAACAACAAAAATTAATAATGACATGCAATTATCACTATATAATAGTATATACACATATGTTGCATCATTACGTCAATACGATGTGTGTTAGCTGTGTATTACTGTAAGGAGAGGGCGCTCATAATCTTTGCCCAAGGCCTGTGTATCTAAGATCTGAACAATACATATTCTGAAATGAAAAATTGTCTTGCAAATAATTTACGATTCGGAATTAGTTCGAATGGGTGGTCTATTTAGTCCCCGAGGTGTGCGATAACCTTGATGGTCAGTTATCTGTTTTTTTGAGTAGTGGCAGGATTCATAACATACACCCTTTACAGATAATTCAATTTGAAATTAACCAGCGCTTATATATATATTTATATATATATATAAGTTTTGAATTCATGATTCAGGGATTTTAAGGAAACATATTTCATATAGTTGAGAAAACCTATTTTCATATCTCCCAACTATCGAGGTAATACATTTATATTGTACTTCGATCGACTGATAAACAATAAAGAACGATGGTCTAATTGTCTTGCAGATGATTTATAACAAGGAATTAGTTCTATGCAAATGACTCTGTTCTCTGCATCCCTGGAATCATCCTCGATATCCAGGGGTTACGCTCACTTCCTCGATATCCAGGGGTTACGCTCACTGTCGCTCTCTGCATCCCTGGAATCATCCTCGATATCCAGGGTTTACGCTCACTGTCGCTCTCTGCATCCCTGAAATCATCCTCGATATCCAGGGGTTACACTCACTGTCGCTCTCTGCATCCCTGGAATCATCCTCGATATCCAGGGGTTACGCTAACTTTCGTTCTCTGCAACCCACGAATCATCCTCGATATCCAGGGGTTACGCTCACTTTCGTTCTCTGCACCTCTGGAATCATCCTCGATATCCAGGGGTTACGCTCACTGTCGCTCTCTGCATCCCTGGAATCATCATCGATATCCAGGGGTTAGGCTCACTTTCGCTCTCTGCACCCCTGGAATATGTTATAGCAAAGTAAAAGGTTCAGTGTGCACCGCCATGTGGATGAGACGAGAAGGCTAGTTTGATTCTTTGATGTACATCAAAAGAATCTCGCGGTCGCGTAACGGTAAAGCCTATTTACGTTGAAGTTGGGTGTCGCTCCTATGTAATCTGAAAAGGACAAGTATCAGCCTAGTGATTGGTCAGGTTTTTTTTTACCTCACACTAAGCAAATAGCTAGCCGCATGACCTCAATTTTAATATGACATATTCCAGGGGTGCAGAGAGCGAAAGTGAGCATAGCCCCTGGATATCGAGGATGATACACTTCTAGATGTCGCTACCCTATTTTCACTATGTAGCCTGTTTATTTCCCTCGATAGTATATCGTTCACATACATATTAAACTAAACGTGAATTCGCACTGTAAGGCCTCTACCTTCATCAGTTCTTGATAATGTAGTGGAATCGGTTTTCTAATTATAAAATTTATTGACGAGTTCATTATTTATAATTCATATAGTTTTAGTGCTGTTTACCGGAGCATAATTTGTATCGAACGATGGACTCGATTGACAACTGTTTATCTGAATAGCCTGCATCCTGTAATGATTCAGTCGATAACATGATATAGAAATAGTTTGTATATGCTTTTAACTGCAACAAACACCAGACGTTTTGTATGAGATACGAAAACAAGTGAATGCCCAATTTTGTATTTATCTTCCATGCAGGCAACAACGAAATAATGTGCTATCGTTACATTTGTAGTGAAAAACATAAAGAATAGAAAAAGACAACAAACAAACAAAATGTTATAAGTTAACGCTTACTATCGTGATTACAAATAATTCATTAAAGAATGCCTTAAAATCTATGTTGTGGGTTTTTGTGAATATCCTTGTGTGTATGGAGGACATTACTGCAACAATTGATTTTTTTTGCGTGTGGAAATATTTGTGTTGTGACTCCTTAACCTGTCTGCGGCATGGACATCTTCGTTGGCAATGGTTCAATGGTTCCTTAGTATATATGCCATTGTTTATAATCTATATTATTGATTAATAAATATTTGCGTGTGGATATTTTCGGATTTCAGATAAAAAAATAAATTGGATTCTTTGATATCAAAAACACTATTTCGGGATTTCAATGTAACACTATGTAAAGCAATACCATAGTCATAGCTTGAATCATAGTTTGCGTCCATATAGAACGCCATGTTTCATTTTGTGGAAAGTAGGTCACCTAAATCCGTCACACACTCTCAATATGCTTACATGGCACATTTCTATTGTGTAAGCAAAGTATCACGTTCAAATCAAATTTGTTACAGTTTTCTTTATCAGAAGGCACCGGATCGTGAACCAAAACCCGTTTCACAATAAAGTAAACGCCCACCTCGTTATTAATCAAACATCTACTTAACCATGAACAAATCTCATTCATAAACAGCTAATCGAGTGTTTCATTGTCATTAATCGACATTTTGCTCCTCTTTTGACCGGATATCATGTTTCCTTAACGGAAATGAAATGTTTTTGTCAGTTGTAAATCAATAAAAGTGTTTGTTTTATGGTATGTTCGTTAAGTGTAGGAAGACATCGTTGTATATCTACCGAAGCAAATTATTGCTTAAACATTCAAATAAATCATATCATTGTGTCTTGTCTTTTTAGACTTTGTCGATTGATGGAACAGGCATTATGCAATTCTGAGGTATAGTTTAATGAAAGGACAAATGGCCGTCATCCTCGATATCACTTTCGCTTTCTGCACCCCTGGAATATGTCATAGCAAAATAGAATGCACACGGCTAACTATTTGATTGGTGTGAGGTCAAAAATCCTGACCAAACACTAGGCTGATACTTGTCCTTTGAAGGTTACAGAAGAGCGACGCCCGACTTCAAAGCCAATACGTTTTACCGTTACGCGACCGCGAGATACTTTTGATGTGCATTAAAGGATCAAACTAGTCTTCTCGTCTCATCCACAAGGCAGTGAACACTGAACCTTCGATTTTGCTATGACACATTCCAGGGGTGCAGGTAGCGAAAGTGAGAGTAACCCCTGGGTATCGAAGATGAATTGCCGTAAGGTGACACAAAATTTGCAACTTTTACCTAAATGCCCATTACTTTCTTATTTCTAGAGATAGTTGAAGGATAATATCGTGCTAATGGTGGTTGATTATTAAAAAATGTTAAAATGTCAAAACAAATTCACACTTATTATCAAACACCTGTTAAAGAATTAAAAACAGGTAACAAATCAAAAAGAAGCACAAGTGATGACAAAACAGATGTCATAAGCTTTCACAATACTTCTACATCCCCCCCCCNGGAAAGAGGAGCATTTCCTGCACCACACGTGGGAGATAAGCTATGGTAGATGTCTTCCGTCAGTCTCAATGAAGTAATGGAATAAGAACAATATAAGACACACGCGTGAAATATGTACAAGTCTTTTATCAAGAAATAAAAACTGAAATAGCAAAACGTTTAGATGGAAATCAGGTCATGAACGTTATCAAGCGTAGTTTGAAGCTTTCCAGTTAGAAAACCCGGGCCACTCAATTTAGTTTGCAACAGTATGCATTTAATCAAACAACGCGGGTTTTACAAGCATATCAAATGTGACATGTAAACTCTGTTTTCAGAGAAAAATTAACGGTGAAACTTGGGTCGTCAAATTTGCCTTGCAGTTTGGTTTTGAAGTGACAACCATTGTAATACTATACTAAGTATGTAAACATCTACAGCAGAAAGTCAAAAGTGGTATAAGGTGTCTAATGTTGTGATCTTGAGAAAAATAAGATTTAATAACCCTTTTTTCCTTTAATCTTTACTGTTCTTTATTTCCGTTGGTGTATCTCTAGGAACTCGTCTTCATATTACCAAGGCTGATGCGAGGACGTTAACACTTTAACCACTGTAGACCATAATGGACTTATCCATATCAGTAGATGGTAGAGTCTACTAAAGTTATATAGGGGTGAAAGGGTGAAACCTTAAACAAACAAACAAAAGTCAATAAGTTCTCGAATTGCTTGGCATTCAAGCACAACATATCATTCATGTACCTGAATATTTTTGCTCTGCTTTTATTTCCCTTGTGAAATTTCAGTCTCAAATAATGCAAAACAAGGCCAGCTTGAAGTGATATGTAGTAGCTATTGAAACGCCGATAATATATTTTACTATTCTTCTATCAATTTGAAATAGAAAAAGTTGTCGCCTAATTAGTTGATGAAGGGGTGAGCGTCAATAGAAATATTGGAAACATTGTCATGGAACCTGATCATGATACCGGCATTTTTTGTTATCATTATATTAACGAACAAATAATGTTGTTAAAAGTTTTGTCGTTAGATACAAGTTTTTGACGTAAGTTCAAGAAAAATATATTTCGCTTGAACAATCAAGTTCTTTAATGAATCTGTATAAGATACCCCTTTCAGAAACAGCTTTATGCGTCTGAATTTCTACATATTTCTCTTGTTTACAGGAGTAGTCTCCAGCGTACATTCACATATTTAACACACAGAGGCACGTCCAACACTGACGTAAGCTGTTGATAGGACGCTAAACCCCAAAACCACAAACCAAAAAATTAAAACATCCTTCATAGTCCTCAACAGCATTGATAAGGAAGTTGATATTGAAGCCGTTTTACAGATAAGAGGGCAATATTACGTTTGAATTTTTGTTGGATCTCGATTTTGTTGTTTTTCCTGTATAGAAAGCTTAATTACCTTTGGGGAATGCTCCTTAATTAACCGACTATCATTATATTTTCTCAATCGGAATCGAATTAAGAATGACATGAATTATATATGATGTTCTGTATCAAAACTGGTTTCGTGGTAAACATTAAGTATGCACCCTTTAGTATAAGATCATTCATGTGTCACACAATCTATTTTACGATCAATTATAAATGGATTTGAAATTGAAAGGTGTAGTTGTATGAATCGTATAGGGAACTAGAAGAATCCGTATTGTGCTGAGCGTCGTGTTGTGTCGAGGCCAATGAAAACATAATGCTCATATATATGTACATCTACAGCAATATTTATCAAAAATTTTACCTCCTAAACGGAGATTGCAAATCTTTACAGCATTTTTTTCTTCTATTTAGTTGTTTCAATTGTGAATAATTGATGTCAAGATGGCATATGTTACTTCCTCTTCGAAGATTTCAAATCCTTTTAGTATTTATTTTCTATTTATTTTTTCAATTGTGAACAATTGATGTCAATCAAGATGGCGAAAATGATAGAAACTTTAAATGTTGTATTGATTTCTAACCATAACGAAATAAATATGGAATTAAACCAGAACACTTTATGATTAACTTACTACAGTATAGATACTATGGAGGCACTGAACTTAAAAATATGTTTGAAAATCGGGATAGAGCAAATCCATTTGTTTTGAAAGCAAGCGTAAAACAGTTGCGTAATATTATAGTTAATTCAATTGAACATGGAGGCAAAACTAATGAACGTTCAAAAGCATAAAATGGTCGGAAGAGTTTGTCAACATTAGGGAGAGAAATGTCTTTAAGTTCTTAACACATTTATATATACAAAATTAATCTGAACCAATAGCGGATAGAGTCAACACAGCATTAGATAAGTTGAAAAATACAAACGAAGACAGTTTTATATATGAGGAAATGCAGGAACCGTTTATGAAATCATGCGTTATATTGTAGAATATGACATTCCAGGAAATTTGCTTCTGATGTACTGATGTATGTTGAAAAGCTCTTGACTCAGTATGTTATGAAAACAAATCTTTGTTAGAAGTGAGGTAAAAAACAAAATGGGTTAATGATTTACAATAATACGTAACGCTGCTGTAAATTAAATGTTATTTTACCAGACATATACTGATTTTCTATACAGAAATCCTAGCGATCCTAGCAAATAAGCTTATAAAGTCCTTGAACTTTTACTATGAGGGGTCAATTCTATTTTCTCAGTATGCAGACAGTGCACACACAATTCTTGATGGATATTATTCATTAGAGCTTTAAATGAAATCGACTTTTGTGGAGAATGTTTGTTAAAAATTAATATAGAAAAACACATAAGTTATCCAAGGAGGAAGCAAAACATATAGTGAAGATGGGCCAAACTTACTCTTGCAATGTGTTCAACGATTCTTCTACTCTTCTAGACATATTCTTTCAGGTATTAAGATCTACATAGGGTAAATGAGTCCCCACTCCAATTGTCAGAATACTGATTATAAAGCACATATCAATTTCTCAATTTTAGCACCAATTCATCTCTCTTTTAACTCTAATGAAGTGTTTTTAGGTCACTTAAGACAAAGTCTCAAGTGACCTATTGCGATTCACTTTTTGTCCGGCGTCGGCCGTCGTCAGTAAACAATTTACATTTTCGACTTCTTCTCCAAAACCCCTGAACCAATTTCAATGAAATTTTGCAGAAACCTTCCATGGCCAAAGGTCAACAAAAATATTGGCCGGTTTGATCCCCAGCCCCAGGGGCCTGAGAGGCGGGGCCAAAAAGGGGCAAATTGACTAAAATTTCAAAAATCTTCTTCTCAAGACCCAGATATGGTAGAATCAAATACTCTTCATAGATGGAAGGGTCTTAAGATGCTTTACCAAAATTGTGAATTTCATGACCGTTGGGTCTCACGTTTCCCCCTGGGGAGGGGGTAAACTTTACTATAGTTTATATAGGGGAATCACATTTTGGACCAACATTTGTTTAATTTCCATTGGAAGTAATTCAATTTAGGTAAGCATTATCAGTATTGGGTAGCAGTTTGATGGTATGCACATATGAGCCCTGACTGAACCCCCGGGGCTGATGGGTGTGGCAAAAAAGGGTCGAATTGACTGAAATTTCATAATTTTTCTTCTCAAGACCAAGATATGGTAGAATCAAATACTCTTCATAGATGGATAGGTATATGACCCTAGGGTCTCACGTTTACCCCCTAGGGAAGGAGGGGGGGGGGCAACATTTATTATGGTTTATAATGGCAAATGATACTTCGAATATTACATGTTAATAACTTGATTGGAATTATAATTCTGAGTTGACAGTTTGATACTATGAAAATTTTGAGCCAGCCCTACCCCCAATGGCTGTAGGGTGGGGCCCAAAGGAGTCAGTGTGCTAAAAAAATTTCATTTTCCTTGTTTAGAATCAGAGGTGCTAGTTTCAAATACTTTTTAGTCTTAAATCTGTATGCTAGATATTATATAAGGTGGTTTTATTGTCTTTTTGTCACTTTGAATAATATTTCTGTTCGTGTTAAAAACAAAATCAACTCTCTGTATAAATATATCGGGTGACCATTAAGGCCCATGGGCCTCTTGTTTAACATTTGTAATTGTAATGAGAGAAACGTAATAGTGAAACTGTTTGTAAAACAAAGGATATACAAGGAGAGTTAGAACCAGTTAATGTAAGTAACCGATGTACTTAATATAAACTGAATAAGGAGATGTATATGAAAATACGGACAAGTGGCAATAACTACAAACCCGAATATATTACCAAACAGTGGGCTAGAATAAAATGAAAAAAGAAACGCAAAATATATATTTGTTATAAATTGAATAATGGTATGAGGTGTTGTGCATAATGTTTTTTACAGCCGTAAAGAATAATCTTTTCTGCACAAATTACAAGAATTTCATTAGTTATTGAACCAAAGTTTTTTCAGAATTACTGTTCATAGCAAGGTTCCCCCATATTGGAAATTGAATCTTCTGACACATTAGTATCGGGTATCCTACTGCTGTTAAATTACCCTGAAATACAATCAAAGATTCCTCCCCAGACCATAACTGATCCAACCCCAAATATCTCCCTCTCGATAACGCAAGCGTAAGCGAAACGTTCGTCACGACGTCCGTTAGGACGAAAATAGTGAACCGGAAATCATCTGTGAAAAATATATCGTATCTACCGTCTCATTGGAAATTGTCCAAAAACATTTTGAGGGCGTACCGTATTACGAGCGGGTTCTGTTTCAGTTGAATGGCAATTACGTAAATGTGGAAGACGAATTGGCGTCGAGACGTCACGCATGGAGGTACAGATCGCGGTCGGTCGGCAACGCCTTCAATCTCTTTCAAACATCTGAGAAGACGCTCCATGTTGGAAACATTAACCTCAAAATGGCCTGATTTAAAACAACAGGACAAGAAGAAAACATAAGAAACGTTTTCAAAAAAGGATGTTAATAATTATCATTCAGTACCATTCAATGAAGATATGACATTGCAATATCATTTCTAACAATATCGAAATGATGATGGTTTCAATATAGGGGATAGGTATAAATAATAGTCAACTGCGATTCTATCTTTTCCCCCAGCTTCCCTTCCTCTACACCTTTTACCTCTCTCCCCACCCAATAGCCACTCGCCTCTTGACATTCTCTCACTGCCTCTGTTCTCACTCCCATCCATCTATCATACGCCAATCAGGGATTAGTGGAGCTTTGAGTAGACTGCAGCGGCTATTTGCACGATTGCGTTTGATATGATATTACAAGTGTAAAACTTGTGTACCATGTAAAATATATTATTTCAGTGTATTCTTAACATTTATATATTAATTTTCCTTTAAACAGTAATTTAAATTATTCAAATAGATTTATATCCTTCTTAATATTAAGATGAGTACAGGGTAGGTAACTCTATTTTGTTACTATTGGTGTGGGCTAGTACAATTAATCTCTCCCAACTAATGCTACTCATCCTTGTAATTATCGCTTCCAGCGCCAATAGTGCTCAGGTAAATATCGCAGGAAATACCTCCGAAAACAAGACATTGGATCGATAAAGGTAGTTGGACGTGATAGTGGTACATTGAAGAATAGGGGACTGCATGTATTACTGCCCTTACATCCACTATAGGGGGCTGTAACATGGCCACATGGCCCTTGTATCCTTTATAGAACAAAGACACCACAGGAGAATGTAACACTGTTCTTAATTCCCCTATAGTTTACGCCACAGGTGACTGTTACGTGCTCATTGGCCTCATACATGGATATTATGACATACCTGCCGCAGGGGACTGTAACGTGTTCATTGGATGCAAATATAGTATTTAGCGACCACAGGGGACTGTAATCTATTCATATGAAGCAAATATAGTATTTAGCTACCACAGGGGACTGTTACGTGTTCATAATTATGTACATAGATATACAATTTTATACAGTCAATACAATTAGCATATATATATTAATTAATATAATATTGAGGAATCCGCAGGAGCTGCCTTATCAGGCACTAACTACTAGTCCTATGCCATATGCCTGTGTGTGTGCTGGAGATGTATTGTATATTCCTATCACAGGGGATTGTAACGTGATCATTGACCTCATATATTACAAAGACAATATATGTGTCTTATATTTGGTGATATATGATATATGGTGTCTCATTATCACTGACATCATATATAGTATTTAGCTACCACGGGGGATTGTAACATAATCATTAGTTCATACAGTACATGTGTACCACAGGGGACTGTAACGAAATCATTGCCCCTGTATAGTATATAGCTTTCACAGGGGACTGTAACATGATTAGTGTGTAATGCATTTGCGTTAATACCGGTATGGCAATCACAAAAGCACTGGTATATTCGTATTTCTACATAATAAAATTCAGCAATCAGTTATTGAAATATTTACTGTTGTATGAGTGTGCATATCTTTCAACACTCCAACATTTCGTTACCTGCGAAATCGATTCAAAACATATCGTCGTGTTATTTGAAACGGGATGTTAAGCATTAAATTGACAATAACAAAAGAAATGACATTATAAAGAATTCTTTTGACACCACTTCCGTCCACAGTGCTATGAACGGAACTTCGATATAACGCGGATGTAAAGTTAAGCAACGGGCCGTACCGAACTAAACAAACTTGTCAATGTTTAGGAGAATCCGACATTCATCTGTATGTCAGTTGCCTTTAGCAACGGAAGTACATGTATAATAAAAAATGCACTGCCTACCAGTGGATCAGGGTCCGAATGCTTCAAAACGCTGTAGACCTCACCTCAGACCGGGTTCTTCCGATGGTGGATTTGTTCGTCGTACATTTGATAGCTATAAGTATCTTTTGAGTAATTGCACAGTTCATTACATACACACATTATTTATTATGTACATGTAACTTAAAAATTAACCATTAATTTTCTCAATTTTGAAATTCTTAAAAAATATGGGGTTTTATGCAACTCTTCCGCTGTTTCAACGGTTATTTAGACCAATTTGGATTTCGAACGTTATGACTCCTACCATCACCGCCCAGTCATTGAAGGACGAAGCAGCTGTGTGATGCAGTGTAATTCCCTTTTGGTATTTTGTAGCTATTACCAAATTTTTCAAAGGTGCTGTCACCTGTATGTGTGTTTTACGTGCATCTGATATAGTATGACTTTGATATTGATTGACATCTCTATCTAATTGTACATTACCATTGTCTCGTTTATTTCTACAAACGTTACCGTTAAAAACGCCATCAGCGCTAATATATTGATTTATTCATCAAACCCAAAATATCCACCAGAGTTCATATATTGACAATTAGATACAGCAGCCGGCAATCATAATATAAAATAAATGAATAATTATGCAATGCAATAAATCAAAATGGTTTTAATCAATTCGTGTTATGATTGACTGAATGCCATAATTTTAGCCTTATTAGACTGCTGTGTTTACGCCAATGTATTGACAATCAATTCACTGCTGATCAATAATGCATTAATGCCTTTCTATTGACCGCTTTAGATGGTATAGCATGGATCGTTATTTTACATATTTAATCATGTGAGTCATTTAGAAAGTAAACAAACCTTATAGGACATTCAATGAAGAGGGATTCTATGTCTAGCATTAATGTAAGGTAGAATCCCAGCGCTCTATAATACATCTCCAACAAAAAAAACAGAGTTCCAATTTTGTTACTGCTCATTCCTTATAGAAAAGAGTGGTAATGGTATTCCAAAAATATACGTGTTATAACATTTATTGTAACTTCATTTTATTTTCGAAAAAAAAAAGAAGAAGAAGAAAGTCTTGATTTCGTAATAAGGATGTGCTCAAAATAGTCAATAACCTACATTAAATAGAATAAATATATACAACGTTTGATATAGCGCCCAATTTAGCTAGAATAAACCACTCTAACGTGCTTAACATTACAAAGATATACAATCAATTAACATATCCATTAAATAATACATTAATTGATACAATTTGCAGGAGCTAACTTCTGGTCCTATGCCACCTGGCTAATATTTCCCCATGTGTGTATGCCTACGTGAGTGCTGGAGACGTATTGTCTTTTAGGAAAAAGGCCTATAGAGGAAATACAAAAAAATAGAAACTAGCATTTCCAGAACTGTTTTCGGTGAGAAAAAAGAGGTGGAAACCTATTAGTTATATATAGGAACAATAATGGTACGTCAGCAAACAATACATGTTTAAGGAGTTATTATATTGAGTACCTCTTATTGCTGTTATCTGATTGGTTGATTCTTTTTTCTGAGTGTAACATCTTCCCCATTCGGAACATCTCGACCGATTCGGTCGACTTTGATGAAAAGAACTGTATTCGAGGCGAGGTGTTCCGAATGGCATCTTTCCAACAACATATTATCGATACTATTATACCATACCCTTGATTATCTGCACCATTGTGAATGAAAACAAGAGGAAACCAAAATGTAAACCAAACGGAATTCGAAGTCAAATTCTATGAAACTAGGGCAAATTTTATTAAAGAAAAATTACGTAGAGACCATTGAAAAAAATATTTTGGTATGGGAAATGTCTTCCGTTTCATCGACGGCACCCGTCAAGTGAGTGTACAATGCATGTCAATTCCAAGGCATGTAACGTTCTCAAAAATATGGACATGTGTTTGTTTTATTTCCGTTATTGACTAGGTTTATCATGTTTGCCATTGTTCATTTTCGAATTGAAGTTAATATTTATGGTTCAATGATATTAAATGACATTTAATGACGGTTTTCTCATGCAGGATACACTACCTCTATACATGAACCAGACTCATACAGGATAATAATTGACGGACTACTTTTAGCATCTGAACAATTTTCCGTCCAAATATTAGGATGAGTATGGCGTGCATCGTGTGTGTATTTGCATTCGTTGCTGGTAATTTAACTACATCGATACTATCAAGTTCGGAATGAGCAATGTCGTCACTCGCGAAAATATTGACACACAAAAATGACGACGGAAACACCAACCTGGAATTAAGGTTTTAAGGCAGTGAAACCTAATATGTAGTATAAAACATTTACGATTCAATGTGCCAAATGTAAACAAACAAATGAAACATTCTATTAAGAAACAAATGTGAAAAATTCGATTGATACCTTTTCTTTGCCATTAATATATGGTTATTTACATTCAAATAATTTGTAAAAAAATAAAATAATAATTATTCGTGGTTAGTTGTTACCGCTTTATCACAACCTAGTTAGTAGGTTGTCTCAAAGCGGTTCATAAATTATCATCCGTGGTTATAGGGCCTTTGCAACCAGCCAATAGCTTTCTCAACTCCCTTGGGAGCATACAGCCGGTGCTGCCATTTCAGCGCTCACTGCTGGCATTCAACAATTCTAGCACTGCCCAACCACGTACTCATTTACAGCTGAGTAGACTGGAACAAGCAGAGTAAAGCATCTTGTTCAAAGATACAACCCAGTGCCGTGCCGCGACTCGAACCCGCAACCCTTTGTCCACGAGCCCGGTGCTCTACCACTACACGGTGCTGCCATTTCAGCGCTCACTGCTGGCATTCAACAATTCTAGCACTACCCAACCACGTACTCATTTACAGCTGAGTAGACTGGAACAAGCAGAGCAAAGCATCTTGTTCAAAGATACAACACACTGCCGTACCGTGACTCGAACCCGCAACCCTTTGTCCTACCACTAGACCACCGTTTTTACAAGAATTATATGATATCATGCTCTACCACCTTTTCGTTGGCTACTTTGTTTATCTCAATTTGACGTATTTTTTCTTAACGTCCTTTTAAAGTGTTGTTTGGTCCTGTATGACTTAAATTTGCAGTTACTTTAAACAATACTTTTGTCAATTGTGATAAAACACATAGAGCTAAGAATATTTATTAAAAATGTGACCCAGACACACTCTTTATGAATCATGTTGACTTAACTTGCATCTCCACTTTATCCTTGAAAATCCATAGGTTAATCTCACTTGCGTTCATTTTACCCCTGGAATATGTCGTGACAAAATTGAAGGTTCAGTGTGCGCCGCCTTGTGGATGATACAATGTTGGAGTAGAATTTCTGTATCCTGTATCAAAAATGGCGTGGCAGCTTTACATGTACGGTTAAATTGACCGGTTTTGAAGTCGAATGCTGCTGTATAATCTTCAAGGGGCATTTTATTACTTGGAACGTATCAAATACAGTAGCTAGCCGCTTGGCTTCAATTTTGCTTGGGCATGAGTCTGCATACAACGTACACGTACATTATAAATGAGCGTAACCTCTTGAACCACTTTGGCGTGTCAATATCCTGGAAAGTGACATACATGTCCAATCCTGAAAGACGACGAGTCAGCCATACAATATTTATACATCAGATAGGCATTTTCAAAACGAAAAACAAAAAAGGTAGTACCGATCAATTTAGCGTACCGGAATAAGCTAAGCGTGAAAGTAAACACCTTTGTCATAACGACTGACTGTTTAGGACAAACGAGCTGGACGATAATTCCATTATATTTTGTACAGGAGATATATGTCACTATCTGCCGCCGTAGACAATCAACAACTATCGACTCGAAGGCAAACAGCTTGCAAAGACATTATAGGATAGAGATTCGACTCATGTATATACAGATTTCAATGTAGTATGATGCGAAAAGGTTACGCCGTGCTCTTTTTATGCAAATAATTTAGTCTTTCAGGAAAGTTATTGACGAAATATTTGTAGAAGAGATTCGTTAATAATTTCGAGTATAGTCTTCATTAAAAAACACACCTTTTTCTGAGTGTAAACACGCAACAGTCTTAATGTAAAAAAGAGTACCCGGAGAAAACCCACATTGTCGGGCAAGTGACCCCATACCTTTTCACGTCCAATCGGGGAATCGAACCAGTGGTCGCCTCGGTGAAAGTCGAGTGCGTCATCCACTGGACTATCCTTTAACCCATTACCTTATATCGATCGTGTGTCAGACATTACCGTAATAGCCTTTCCTATTTGGTTAATTAGTCTATATATAAGTATATGATGAAAGCGGGACACTGTGATTCGATGAAGACAGGGCAGTGATAAAACCGATAAGTAGTCATTACGAGCGCATAAATACTGACCTAAAAGTTGTTTACAAGGACCTGAACGGATAATCAACTGTTCGTAATGAGCAAACATTAGAGATATAATATTCTGATAAACAGCTGTAGCATGACCTGTTTCATTCCAATACCGACCGTTTTCCATTGTCTTGTCTGTGTACAAAGGGTCGTTGCATCTCCTACTCGACACATGGCGATTTTATTGTGTAAACATACATGCATGTCCATGGCATAGCTCATTTTGTGTTACTGGTTTAATTAAACGAAATCGACTCCTCGTCGAGTGAGTCCTAAGGATTCACGACCACTGACAAAAACTGCAACGATGCATTTGAAATAATATTTGACATAGAAATAATAATTCGAGGTTACTTATATACCGCTTTATCACAACCCTGTTCGTAGGTCGTCTCAAGCGGTTTACAAATTATTATCTGTGGTCATACGGCCTTTGCAACCAGTCAATATCTTTTTCATTTCCCTGGGGAGCAAACAGCCGGTAATGCCATTTCGGCGCTCACAGGAAGCATTCAATAATTCAAGCACTGCTCAACCACGTTCTTATTTACAGCTGAGTTGACTGGAACAAGCGGAGTAAAGTATCTTTTTCAAAGATACAACCCAGTGCCGTGTCGTGCCGTGCCGCGACTCGAACCCGCAACCCTTTGTCCACGAGCCCGGTGTCCTACCACTAGACTACTGTTTTTACAAGAAATATATGATATCATGCTCTACCACCTTTTCGTTGGCTACTTTGTTTATCTCAATTTGACGTATTTTTCTCTTAACGTCCTATTTAAGTGTTGTTTGGTCCTGCAGTTACTGTAAACAATACTTTTGTCAATTGTGATAAAACACAAAGAACCAAGAATATTTATTAAAAGTGAAATAGATGAATAAAAGCAGTGTTATCTATAAATGAAAGAATAGTGAAGACACACCAGAATACGAACTGTTTACCTCCTTTAAATAACCAACTGAGCCACCTTGTAAACGGTAGTACCATGACTTTGTTTGTTTGTTTGAGTGGTTTACGTCCGCGTCACTACCGAGTGGTTCGGGTATCCAGAAGTACCATGGCCCAGTTGCCTTACAATTATATCAAAAACGAAATAAAAGGAAAGGTTATTAGTCTAGCGACTGAAAAATGTTATTATTCAATTGTTTTAAAAACAAATTCGTGGATATTTAACATTAAAATATTGTATTCGTCTTTTGACATTTTCAACATTTGCAAACTCCTTATAACACCCCATTGTCAACAATATTGCAACATTGTCTATGTCAAGTTTGCGACTTCGTGAAACATATTGAAAGTTCACCATGATTATTTTCTTGTAAAAACGCCCTTTGCAAGTGTGTTAAACCATCGTTTTCATAGATATCTCCAAGCATCGCCCTGATCAAGCGTCTTGACATCCTCGATATCCAGGGGCTACGTTCATTTTCTCTCTCTGCACCCCTGGAATATGTCATAATAAACTCGAAGGCTCAGTGTGCACCGCCTTGTAGATGAGACGAGAAGGCTAGTTTGATCCTTTGATGTACATCTGTAGAATCTCGCGGTCGCGTAACGGTAAAACTTATTGGCTTTGAAGTCGGGCGTCGCTCCTCTATAATCTTCAAATGACAAGTATCAGCCTAGCGATTGGTCATTTTTATTATATTCGGGGGGAAAATCGAAACATATATACATGTTGAAAAAAATGGAAAATAAACATGATAATCCTACTTTTTGTTGGAAAGCGACATTTTGTTTTCTTGATTTAACAATTAAATTTTCATTGTGTTAAGTGTTTAAAAGTCCTCGGACTTGTGAAGACAGATGCTTAAGGAGGCACCGATTACAAGAAAGCCTACGTTAGAAAGAACGTAAAAGGGTAGATATCCGAATTTATCCTATTTTGGCAGCAGATAAACATATTTTTTTTAAATATCGACTAAGCTGAAGACATAAAGGAAGAGCATCGATTCTGCAGGACGCTCCACATTAGTCGCCTCTGATGAAAAGTAAAGTAATCTCAGAATGTTTTTTTCTTTTCCCGAACAAGCAAAGGGAATCTGTCTGTATATATACTGGAAATTAGCTCACTACTGAGCAAAGTCTATCCAGGGTGAGTGAGTGCGCTATATCAATCTTAGTCACTTTTGGTCGCAATAGTGGCCTTAAATTGTTCCTTTGTTTTGCAGTTGATTATGTGCGATGGTTGTGCATTCCAGTCTTTTATCGTAAATGGTACAAATGAGTTCTTATATATGTCGGTGTTACACCTAAGCACTTTGATGGATTTACTGTGCTGCGTTCTAGATGGTCTGGAATTAAACTTTAATAGCGAGTCAGCGGATATGGCCAAGAGGCCGTGAACTATTTTGCAAAGTAACACTAAACGCTTGTCTCGTCTGCGTTTATATAGCGGTTGGCATTTAAGTTCCTCCATCATTTTGGATACGCTACTGTATCTGCTGTAATCATTGCACACAAAGCGGGCGGCACGTCGCTGTATCACTTCTAGACGGTCTATGTCCTTTTTCTGGTAAGGATCCCATACAACAGATTCATAGTCGAATATAGATCTGACCAGTGAGATATATGCTAATTCTTTAAGGGGTTTGGAACAGTACTTTAAGTTTCGACGGATGAATCCAAGGATGGAATTTGAACGGTTTGAAATTTTGTTGATGTGTGTGGTCCACTTTAGACTGTCACTGAGTGTAACTCCAAGATAGGTGTTGTCCTGTACCTGTTCAAGGATGTGGTTGTCTAGTGTGTAACGATACTGGTGTGGTGTCTTGCTTCTAGAGATGGACATGATATAGCACTAAGTGGCGTTAAATTTCATGCCCCAGTCTTTCGCCCATGCTTCAAGTGACTTAAGGTACTGTTGGAGGCTGAGCTGGTCGTCTATGCTTTTTATAGGCCTATATAACAGAAAATCGTCCGCGAAAAGACGCACTTGAGAAGTAACACAGTTGGGTTAGTCGTTACTATGACAGAGGATTAACATGGGCCCAAGTACGGTCCCTTGAGGGACCCCGGAGTCCACAGTACATGATGATGAAGCTTCCCCGTCGATGACTACTCTCTGCTCTCTCTGTGTTAGGAATGTTTTAATCCAGGCATGAGTGGTTCCAGATATTCCATAATGTCTAAGCTTGTATAGTAATCTTCTGGGTGGCACAGTGTCGAATGCCTTGCTGAAATATAGTATAACCATATCCGTCTGAATTCGTTGGTCGTAGGTTTGCATAATGTCGTGCATGGTGATAATCAGCTGGCTCTCGCACGAGTGACCACTCCTAAATCCATGTTGTAATGACGTGAGTATGCTGTGTTGTTTTAGATGTTTTAAGATATTGCTACATATGATGTGCTCTAGTGTTTTACAACAGACACTTGTTAACGAGATCGGGCGATATTTGCTGTAGATGTGTTTGTTTCCCTTCTTAAACACCGAGCTGATTTTGGCGTTGTTCCAGTCCATAGGTAGGGTGCCTGTATTTAGACTCCGTTGGAAAATATTGGCAATTACTTGGGCCAGTTCTGCAGCACAGTTTTGCAGCATCATATTCGGAATAATATCTGGTCCACTAGCCTTATGTGTGCTTAGTTCCTCGAGTAGCTTCTGTACTCCGTCCACATGAACCTTCATGTCTGGCATTGGTGGATACTGTGTCTCACTGAGTGGTGGTAGAGGGTTCTCCATGTTTTCTTTAGTAAATACGTATTTAAACTGTCTGTTTAATAACTCTGCTTTTGTCTTACTGTCCTGGTGTTAAACTCCTTCACTCTTGATACCTGCAAAACCGATGTTATCATGCCTTTTTGCTTTAATATAATTCCAAAATGTCTTGTTGTTCCCTTCCTCTAATGATTGCTCCATTGTTTCATTTACATATTTCCTATGTGATCGTCTGATGATCTTCTGCACAGTTCGTATTTGTTCATTGTAGATATCCCATGCTTCGGCTGTGTTCAGCACTTTCGCCGTTGGCATAAGTTTATGTTTCTTCTTCACTTCCTTACGTAGATTATAATGATAATAATAATAATAAAGGCTTTATTTATTCTTGATAACATATAGAGCATGAAGCTCATCTTACCCGTGGTCAAGATACAATATAAGATAAAATGTGGACCTAAAGTATCTTGTAAATAAAAACTACTTGATTGTATAAAATTCTTTTGTGAAAAGTAACCAATTTAGTTTTTTGAATATATCACAGGAAGGTGTGGAAAAATCACATTTTAAAACAATTCTGGCTGCTCCCTTTTGCATGCGTTCTAATCTTACAATATTATTTTTTGAACTGTTACCCCAAACAGTTGAGCAATAAACCAGATGTGGATTAACAAAGCAGTTAAAAAAGGTCATACAAGAGGACTGGCTCAAGAAGGGTCTCAACTTTTTCATCTGAAAAATTTGACATGATATCTTTTTACAGACATTTGTAAATTGAATGTTCCAAGAGAGACAAACATCTATGGACACTCCCAAAAGTTTTTCACATTTTACATTTTCAATGTTTTTATTGTTGATTACAACGGACAATTCTTCTGTTAATTTACATTTTTTTCTGTGAAGTAGTAACAAGCATGACTTTTGTTTTTTCTGTGTTTACACACATTTTGTTTTCATCGCACCATTTAGACACTAATTTAGCATCAGCATCGAGGTTAGTATTTACAATGTCGAGTGAGTTCCATTGCCATCAGCGTACATATACAAAGAACTTTGATTTGTATTCAGGGGCAGGTCATTTACATATACAACTTCCGTTTGAATATAGTCATGCCGGAAAAACAGTTTCCAACACTTAGTTACAGTTTTGGTTATTGACACGGGTATCTTTATGGATGGGTTCCTTTGGTTTTACCTGATGTATATTACATGGGCTATTTTGAAACATTTAATAGCTACAAGTGTTCCTGTTCCTCTTAGATCAATACACATAATTGTTTTAAGCTATTGTTTCTCCTCGTTGTTAATGATGATATCTTATCTATTTCATTGTTAGTAATGGAAACTGTTATTGATGAACATACTTAGTTGAGGGGTGTTGAACATAGATTTATGTGTCTGTAATAGACGTACGCTACAGCGCATACCTGTCAATTATTTACCTGTGAACATACCTGTGGTTCGTTCTATTCAATATAATCGATTGTGTTTTATTAATTCCGATGTTTTGAAGTGTATATATTTCATTTTGTTTTACAGGGAGCAGTGATGAGCACCTCCGCGTTGCTGTGAGCTGTGAGCGGTGAAAATATGTTACAATGAGCTGTGATCAGTACAATTACGTGATAAGTGCAAATCAGTTGTAGTAAGCTGTAATCAGGACCTCTGCAATACAACGAGGAGTGATCAGTGCAACTACGCTACAGTGAGCTGTGGTCAGCCTCGAAGGCACTTTGAGCATTAATCAGTATTTGCGTTACATTGAACTGTGATCAGGATCTATGAGTTACTGTTAAATGCAATCAGTAGCTATGTGCTACCGTGAGCTGCGATAATTAACGTCTACATTACAGAAAGCTGTACTCAGAAACATTTTAATTGCAATAAGCTGTGATCAGTACATTTGTGTTACAATACGCTTTGATCAGTAACGTCTACAGTACAGTAAGCTGTTATCAGTAACGTCTACAGTACAGTGAGCTGTGATCAGTAACCTCTGTTCTATAGTGAGCTTTGATCAGTACCCTCAGGTGTAAATGAGCTGTGTTCAGTACGTGTACATCTAAGATGCAGTGAGTTTTGATCTGTTCCTATTAGCTACACTGGACTATAATCAGTGCCTACACGGTACAATTTTCAGCACTTTCGATAAACATCATGAAGTCGTACACATCCTGTACTTTCGTCGTTATTTTTGGTAGGTATTGATTCATATCTGTTTTGTTGTAAGAAGAAATAATTTAGTTCATGCTTTTGTAAAAAAATGTATTTTTCCTTATAAGAATTAAATTATTTTTATGTAACACTATATCAGAATGACGGGAACTTAATTTATGTGATAACAAAAATATCCTTAATTCCGGATGATTACAAAATCTCTTTTTTAATATCTGAAGAAGTTTAACACCTAAACGTTTTCTCTAGTATCTAATCAATTAGTTGGTCAGTCGGTAAATATTTTGTAGTAATTAAAACATTGTCTGTTAAGCCGATACAATTTTTGCAATACCTGTTGTAGTTGTAGTTGTAGTATATTACATATAACATGTTTAGTCGGTATATATTTGGTAGTTATTAACACGTTGTCTGTTTAGCCGAAATACATTTTTGTAATATATTAATCAGTGGTCCAGCAGGTACAACGATTTGTAGTTTTTTACACATTAGCCGTTATCTATACAGAGTATATGTCCTAAGTTTCCTTCATATTAGATAAATGATAAAAGTTTGGGATATTTCATGTTTGTGAGCGTCTGGCGAGCAAATATGAAAAATCCAAAACGAGGATCATCATTCTAATACGAAGGGAAACGAATGACAGATTGTTTTTATCATATAATACAAAGTAAACTGTATAATTGTGATCTGAAACGAATATTTTGCACTTGGATGCCTCTGAAACGACGAAAATTGCGTCCGCCTCACAATGACGTGACGTCACACTGATTGTTCCTTTTCGATTGTTTTGTGCTTTCCAGTGAATATACCCATGTCATATTTTTTGGCGTATTAACCCGTGTAATATGACCTATCAGCCCTGTGATTGGTTGTAAGTTTCAGTTGTGACTTCACGCCTAGGACAAGTACATAACGTCATAGACTTACGCACTGGAGTCAAAATGGCGGCTTTTTACATTTGAATGGTGCATGAAAATTGTCGTTTTACACGAGTAAATGCCACGAATCTTGATTATGTGATAAAAAGGATCTTACACTCGTATTCGTTTCATAGGAAATTTATGAAACTCGTCAAGATATTTTCATTTTAGCTCGCTAGAGGCACGCTAAATTGAAAAAAATCTTAAACTCGTTTCATAAATCTCATATGAAACGGAAACACATGCCTATATTTATGTGATGGCTTTATGACACTGCATAACATGGTATTCATATGATAAATATATATAATAGTAATTAACACATTGTCTGTTTAGCCGATACATTTTGTGTGAAATCCAAAAAAGGTCTTCAGCAGGTTCATGATTTGTAGTATCTAACCCATTAGCTGTTTTGTCGGTTTATATTTTGTAATATTTAACACATTGTCTGTTTAGCCGATACAGTTGTTTTGTAAACTCTAAAACAATTGTTCAGCAGGTACATGTTTTGTATTACATTATGCACCTTACACATGATATATTAGCTGGTATACCTATTTTCGTAGCATTCTAGCATATCATTTGCTCAGACGGTTCGTTTTGTTGTAAAATATAACACATGATTTGTCCAGTTTGTACAATTCTTTAATATTTACAAAATCTTTTCTTCAGCAGGTAATTGTTTTGATATCTAATTGAGATGTGCGGTCGTTACACGTTTTGGACATTATTCGTTCAGCTGGTACATTTTTGTAGTATTTGACAGACGACAACATTAGGCGATACGTTTGCTTTTGCAGTATTTGACAGACGACAACATTAGGCAATACGTTTGTTTTTGCAGTATTATACAGCCGACAACATTAGGCGACACGTTTGTTTTTGTAGTATTTGAGAGAGGACAACATTAGGCGATACGTTTGTTTTTGTAGTATTTGACAGACGACAACATTAGGCAATACGTTTGTTTTTGAATTTTTTGACAGACGACAACATTAGGCGATACGTTTGTTTTTTGTAGTTTTTGACAGACGACAACATTAGGCGATATGTTTGTTTTTGAAGTATTTGACAGACAACAACATTAGGCGATACGTTTGTTTTTGTAGTATTTGACAGACAACAACATTAGGCGATACGTTTGTTTTTGTAGTATTTGACAGACGACAACATTAGGCGATACGTTTGTTTTTGTAGTATTTGACAGACGACAACATTAGGCGATACGTTTGTTTTTGTAGTATTTGACAGACGACAACATTAGGCGATACGTTTGTTTTTGTAGTATTTGACAGACGACAACATTAGGCGATACGTTTGTTTTTGTAGTATTTGACAGACGACAACATTAGGCGATACGTTTGTTTTTGTAGTATTTCAGAGAGGACAACATTAGGCGATACGTTTGTTTTTGTAGTATTTGACAGACGACAACATTAGGCGATACGTTTGTTTTTGTAGTATTTGACAGACGACAACATTAGGCGATACGTTTGTTTTTGTAGTATTTGACAGACGACAACATTAGGCGATACGTTTGTTTTTGTAGTATTTGACAGACGACAACATTAGGCGATACGTTTGTTTTTGTAGTATTTGACAGACGACAACATTAGGCGATACGTTTGTTTTTGTAGTATTTGACAGACGACAACATTAGGCGATACGTTTGTTTTTGTAGTATTTGACAGACGACAACATTAGGCGATACGTTTGTTTTTGTAGTATTTGACAGACGACAACATTAGGCGATACGTTTGTTTTTGTAGTATTTGACAGACGACAACATTAGGCGATACGTTTGTTTTTGTAGTATTTGACAGACGACAACATTAGGCGATACGTTTGTTTTTGTAGTATTTGACAGACGACAACATTAGGCGATACGTTTGTTTTTGTAGTATTTGACAGACGACAACATTAGGCGATACGTTTGTTTTTGTAGTATTTGACAGACGACAACATTAGGCGATACGTTTGTTTTTGTAGTATTTGACAGACGACAACATTAGGCGATACGTTTGTTTTTGTAGTATTTGACAGACGACAACATTAGGCGATACGTTTGTTTTTGTAGTATTTGACAAACGACAACATTAGGCGATACGTTTGTTTTTGTAGTATTTGACAAACGACATCATTAGGCGACACGTCTGTTTTTGCAGTATTTGACAGACGACACCATTAGGCGATGCGTTTGTTTTTGTAGTATTTGACAGACGACATCATTAGGCGACACGTCTGTTTTTGCAGTATTTGACAGACGACACCATTAGGCGATGCGTTTGTTTTTGTAGTATTTGACAGACGACATCATTAGGCGACACGTCTGTTTTTGCAGTATTTGACAGACGACACCATTAGGCGATGCGTTTGTTTTTGTAGTATTTGACAGACGACATCATTAGGCGACACGTCTGTTTTTGCAGTATTTGACAGACGACACCATTAGGCGATGCGTTTGTTTTTGTAGTATTTGACAGACAACATTATGCAATACGTTTGTTTTTGTAGTATCTGACAGGCGACAACATAAAGCGATACGTTTGTTTTTGTAGTATTTGACAGACGACAACATTAGGCGATATGTTTGTTTTTGTAGTATTTGACAGACAACAACATTAGGCGATACGTCTGTTTTTGTAGTACTTGACAGACGACAATATTAGGCGATACGTCTGTTTTTGACACATTCGTTATTCAGTCGTACGTTCGTGTTAGTAAATTTTGTTTGTTTGATTTAAATTGATCACCCGGTACATTTCTTAAGATCGAACACATTGGTTGTCCCTCCGATACATTTATATAGAATCGAACAAACACATTACTTGTTCAGCACGCAAATGAGTTGTTTAACCGTTCCGAACACATCAGTCTTTGTTCAGTTGTTCAGCCGGCCAAGTTTTTAGATTGAAACAAAATATTTGTTTAGTTGGTATGTTTCTTAACTATCTAACATATGAGTTGTCAATACGGTACATATTTGTAGTATCTAACATATCAGTTGTCCAGCCGGTACATATTTGTAGTATCTAACATATCAGTTGTCCAGCCGGTACATATTTTTAGTAAATAACATATTAGTTGTCAAGGCGGTACATATTTGTAGTATCTAATATATTAGACGTCCAGCCGGTATATATTTGTAGTATCTAACATATTAGTTTTCCAGCCGGTACATATTTTTAGTAAATAACATATTAGTTGTGAAGGCGGTACATATTTGTATTATCTAACATATGAGTTGTCCAGCCGGTACACATTGGTTGTATATTACATATTAGTTGTCCAGCCGAAATATATTTGTAGGATCTACCATATGAGTTGTCAAGCCGGTACATATTTGTAGTATCTAACATATTAGTTTTCCAGCCGGTACATATTTTTAGTAAATAGAATATAAGTTGTCAAGGCGGTACATATTGATATTATCTAACATATTAGTTGTCCAGCCGGTACATATTTGTAGTATCTAACATATGAGTTGTCCAGGCGATATATATTTGTAGGATCTAACATATCAGTTGTCAAGCCGGTACATATTTGTAGTATCTAATATATTAGACGTCCAGCCGGTACATATTTTTAGTATCTAACATATTAGTTTTCCAGCCGGTACATATTTTTAGTAAATAGCATATTAGTTGTCAAGGCGGTACATATTTGTAGTATCTAACTTATCAGTTGTCCAGCCGGTACAAATTTGTTGTATATTACATATTAGTTGTCCAGCCGGTACATATTTGTAGTATCTAACATATTAGTTTTCCAGCCTCTACACATTTTTAGTAATTAACATATAAGTTGTCCAGCCGGTACATATTTATATTATCTAACATATTAGACGTCCAGCCGGTACATATTTGTATTATCTAACAAATGAGTTGTCCAGCCGGTACATATTTGTAGTATCTAACATATGAGTTGTCCAGCCGGTACATATTTGTTGTATATTACATATTAGTTGTCAAAACGGCACATATTTGTAGTATCTAACATATGAGTTGTTCAACCACTGCATTATATTCAGTAATAAACCAATTTGTAATTCAGCAGTCAGTACATTTTTAATGTCTAACATGTTATAATCAGTCGGTACATTTTTAGTATTTAACATGTTATAATCAGTCGGTACATTTTTAGTATCTAACAAGTTATAATCAGTCGGTACATATCCATTTTTATTTAACACTTTATCCGGTACATAGTTTTAAATATTGAACATAAAAGTTGCTTAGCTGGTACATTTTTTAAATATCTTACGTCACAGTTGTTCTGACGATCGAGGTGGTTTTTCAGTGTCTTACATATGAATTTCAGCCGATACACTCTTTTAAAGTATTTCATACTAGATATCGCAGATTTTCAAGAAATGGATGTCTCTTTGTTTCAAACATTTGTTGTTAAGCCGTTTTATGTGAATCTAGCTCACTTTTTTAAGATTTCATACTTTTTTCTTTCCCCAGTGATGCTGGTGTCCTTCACATCTGCGGCTATAGTAAATTCCAACAACTATACAGGTAAGATATGATACCTTCATAATAACAGTCATTGTAATAACTCATTTATGAAATACTTTTATTGTCTACTTTAAGAAGAAAAACAGATTTGTTCATTTTTACAGCGTTTTACAGCGTGCAGGCTGTTTTTTTCTGTCTACCCCCCATTATATTAGCAGAAAAATAAAATGATTCATTAATATCGATTTGTATAATATTCCCTTCGGGTAACAATGATTCCCACGGGTCTACATACAGTGACAATAGACATTGTTTTCATCTAATAAATGGGTAAATTAAACTATAGTATGTACTTATACATACAGACCTGGGAATGAAGTTCATTTATTATTGAAAAGTTATAGCGCCAGTCTCATTTACTTGTATAATTAAATATCTCACTATTCTAAATTTGTTTTATCCTGAGGAAATTTGTTTTGTTCGTACCAACAACAATTATCACATTACCCTTTTCACATTATATTTTGATCCTTTTTTTGTCCCTATTTTTTTTTTCGTAAAATAAGATATATATTTGTTTTTGTTTTTTATCCATTATTAGCTTTCACATGTTAAATGCCAAACTCAGATTATGAGTTTATCGCACAGAAATCCTTTAAGCACCCTTAAGGATAGGAAATTAAAGTGTTAACCCGGTAATTCTTTTTCCGCAATTTATCGATCAAAAACGACCTTTGCTCACGGAAAAGAAATATTTGCATATACACTATTTCCAACAGTTCCTCATTTAACGAATGTGACATCACAAGTTTGATACATAATTGATAGTTTGCCAATTTCTCTAATACGTCAAAGGTATTTGCTATCAGTTTATTGTGAAGTGTACACCTTGGCCCATATTTATGAAACCGTTGTCATGCTCATGCATAACCGTTGTCATGCTCATGCATGGATTTTGAGCCGAATTTTTGTTCCTGTTACAAATTAATAAAAAAAAAATCTTAATTCGTCAACGATTTTGAAAAAAAAACACAATGAAGAGACTAAAATCCAAAAAAATAATTTCGTGTTTATATCTGACTTTTTTATCGTTTAACATGATTTAAGCGAGTTTCAAGAAAGATGCTTTGAGCACAGAATCCATGCTTGAGCATAAGAACGGTTTTATGATAACGGGCCCTGATGGGAAAATCGGATAATGGTATAATTGAAGATGATGCCGAGGTAAACAGATAACAATTTAGACAATATTTAGAATATGATCAATCGGAAATTAATGACGATCTGGCAGGACGACCTCTAATATCACATCCCTGGTTTCAATGTAAAAGTTTCATTTGTTCAAATGTTGTCCTGTTTTTATCGATTTTCGAGTTTGATTCAAGGTTTTGATGACACTCTGGCCTTCTCTAGTTGTTTGTTTGTACTTTTTTAAATCCTGGGAATCAGTTTACTATAAAAACCGTGGATGTATTTTTTTCTGGGTAATTACTTGCATCTGTTTAACCCTACAATGAGATATGCAGATACATTTCGTCAATATTTAATTATTCACTATATATAATCTCGGGTGTATCGACAATATCAGCATAGATCTATCATAGGTGAATGCGGATGTGGTACTGATAAAATTGATTTAAGGTCAAAATGAAAACATCAACAGATGGTACGTTTGTTTGTTTTATTATGCTGAAAAAGAAAATATCAATAATGTGTCACAACAGTGTGTTTCACATTGATCATCATTGCATAATAAATCACCATACAACAAAAGAAATACAACGATGCAGTTTGGGCTGATCATTAACACAAAACTCTTGTGTATGTGTGTTCTAAGTTTGAAGTATATTCAATAACTATTACGGTGCCATATCCGTATTCATTGATGATAAATACTTGACGATATTGTAAATGATTAGCAAGTACTTGTCAACCTTTTCAACAAAATATATGTCGACGTAGCTAATTTCATGGTCATGCAAATACATGTACACATACTTGCTGAGAACAAATGTTATAAATATATACTGCAAAAGTAGTTGTTTTAGCGCACTCTATTTTCAGCGTATTATTGGACTTGTCACTGACTAGAGCTTTGATGAATTAACACACCCACGATGTATGCAATTAGTGATAAAAACATAACACGAAATAGCGCTACCAAACTTTAGCGCTAAAGTTAAAGCGCCAAAAACGCGCTAAAACGGAATACCGCTGAAATATGTACGTTTGCAGTATTCAAAACCAGATCTATCTTGTTTACCACGACCTGATATCAAACAGAATTTCGATAGAGGCCATTGCTAAATACATGTTAATCGCGTTTGTAAGTCTGGGTGATAGATATCCACTTTTGAGGAGAAATCCATCCTCGATATCGAGGATTTACTCTCACTTTCCCTCTCTACACCCCTGGAATATGTCGTAGCAAAATCGAAGGCTCAATATGTGCACCACATTGTGGATGAGACGGGAAGACTAGTTTGATACTCTGATCTACATCAAAAAAATCTAGCGGTCGCTTAACGGTAAGAATTGACAGGCTTTGAAGTCGGGCATCGCTCCGTTGTAATCTTCAAAGGACAAGTATCAGCCTAGTGCTTGGTAAGGTGTTTTTTTACATGACACCAATGAAATACCTGGCTGCGTGCCTTGCTATGACATATTCCAGTGGTGTAGACAGCGAAAGTGAGCGTGACCCCTGGATATCGAGGATGGGAGAATTCAGGGGAAAGGGGAAATCATAACGCATATCACATACAGAGCATGACACACTTACCAATAAACTGTATCAAACTGTATAACAAACATGATGCCTTTAAAATGAAAGATCGTCCATGTTCCTTCTCTTAGTAGATCACTATTTTCTTAGTTGATGTGGCCACTTCGTTTATATATAATTTAGCTTTTGTTTTCTTTCTGGGGGTTAATTGATGTGTAAGAAGCATAGCTGTCGTTTTTAAGACGAGACTTCAGACTATGACACCCAGTTTCAACCAAAATCATTAATTTGTCCACAATATTTCTGTGGTGAATGAATTCCTTGCTTTGACGGTAGACAGTGTGACAGTTATCATATATTGTGTATTGAACGCGTTTACATTCGCACTTTTTGATGGGTTCATGTTGCCTCTCTTATTGTTTGGTTTCTCTATGAATCTTTCCATCTTAAATTTGTTAACCGTGATAATTTGTTCGTGTGCGTTGATTATGCATATATAATCAATCCATTATCATTTTTTATTTATTTTTATTTATTTTCTATTATTATAATACTAAAAACGTTTTATAAATATTAAAACATTTTAATACGTATATGACAATTGTCGTACATGTATGAAAATGTTGAATATTTATATAAAATAGAATTTAGATGTAGGCCATTGCTAAGCACATGTTAATCGTATTTGAAAATGAGTATACTGGTTCACAGACAAGTAAAATTAATGGATCGTTATGGTTGACCTCCACTTATATATATTAATATATAGAATATAAAAAATTGATTGGAATTCGTGCGACAGGAAAAACATATAAAAATTTAAAAAATTACAACAAATCTGTCTGCTTGTACTTTTTCATATAGATATAAATATATATATGTCTTACATATCTATTTGTTTTTAACCAAGTTGATAATCATAAACTTGACACACAATTGGTGACGTAAAGGAAATTGCCGTAATTTTGAATCAATGACGCTGTGGTACTATTCAAATATTCATTTCCGGTCACCGACCTACTTGACCATAGGTGTCGCCAGAATGGGGGTCAGGTCACCATATGGACTTTCCGAATTCCAAGGGACACATCACGACGCCAGGTTCATGAAGTCGTCTTGTTTTGTTCACATTTATCAGTTTTCGACGTGAAGGACGACTCCCACACTGAAAAATCATTGAACAATATACATTCTGTTGTAGTAAATATATATGATAAATTGACACGCCTTTACACAAACTTTATTTTATTTTGTGTACATGTATATATAGCACTTGACATGTATAGTTATTATGATTAATTGACAAACAAATCAATTAATACTTAACTCTATACCATATATATATATACGTTGGTACTTATGATCAACAATTTTTTATAATAAATTGAATCTGAAACAAATGAACAATATTTGATTTCGGCACAACTTCCACAATTATCAATAATGTATAAGCAAACATGATCACCCCACGCCCAAGAAATTTCGAATGTTCAAACTATAAATAACTAATTATTTGCATGGTCGCCGCTTTTGCTTTCCTGTTCAAAAATATCTTCATCAATAGCTGCATTTTGCATCCATTTACGTTATGTCAACAATGCGTATTTACTTTATTAAGGTTGATGTGATAAATTGATAAATCTTTATTAAAAGTCTTTCATTTTTTCTCTCTTTTTTGAAATTTTCAGGAAAAAACACTGTTGCTATTTGTGCTTAATCAAACAATGCTTTCCTGCAATATTTTTACGAAATTTGTGTAAAGTAAATACGAAGATAGTTAACACATCAAAAACCCTGAAGGTAATAGGTAAATATTTGAACTCTATTTGAAACTAAATTTCCCGAACTATTGCAAACATTAATGTGTTTAAAACGATATTTGTATCCTATTTAAATACAGATATATTGTTTCTATTTTTTTAATGATTGTATGAGACAAACATAGAATTGTTTGCAAAGAAAAAACAATCCATTGCTCCAACCGGGAAGCATGTTCCGTCCATAACAGTTAACATGATTAAATAGCACCAAAATAGCAGCGTATCTGATTAGATTGAAGATATCAAAACTTTATCTTATTGGCCTTGCATATGTTATTACTTCCCAGGATCGAATTTTTCACTTATTTTATTTTCATTTTCAAAAATTTATTATTAAATTGAATTGTTTAATTATCATATTATTATCTTTTATTCATATTTTTTTTGCGACATTATGTGCATTTTAATACATCCATATTTTAAATATATAGATTAGAATTAATTAAATTCCTCTCCTCATCCCCATCCACTCCACTTCCCCCAACTCCCCTACCCCTCCTCCAAAAAAACACAATTGATTTCGAGAAATATACTTTCATCGTTTTCTTCCACATGGGTGGCAGTTATGTACGGTACAGCACTAACGTGATACTTGTACAAATCGACAGATATTGGACGCAAAGCCTTGCCATAAGCTACCAATACACGTAAAGTGGAAAGTTAAACATTCATTGTTTATTTCAAGTTAAACGGACATTTCGACAAAGGAAGTATACATGTTTATATTGTTTTAACCATACCAATTCAATTTTGGTTCACGCTCTACATAAGATAAACAAAGCTGATTGTGAAAATAACCTCACAGTTGTGATCAGTGGCCCGCAAATGAATTTTAAACGTAATTCTAAACGAACAGTATAAAAGCGATATTTCCCTATAATAACCCTTTTTTTGTTTGTTTGCCAAGCTGTTGATTATCACTCCCACGGAAACATGAATGGAATGCCATGTCGGGATAATTGTCATTTTGTGTAAATACTAACGTCAATCGTTCTGGTAAGTTTACAATACATTAAATTTACAATACTGAATCAGCAACGATTCGGAAACAATACTAAGAACTTATACAGTGTCCGTTTCGCAAGGTTGGATATATGATATTAAAAGCAGATATAATAATCATTTAATCATATTGAAAGTAAGTTCTTATGCATATACACAAATGAATTTTGTCGAATGACAGAAATACTTAGAGGACATGTAGACAATGTAACAATTATCGATGAATATGAATAGCAGTGATACTCTGGTTAGATTTTCTAGAGTGAGTTACTTTGATATACATAAATATGTCATTGGCATGTCTATATCATCAGCTATTTGATATGGTAGTGATCAGTTATTAGAATTCGGGTTAATCGTTCATTTATACACATGTTAGACTTTACAACAACAGCTCTAGGGTAGTGGATGTATTTCACCTGCATAACCTTGGATTGAACAGTTGGGGATGTTCAGGTGACCCAACCAAATTTAAATCACTTCTTGTGTTTGATAAGTTTACCTGTAGTGTCATAGGCCAAGGTGTTATGTTTGCTCAAATGTATCTATATAACCTAAGGGTCAACGTTTCTGTTTGCTCAGAATTATTTGTATTATTAGGTTTGTTTGTACAATGTCATATTTGCCTACACAAAGCTCGGGCCTTACAATTTGTGTTTTTTTTATATATGTTTATGTGACCTCGGGGGTAGCGGTCGTGTTTTTTAGATTCATCTGTTCAACTTTGGGTCCTACGGTAATAGTTGTTGAGGTCTACATATACAGTCTTATTTTAAACAGTAGTGAATGTTCATGTTTATCTTCGAAACCTCAGGCATAATAACCGTGTTTGTTCAGATTTACCTGTAAATCTCGGGGTTTAACAATCGTGTATGTACAGGTACAGTGTAAGATTGCTAAACTTTTAAGTGGTATGCTTGCTTAGTTTTCCCAGTAGAAGTTTGAGTTGAATGGTCTTAACTGTTTCTGCTTACCTTCGCAATCTAAGATTCGACGGTCGGGTGGCGCTGCAGTACAGATATATCGAACATGGTGTTCTTCGCGTTGCCTATGGAACTTGTTACTTTGGGTAATTCGTCAGGTGATACATGTTCTATCATAACGATTAACAGAGACAGCATAGACCTGTAAGTGAGGTTGAAATTTGATATAAACATTGATTCTCTTCATAGTTCACTACTGAACTCTGACCATTCATTCGGAATCGTAATTTTGCCCTTTCATTTTGTTAAAATTTATCAAACAACAACATTAGGCTCGCCCAATACTATAATTATCAATATTGAATATTTTACAAAATTTGCGTTAGAATATTCTTTGTAGGGAGGGTAATAATAATAACTGAAGTAATAAGTATACCGTTGTTCCTACGTTCCTTTATTTTTTTCTGAATTTTAAAAAGCCATCAGAATCACAGTCCTCTGAAACATGACGTAAATCAATTAGATTGATTTAACAAGGTTTCATACTTATATACGAATCTAATTAACATACCTACTGTTTGAGCGTTGGTCAAAAGTGGTTCTTTGAATAGTGTTGAGGACAACAAGGTCCTCAGTGCGCCAGTTATGGGACACCTTTTAGATAATGTTTACTCACGTAGACTCAGTCATTATTGAACGCGTATATTTTCTAAACGTACATACAAAACACGTGTTGATGTTTTGCTGTATTACGTAAAGATGCGTACCACGTGCCAAACACTACGTCGGCATTAATTGTATCACTATATGTGTTTGTTTTAGGAATATATTTGTATATGGGCTTTATATGTAGAGTCAGCGCCGGATGCATTTATTGGAAACAACTTCAAGTCAAAGTGTTCCCAGTATCGAAAATACTGTGGAATCTATCATTTTAGGGAGAATTGTTTTTCGTTGATGATCAAAGTAGTATTAATCAACAAATGCACTGACCACCAACTTATGATGAAGGTGTTTGTAAATCAGTATCTAAGATTTAGCTAAACCACAAATTAATGGATCAGCAAAATAGCACATTTTTCAAAACCACGAACTATCAGCTTCACAAAAAATATAAGATATCACAGTATCCATATTATAGCAGGGACGTATAGCTATATACTGTCCCTGATTATAGTGATAACTCTTAAATTCTTACAACGATTACTTACCTTGATCACAACTTTGCTTTCTGTTATTAGTGTTTCCAGGTATTTCTACACATACTCTTCAATTTTAAAGTGAGGATGTAATTATCAAGAAAGAAAAAACTCGCGATCGGAAATTTGAAGATATTAGCATATTTTTGTTACATTTATCGTTCAAGTTTATAATTTGACCAGGTATCATTGTTAATATATTAGAGCATTATCTTATTGTCAGGAATCGTTATTTATTATATGTGAATTTAACACATTTACTTGAGATCTTATATGAATACTGTCATTAAGGTAGTGCACGGTATTAATTAATCTAAAGTATTCGATATCACCTGACATGAATACGTCAAACATAATCAAAACTTCAGGAACTTAATCAATAGATTCATATTTAAATATAAACTTTACATTATTTAAAAAAAAAAAAAAAAAAAAATACTGGAAGCGTATCTTTTTTTGCGGTATTATAATGTTAGCACTTTTCATGCGTTTAATCTTGCGCTAGATTATGAATGAGCTGATTGAAGATCATGTATATAGTTTCTATTGCATACAGTTTGAGTGCGGTAATTCTTCAATGCGGTAATCCGTTATAAATTCAATAATACCCTAAACTTTGAGTCCGCTCAAATAAACGTTTTTACAGTAGATGTGTATAGAACATACGGTGTAGGTCTCGAGGGTTTTGTCATGCAAGGACAAACATCACCACTATATCTCCATATGAAAGTAATTGATAGAGTAACTGTTTTATTTCCCTTTATAATTGTTAAAGTATAGGTGTGGTTCACAGCTGTACGAATACATGTAGTGTATTGAATGTCAACAACTACTCAGAAACATTATCATATGTTTCGTCTCCAATTAAATTTGTCCACTTGATTTTTAAACTCATTAAATCTATTGTTCATTTAATTAGTTCAATTTAAATAAAGAAACCATTCAACTTGTTTATTGATAACTATTATTATTGATGGGCTTATATTCTCAAAAAAGCTCCTGTAAATATGACCAAAGTTGTCTATGATACAATGACTGGTTTTTTTTATCAGGTTCGCTAGCGTCAAACAAGTGATAAACATGTCATTTTTGAGTTATTTTAACGTTCATTATTATAGGTCCTCTTTCTCATCTTTGTACACATAAACACACCTACTTTACGTTGATACATAGACACGTCAATCAATGAAGGATAGCTGTACTCGATTTACATTTAACACTTATCGGTTGTTCTTTGTTCAGGCCAGGGTGGCGCCGCTACATCTAAAGTTGCCCACTTTAGCATCGATTGGAATTGCAAAATTTAATACAATGGTTTCATTTCAATATTTAATTTTTATTCATAATGTTTGTTCTGTTAATGTGAATAAAAATATCTTTAGGTAAATATTAATTTACTTTCATCAACCAACTGCGATGTATGAATGTATTATGTGATACACCAGTATGCCCATCTCTATCTAATGCATTATAAGTAATAGCTAACGCAGTAGTGTATACCACAACTGAACGTTAAAGCACAGAGGTACACATTATAATTACATTTCAAAGCAATGGTTAAATTACAACAACACATCAAATGCAATTATATTCGTTATAGTTACATTACAAATACAGACGTATACTTTATAATACAAATCTCAATGATATGCATTTTAATTACACAGTGTAATTAGTCATTCAAATTACACTAAATAAACGAAATACATTGCATCGATGATGCTGCGGGTAAAGCAAAGTTGGAAATCAAAATTGTCTTAACTACTGTTAACTTACTGTACTGAACCATAAGGACAGGTGCATAAAACTCCTTAAATACAGTATTAATTCCTCTTACAAAATATATTAATGGTTATTTTATGAATGTCAACACTAAGGAAATTAAATGATGATAACCTGGCAACGCAAACACTGACGCCGGGATAATCAACCAACAACGACAGACGAAACCTATAGTGTACAGGGTCTAACAAAAATCCAGTTTTACAGCACATTTATGAGCTTACCATTGATAAAAATAATTACTTAATACATGGGTTCAAAATCCTAGACAGTATTGATTATCCATAAATATGTATTTTTAATCATATCATTTCACACATAAGGATCACGGGGGGGNAACACCAACACCCAAAAACATTTTTATTTAAACAAAACAACAAAATATATAAAACAGTACCAACAAACTAACAAAGATCTTCAAGGAAATAGAATATTTTCAAAACGGTTGACCATAAAAGTTGCCAAGCCTGTATTCATTACACTGACAGGTCCTGTTGTTTTGCTTCCTTTCTTTTGTTTTTCTGATATTTCCGTTCTTAATATTGTTGTCATTTATTTGTCTTTGTTTTTTTCCTTTGCTCCTGTTGTTGTCTTTACTTTGTTTTGTGTCTGTTTGGTTATTTGTTTGTTTTTAGTTTTGTATCCTCGGTACCTGTTGTTGTCTTTCGTTGGTGTGTTTTTTTGTATATTCTCGGTACGTTTATACCTGCTGTTGTTTTCCTTGATTTTGGTATTTTCTTGGTACGTTTTAACGAAAAATGTTCCATTTTGGGAACTGTTATTCTATTTTTGATACCCTTACGTTGTCGATGTCAATGAATAACGTTAAATATATTTTTGTAACTCCGTTTCATATATTAAGCATTGAGCAACATGTCTATAAGATGTTTATCACTGTGTTCAATTATGATTCCCAAAATTGGAATATTCATTTTTAAATTTCTGAAAAAATAACTTTACATAAGGATTGAACTGTATTTCATACTAGTATGAACGCAAATCGGATGCATCCATATTCCATGAATCTCGCTAGGGCTTCATTGTACATACAAGAATGAATATTGAAAAAACGCTGTGCAATCCTTGAATTAACATTTTAAATGAATGGTTATTATTGACTTAAATACGGATATTCCCTTATATTTTCGATATTGAAATGTCTGTGTTGTCAGTGCAAACGAGAATCATGGAACAGCATAACGTCACCAAAATGTTTTTCTTCCAATGGTTGTGTCAAGGTTATTCGAGCGGGGAGGAGAAACGTCAAATTGAAGTTGATCAAATTATGTTTATAGCTTTAAAAACGTTATTTCTTCTGGCAATGCTTACAGAGGAACTTGCAGTGGAAATGAAAATATATCTGCTTAAACTTGTACAGTTTTATAATCGTTATGTATACTACTGCATATTCCGTACTAACCCCTGTTTGCACTCAGCACACCAGTGTAACTGGAAAAATATGGATAAAAACAAAATCGTCCTATCGGATTATTCAAACTAAAATAACTTTATACAATAGCATACTGTCATGACACAACTTTGAGACAATGTTTAGTCACTACCCCGGTATCACAGATAATTATTCGGCCTTCATTTTTTTCTATTTAACATATTGTTTGATTTTCTATTATTCTAGTTTGATGCCATATTTCAAAACAAAATACGTCGCATTAGTTCTTATCTATCGACATAGGATGAACTGAAATTTGAAATTAACATTGTTTATGCCACCAGTTAGGTAAATAAATTGCATTAAAGAACAATAGGATAAGGTATATTGAGATTTCCTGAGTAGTATCTGCTTTCCTGAAAACACAGATAATGAGACATGGTTTAATTAGTATGTCATTTTTGAAGGCACACCTCAAACGCAATCGAAATCAATAGTCTATCATTACCAAAAATGGTTAATTGTTCCGTTTGTATAATGTCAATTCAAAAACGCCTTATCCGTTGAGTCGCAATTCTATTGTGTTGATTTTACAGGTCGATATCATATGGTGGTGTAACACGGACGGATATCACTTCATTAACTATACAAAAAAAACATGTGCATAATTGAAATACACATAATTATAGAGACGTCAATCAAATGTTTAACAATGCGGTTTTGTTTTCAACATAGAGAGTATGACAAATGTTACAGATACCTCAATCTCACAGGAGGTCTACATCTGTTACATGTACAAAACAAAAGGAGCATGACGTTCACCTGACAACGTTGATTTTAAATATTGGTATATTTACTCAAACCAACTGTGCTGAGTCACAAATGTAACTGACATTTTCCTATTTCATCCAAATGTGGCGATAATACATTTCCGGTTAAAGGATCCCCGTACCACTGTCAAAAACTGTAACTAAGTACTGGATCCCCGTACCACTGTCAAAAACTGTACATGTAACTAAGTACTGGATCCCCGTACCACTGTCAAAAACTGTAACTTAGTACTGGATCCCCGTACCACTGTCAAAAACTGTTCATGTAACTAAGTACTGGATCCCCGTACCACTGTCAGAAACTGTACATGTAACTAAGTACTGGATCCCCGTACCACTGTCAGAAACTGTACATGTAACTAAGTACTGGATCCCCGTACCACTGTCAGAAACTGTACATGTAACTAAGTACTGGATCCCCGTACCACTGTCAAAAAATGTAACTAAGTACTGGATCCCCGTACCAATGTCAAAACTGTAACTTAGTACTGGATCCCCGTACCACTGTCAAAAACTGTAACCAAGTACTGGATCCCCGTACCACTGTCAAAAACTGTAACCAAGTACTGGATCCCCGTACCACTGTCAAAAACTGTACATGTAACTAAGGACTGGATCCCCGTACCACTGTCAAAAACTGTAACCAAGTACTGGATCCCCGTACCACTGTCAAAAACTGTTCATGTAACTAAGTACTGGATCCCCGTACCACTGTCAGAAACTGTACATGTAACTAAGTACTGGATCCCCGTACCACTGTCAGAAACTGTACATGTAACTAAGTACTGGATCCCCGTACCACTGTCAAAATCTGTAACTAAGTACTGGATCCCCGTACCACTGTCAAAAAATGTAACTAAGTACTGGATCCCCGTACCAATGTCAAAACTGTAACTTAGTACTAGATCCCCGTACCACTGTCAAAAACTGTAACTAAGTACGGGATCCCCGTACCACTGTCAAAAACTGTAACTAAGAACTGGATCCCCGTACCAATGTCAAAAACTGTAACTAAGGACTGGATCCCCGTACCACTGTCAAAAACTGTAACTAAGAACTGGATCCCCGTACCAATGTCAAAAACTGTAACTAAGAACTGGATCCCCGTACCAATGTCAAAAACTGTAACTAAGAACTGGATCCCCGTACCAATGTCAAAAACTGTAACTAAGGACTGGATCCCCGTACCACTGTCAAAAACTGTAACTAAGTACTGGAAACTGTTTTTCCGGCATGACATTAGTATTGATAAATCATTTCTTTAAAGACAAACATACATTTCAGGATTTAAAATGAAAATGATGAATTAACAAAATATAATCAACAAAAGCATTCTGAGTGAAAACAATCAGTATTGCTAGACCGGGATTTGAACCCTAGGTTATATTGTTATACTACATCTCTAAACGTTCGAGTTACCTGGACAACTGAAGTGTCTTTGCCTAACTATGGTACTGCTATTTCCAAATAGGAGTTAAGGGGGCTTGTATGCCGGCGTTAATAAGGCACTCTTTTTGTCCACACTTGTATGAGTTACCTTCTCTAATATACTCCCACGTGCCACATCGCATATCTCTACACTTTAAAACTTTTATTTCCGATATCTCCTTGAAGTTCCTTTTTGTCTACCATGTTTCTACCATATTTGAATTCACGTTTATCTATCTATTTTTTTTATTGATTTATTTTATTTATTAATTTATTTATTTTATCAACTAATTCATTCATTCATTTAGATATTTTTGTTCATTTTATTTATTATTTTTATCTATTTATTAAATAACTTTCATCTATTATTTTATTTGTTTTTATTTGTTTTATTTATTTATTTAAATTAATTTGATTGTTTTGTTTCATTTGTTCAATTATTGTTATTTTATTTCTTTATTGATTTTTTAATTATTTATTCATTCACTTATTGGTTTTATTTATTTATTCTATTTATTGATTTTTTCATTTATTAAACTATTTTTATCTCTTTTATTTATTTATTTGTTTTATATATTTATTATAGTTATTTAATATATTTGTTTATTTGTTTTATTTATTTATTACTTTTAATTATTTATTACTTTTATTTATTACTTTTATTTATTTATTACTTTTATTTATTTATTACCTTTAATTATTGAATCACTTATTTATTCATTTATTTGTTACAGAATGTATGCAATTTAGCTGTGAACACCAAGCTACGTGCACTATAAACCGGGTTATAGGACAAGCGGACACTTTGCAGGCGTGTAACTGTACACCTGGCTTCACGGGTGACATGTGTAGCGATAGTAAGTCAATTATGCACAATGGGTTTTTTTTATCACAGTCTCTCCCACTCTATTTAATTTCCTGTACACTAAAACCTCGATGTAATGCACTCATCAAAGATATAAAGCCCCTCGTTTGAAAAAGTAAACTAAAACCTCGATATAAAGCCCCTCGTTTATTTTGTACAGTAAAACCCCAAGATAATACCCCGCATATAAAATGTACAAGAAAACTTCGATAGAAAGCCCCTTGTTTAATTTGTAGAGTAAAACCTCGATACAATGCCCCGCATATAAAATGTACAGTGAAGCCTCAATAGTATGCCCCTCTTTTAATATGTACAGTCAAACCACGATATAATGCCCTTCGTTTATTATGAACAGTCAAACCTTGAGATAATGGCTCTCGTTTAATATGTACAGTCAAACCTTAATATAAGCCCCTCGTTTATTATATACAGTAAAACCTTGATATAAGCACCTCGTTTAATATGTACAATCAAACCTCGATATAATGCCCCTCGTTTAATATTTACAGTCAAACAGTTAATTGAGTGGACGAATATATTCACGAGTGCGCAGAGCGCACGAGTGAATATATACTTCCGCGCAATAAATTAGTGCTTTTTGATTCGTTAGAAAAACAAAAGCGTGTGGTCTTGCTTTAATCATATACCTTCAGCATTTGGTAGAGATCGAATCAAAGCTTTTGTAATCTTTGATATGTAAATACCGGGAATTTTTCAGCTCGCCATGACAAGAGGATTGCCATAAAAAGTAGTTCCGGCTAGTAGGTAAATACAACAATCCGTATTGCACATGTGCAATACAGAACGTTGTATTTCATGGTCTGAAAAATTGCTTGTATTACTGAAACAAGATTCAACAGGTCTGTGATAAAAACATTGATATAATGCCTCTCGTTTATTATGTACAGTAAAACCTCCATATAATTCCCCTCGCTTTATATGTACAGTAAAACCTCGAAATAATGCCCCTCGTTTGAACTGTTCAGTTAAACCTCGATATAATGCCCCTCGTTTAATATGTACAGTAAAAACTCGCTATATTGTCTCTTGTTTTATATGTACAGTAACACCTCGATATAATGCCCCTCTTTTTATTTGCCACTTCACATACCGGCAACGTATATTTTTATGTTCATTTTTCCTTTTCTTGTTTAGAACGAGACCGCAAAGAATGCTTCAGGATCGTTGTACAGAAATGTAATGCATATCTAAATTTTTGGCTCGTTGTTAAAGGAGTTTGTATTTTTTCATATAAATTAAATAAAACTATGTGCCATACCAAATGGAGCATGATCGTTTCACCTTTAATCAAATCGTCGATAAGTTTTCATGAAAACTATTTTTGCAAAAGGATATTGTATGATTTTGGGCCTCCCATCATGAATTTTAGGGTCATATCAAACATATAATTCAACGAGGTTATGTTGACATAATTAAAATGATCTCCAAAAAATGCCTGTCATTACTAGTTCTTCGGCTTACCACAAATGCGCCTTTGGTAGCTGAACAAAACATATAAAGATCAGGTCTTGAGCAAATTCATAAATAATATTTTACCCCTTTGGTAAGATCAAAAACGAATTGTGATCTGATGCCTGCATATGTGCAAAACACCATTGCTTTTGAAACTGCACATCCAACATGGCCACTGTGGCCTCTGATTGGTCCATCTTTAGATATTGACCGATCGCGATCAAATTAAGTATTTACATGTGTAATTATGCAGTTACGAACACTAAATTAACTTCAATTAGCATAATTCAAGACTGTGGAAGTAGACTTTGGGACTTTTTAAACGGTCACAGTCACAATAAGAACTTGTTAACTTTAGAATACATATATTTTCCAGATAATATAGTTGCCATTCAAACTGCCGTAGCCGCCGGGATTCTCACTGAAAAGAAATTTGAGTTTGTGTCCAACAATACAGTACAGATCTACGACGCCCTGGTGGACCAAATAAACCAAGTCTACGAGGAACTTTATATAAGTGTGGTAAGTATCATATCAGATATACCAAGTCTACGAGGAACTTTATATAAGTGTGGTAAGTACCATATCAGATATACCAAGTCTACGAGGAACTTTATATAAGTGTGGTAAGTACCATATCAGATATACCAAGTCTACGAGGAACTT